>NC_053492.1:329228189-329595689 GCF_905171775.1 Rana temporaria
GAAGTTACGCTGGTGTATCTATTGATACGCCGCGTAACTTCTATTTTGCTCCGGCATATCTTTGTTTTGTATCCACAAAACAAGATACGCCTGAAGCTGTGCTAGATAAGACTGGCGTACATCTTAGTACGCCGTCGGATCTAAGGTGCATTTTTACGCTGGCCGCTAGGTGGCGTTTCTGTAGATTTCCCCGTCGAGTATGCAAATTAGCTAGATACGCGAATCCACAAACGTACGTCCGGCCGGCTCATTTTTTTACGTCGTTTCCGTAAGGCTTTTTTCGGCGTATAGTTACCCCTGCTATATGAGGCGTATGTTAAGTATAGCCGTCGTTCCCGCGTCGAAATTTGAATTTTTTACGTCGTGTGCGTAAGTCGTTCGCGAATAGGGCTTTGCGTAGAATGACGTTCACGTTGTAAACATTGGCTTGTTGCGGGTTAATTTCAAGCATGCGCACTGGGATACCCCCACGGACGGCGCATGCGCCATTAAAAAAAAAGTCAATCACGTCGGGTCACATAACATTTACATAAAACACGCCCCCCTGTTCCGCATTTGAATTAGGCGGGCTTACGCCGGCCTATTTACGTTACGCAGCCGCAACTTACGGAGAAAGTGCTTTGAGAATACTGCACTTGCCCATCTAAGTTGCGGAGGCGTAACGTAAATATGATACGTTACGCCCGCTCAAAGATGCGGCAATCTACGTGGATCTGCCCCTTAATGTGAAAATGGCTTAATGTAGCTTAACGAGAAAAAAAGTGCCTGAACCCCAATCAATTGCCCTGCTCAAGATCTCGACCTTCCAAACCTATCCAAGAAGTTTCATGCAAGTTGGTGTTCCACAAGGCAAACTAGGGACATTAAGCTTGTTTTTTTTGGGGCTTAAAGTAAAAAAAAGACCTTAAAATGTTAACCAATATCCCCTTCGTACAATAGAAGGCTCTATCTATGCCAACATAATCTGAAAATTTCAGCTCATTTTGTTAATCACACCAAAAGTTATTCACATTAAGCTATATTTTACAATGTTAAAACATTTAATGTAAAGAGCTTAACGTACCATAATGTGCCTAAACCTCAATCAATTTTCTTGAAACATTGCACAGCCTAAATTCCCAACTTTCCAAATCTATCCAAGAAGTTTCAAGCAATTTGGTGTCCCACAAGGCAAACTAGGGACATTAAGCTTGTTTTTTGGGAGCTTAAAGTGGAGTTCCACCCATAAATATAACATTACATCAGTAGTTTTAAAAAAAATGTCATTAGTCCTTTAAGAACATTTTTTTTAGATGCCTTCAAAGTGTTTGTTGCTAGGCAGAATAGTTAATCTTCCCACTTCCTGCACCTAGGTGCTTAAGCTTCCTAACCTACACCGCACAGACTCCTGGGAATGTAGTGGGTGTAACTTTCCAGGAGTCTGTGCACTTCCCAGTCTCGAAGAATCATGTGACTTGGACAGTACAGGTGCTGAAACCTGATCTGAAACCTATTACACTGCTTGTGCAGCACTGAGCATGTGCGAGATCTGCAAAGCTGAAATCCAGGAAGTCATACAGTCTGGCTTCATGATGCCCACACTTAAGATGGCCCCAGTCAATTTCTATTTTATAAAGTGTCTAAATGCTGTAACAACCTAACAAAACAGACCTTAGTTTACAGACTAACTTTACTAGAATACATTAAGCTTGTGTATTACAGGGGTATTTATATTTAAAAAGTGAAATTGTGGCTGGAACTCCGCTTTAATGTGGCTTAACCACTTAAGCCCCGGACCAATACGCTGTCTAAAGACCCAAGGTGTTTTTACAATTTGTCACTGCGCTGCTTTAACTGGTAATTGCGCGATCATGCAACGTTGTACCGAAACGAAATTTGCGTCCTTTTCTTCCCACAAATAGAGCTTTCTTTTGATGGCATTTGATTGCCTATGCGATTTTTATTTTTTGCGATATAAACGGAAAAAGACCGAAAATTTTGAAAACAAAAGATTTTTCTTATAACAAAAAGTAAAAAATATCGAATAAACTAAATTTTAGTCAAACATTTAGGACAAAATGTATTCAGCCACATGTCTTTTGTAAAAAAAATCGCAATAAGCGTATATTTATTGGTTTTCGCAAAAATTATAGCGTCTACAAACTAGGGTACATTTTCTGGAATTTACACAACTTTTATTTTATGACTGCCTATCTCATTTCTTGAGGTGCTAAAATGGCAAGGCAGTACAAAACCCCCCCAAATGACCCCATTTTGGAAAGTAGACACCCCAGGGAAACTGCTGAGAGGCATGTTGAGTCCATTGAATATTTTTTTTTTTTGTCCCAAGTGATTGAATAATGACAAAAAAATAAAAATAAAAAAAAAATTACAAAAAGTTGTCACTAAATGATATATTGCTCACACATGCCATGGTTATATGTGGAATTGCACCCCAAAATACATTCTGCTGCTTCTTCTGAGTACGGGGATACCACATGTGTGGGACTTTTTGGGAGCCTAGCCACGTACGGGACCCCGAAAACCAAGCACCGCCTTCAGCATTTCTAAGGGCACAAATTTTTGATTTCACTCCTCACTACCTATCACAGTTTCGAAGGCCATAAAATGCCAAAATAGCACAAAACCCCCCCAAATGACCCCATTTTGGAAAGTAGACACCCCAAGCTATTTGCTGAGAGGCATGTCGAGTCCATGGAATATTTTATATTTTGACACAAGTTGCGGGAATATGACAAACTGATTTTTTTTTGCACAAAGTTGTCACTAAATGATATATTTCTCACACATGCCATGGTTATATGTGGAATTGCACCCCAAAATACATTCTGCTGCTTCTCCTGAGTACAGGGATACCACATGTGTGGGACTTTTTGGGAGCCTAGCCGCGTACGGGACCCCGAAAACCAATCACCACCTTCAAGATTTCTAAGGGCATAAATTTTTGATTTCACTCCTCACTACCTATCATAGTTTTGAAGGCCATACAATGCCAAGATGGCACACAACCCCCCCAAATGACCCCATTTTGGAAAGAAGACACCCCAAGCTATTTGCTGAGAGGCATGTTGAGTCCATGGAATATTTAATTTTTTTTGCCCCAAGTGATTGAATATTGACCAAAAAAATAAATAAAAAATAAATTACAAAACGTTGTCACTAAATGATATATTTCTCACACATGCCATGGTTATATGTGGTATTGCACCCCAAAATACATTCTGCTGCTTCTCCTGAGTACGGGGATACCACATGTGTGGGACTTTTTGGGAGCTTAGCCGTGTACGGGACCCCGAAAACCAATCACCACCTTCAAGATTTCTAAGGACATAAATTTTTGATTTCACTCACACAAATCTTGAAGGCGGTGATTGGTTTTCGGGGTCCCGTACTTGGCTAGGCTCCCAAAAAGTCCCACACATGTGGTATCTCCGTACTCAGGAGAAGCAGCAGAATGTATTTTGGGGTGCAATTCCACATATAACCATGGCATGTGTGAGAAATATATCATTTAGTGACAACGTTTTGTAATTTTTTTTTTTTTGGTCAATATTCAATCACTTGGGGCAAAAAAATGTAATATTCCATGGACTTAACATGCCTCTCAGCAAATAGCTTGGGGTGTCTTCTTTACAAAATGGGGTCATTTGGGGGGGTTGTGTGCCATCTTGGCATTTTATGGCCTTCAAAACTATGATAGGTAGTGAGGAGTGAAATCAAAAATGTATGCCCTTAGAAATCTTGAAGATGGTGATTGGTTTTCGGGGCCCCGTACGTGGCTAGGCTCCCAAAAAGTCCCACACATGTGGTATCCCCGTACTCAGGAGAAGCAGCAGAATGTATTTTTGGGTGCAATTCCACATATAACCATGGCATGTGTGAGAAATATATCATTTAGTGACAACTTTGTGCAAAAAAAAATCAGTTTATCATATTCCCGCAACTTGTGTCAAAATATAAAATATTCCATGGACTCGACATCCCTCTCAGAAAATAGCTTGGGGTGTCTACTTTCCAAAATGGGGTCATTTGGGGGGTTTTTGTGCTATTTTGGCATTTTATGGCCTTCGAAACTGTGATAGGTAGTGAGGAGTGAAATCAAAAATTTACACCCTTAGAAAGCCTGAAGGCGGTGATTGTTTTTTGGGGTCCCGTACGCGGCTAGGCTCCCAAAAAGTCTCACACATGTGGTAGCCCCGTACTCAGGAGAAGCAGCAGAATGTATTTTGGGGTGTAATTCCACATATGGGGGGAGTATGTTTTGCGCGTGGGTGTAAGCGTTACTGGCACTAACTAGCTACCTAGCGGCACCAGCGACACTAATACAGCGATCAGAAAAATGATCGCTTAGTGATGCTGGCAATAGGGGGGTGAAAGGGTTAACTCTAGGGGCAATCAGGGGTTAAAACCTTTATTAGAAAATGTATGGGGGTACCTAACGCTATAAAAACCTAGCGGGCGAACCTCAAAAAATAACTAGCTACCTAGCGGCACTAATACAGCGATCAGAAAAATGATTGCTTAGTGACGCTGGTAATAGGGGGTAAAAGGGTTAACTCTAGGGGCAATCAGGGGTTAAAACCTTTATTAGAAAATGTATGGGGGTACCTAACGCTATAAAAACCTGGCGGGCGAACCTCAAAAAATGTATGGGGGTACCTCAAAAAATGTATGGGGGTACCTAACGCTATAAAAACCTGGCGGGCGAACCTCAAAAAATAACTAGCTACCTAGCGGCACCAGTATTAGTTACAGCGATCAGAAAAAAACGATCGCTTAGTGACGCTGGCAATAGGGGGTGAAAGGGTTAACTCTAGGGGCAATCAGGGGTTAAAAACCTTTATTAGAAAATGTATGGGGGTACCTAACGCTATAAAAACCTGGCGGGCGAACCTCAAAAAATAACTAGCTACCTAGCGGCACCAGCGACACTAATACAGCGATCAGAAAAACGATCGCTTAGTGACGCTGGCAATAGGGGGTGAAAGGGTTAACTCTAGGGGCAATCAGGGGTTAAAACCTTTATTAGAAAATGTATGGGGGTACCTAACGCTATAAAAACCTGGCGGGCGAACCTCAAAAAATAACTAGCTACCTAGCGGCACCAGCGACACTAATACAGCGATCAGAAAAATGATCGCTTAGTGACGCTGGCAATAGGGGGTGAAAGGGTTAACTCTAGGGGCAATCAGGGGTTAAAACCTTTATTAGAAAATGTATGGGGGTACCTAACGCTATAAAAACCTGGCGGGCGAACCTCAAAAAATAACTAGCTACCTAGCGGCACCAGCGACACTAATACAGCGATCAGAAAAACGATCGCTTAGTGACGCTGGCAGTAGGGGGTGAAAGAGTTAACTCTAGGGGCAATCAGGGGTTAAAACCTTTATTAGAAAATGTATGGGGGTACCTAACGCTATAAAAACCTGGCGGGCGAACCTCAAAAAATAACTAGCTACCTAGCGGCACCAGCGGCACTAACACAGCGATCAGAAAAATGATTGCTTAGTGACGCTGGCAATAGGGGAGGTGAAAGGGTTAACTCTAGGGGCAATCAGGGGTTAAAACCTTTATTAGAAAATGTATGGGGGTACCTAACGCTATAAAAACCTGGCGGGCGAACCTCAAAAAATAACTAGCTACCTAGCGGCACGAGCGACACTAATACAGCGATCAGAAAAACGATCGCTTAGTGACGCTGGCAAAAGGGGGGTGAAAGGGTTAACTAGGGGGTGATCAAGGGGTTAAAAGTGTTAGGTCCAGGGTAGCCCCCTACCCCCCCCCCCCAATAAAGGTTTTAACCCCTTGATCACCCCCTAGTTAACCCTTTCACCCCCCTTTTGCCAGCGTCACTAAGCGATCGTTTTTCTGATCGCTGTATTAGTGTCGCTCGTGCCGCTAGGTAGCTAGTTTTTTTTGAGGTTCGCCGCCATGTTTTTATAGCGTTAGGTACCCCCATAAATTTTCTAACGCTATAAAAACATGGTGGCGAACCTCAAAAAAAACTAGCTACCTAGTGGCACGAGCGACACTAGTACAGCGATCAGAAAAACGATCGCTTAGTGACGCTGGCAAAAGGGGGGTGAAAGGGTTAACTAGGGGGTGATCAAGGGGTTAAAAGTGTTAGGTCCAGTGTAGCCCCCTACCCCCCCCCCAATAAAGGTTTTAACCCCTTGATCCCCCCCAAGTTAACCCTTTCACCCCCCTTTTGCCAGCGTCACTAAGCGATCGTTTTTCTGATCGCTGTATTAGTGTCGCTCGTGCCGCTAGGTAGCTAGTTTTTTTTGAGGTTCGCCGCCATGTTTTTATAGCGTTAGGTACCCCCATAAATTTTCTAACGCTATAAAAACATGGCGGCGAACCTCAAAAAAAAACTAGCTACCTAGTGGCACGAGCGACACTAATACAGCGATCAGAAAAACGATCGCTTAGTGACGCTGGAAAAAGGGGGGTGAAAGGGTTAACTAGGGGGTGATCAAGGGGTTAAAACCTTTATTGGGGGGGGGGGGCTATCCTGGACCTAACACTAACTGCCTGACACTAACTGCCTGTCACACTGAAACTAAATGCAGTGATCAGTAAATGATCACTGCAATTTAGTGACGGTGTGACAGGGGGGGGCTGGTGGGGGCGATCGGGGGGTGACCGGGGGGGGGATCGTAAGCCTATGTGTCTGTGTGTCAGTGTAGTGCTTGTGTACTCACTGTGTGATGTCTCCGCTCCTCCGCCGGACGAAAATACCGGCGGGAGGAGCGGTGACATCACTTCCTCCTCTGCCTGTGTTTACAATGCAGGCAGAGGAGGGCGGGGGAGGAAGCTGATTGGCTGGGGAGCGATCCGGAGGGGGCGGACAAAAACGAACTGCCGCCCCCGCATCCCGGATCGCTCCTGAAGATTACCGACCCGCGCCATGTACCGGGGGGGGGTCCCGATCGGACCCCCGACAAGCAGTGCACGTACAGGTACGTTGATGTGCCTGTCCGTGCCATTCTGCTGACGTATATGTACATGAGCGGGTCGGGAACTGGTTAATGTGCATAAAAGACCTTAAATGTTAACCAATCTCCCCAAACTTCACACAATAGAAGACTCTATCCATGCCAACATATTCTTAAAATTTCAGCTCATTTGGTTAATCACACCAAAAGTTATTCACTTTAAGCTATGTTTTACAATGCTAAAACATTTAGGGCTAGATTCAGAAACAAATGCCTATCTTTAGGCGGGCGTAGCGTATCTCATATACACTACGCCGCCGTAACTTTGAGAGGCAAGTCCCGTATTCAGAAAAAACTTGCGCCCGAAGTTACGGCGGCGTAGCGTATATGGGCCGGCGTAAGCCCGCCTAATTCAAAATAGGCTGGTAGGGGGCGTGTTGTATGCTAATTAATCGTGACCCCACATAATTGACGTTACTAACGAACGGCGCATTCGCCGTCTGTGAAAGTATCCCAGTATGCATGCTCCAAATTACGCCGCAAATAGTCATTGCTTTAGACGTGAACGGAACTTAGGCACAGCCCTATTCGCGTACGACTTACGCAAACGACGTAAATGACGCAAAATTTGACGCTGGCCCGACGTCCATACTTAACATTGGCTACGCCTCATATAGCAGGGGAAACTTTACGTCGGAAAAAGCCTAACGTAAACAACGTAAATCAATGCGCCGGGCGGACGTACGTTTCAGAATCGGCGAATCTATCTCATTTGCATATTCTATGCGGGATTCTACAGAAGCGCCCCTAGCGGCCAGCGTAAATATGCACCGTAAGATACGATAGCGTAGGAGACTTACGCCGCTTGTATCTAGGCAACATTGAGGCGTATCTGATTCTATGAATCAGGCGCCGAGATGCGACGGCCCTCATTCGGAGTTACGACGGCGTATCTGGAGATACGCCAACGTAACTCCTTTCTGAATCTAGCCCTTAATGTGAAATTGGCTTAATGTAGCTCAACGACAAACACAACAAAGACAGTGCCAAAATTACAAAGTGCAAAGATATAAACACATAAAAACATGTAAAACCAAATGAATGTATATTAAAATGGATTTATCATGAATAAAAAAGTCCGAAGTTGATCTGCTGCTGGAAGGATATACACATCAGGAGTGATGTGAAACAAGGAAAAACAAACCAAAGAAATCCTTTAGGGTAGCGCTACAACAAAGGAAGATGAGAGAGTCCCACAATCATGTAAATGATAAAATGTATTAAAATGTCTCAAGGGCAAGAATCTCCGGAATACAGCCTTGTGAAGCAAGATGTACACAGTGCAATGTGAGAGCAGTTCCACGTGATTATACACCTCCAAGACAATTAGCCACAGGGCTAATGCAAGCATTCAAACACTTCTGCTGAGCGAATTACTCCTCCCACAGGCAGAGCGTCACACGTGAAGTGAACAAATCTAAGGCTTAGGGCATCAGCCGTGGGCGATATGCAGCACTCTTACCCTGTCCCAGGTGGATGTGCGGGCGATCCGGCGGACGGACTTGCGATCGGCCGTGGATGGGAGGAAACTGTCAGTCCTTTTGCACCGTAAGCAATGGAGACGCGCACTCCACTCAGACTATTCCCCGAGACATCGCTTCAGCTGACCAACCACTAACCCAGCACTCCGCCCTCTTTGGTTGTTTGGATCACGCCTCCCACCTTCCATCCTATCCTGCGAGTTCTGTCACCGCCCCTCCGCTCAGCGTCAGCGAGACGTTCTGCATAGTCTGAGTGGAGTGCGCGTCCCCATTGCTTACGGTGCAAAAGGACTGACAGTTTCCTCCCATCCACGGCCGATCGCAAGTCCGTCCGCCGGATCGCCCGCACATCCACCTGGGACAGGGTAAGAGTGCTGCATATCGCCCACGGCTGATGCCCTAAGCCTTAGATTTGTTCACTTCACGTGTGACGCTCTGCCTGTGGGAGGAGTAATTCGCTCAGCAGAAGTGTTTGAATGCTTGCATTAGCCCTGTGGCTAATTGTCTTGGAGGTGTATAATCACGTGGAACTGCTCTCACATTGCACTGTGTACATCTTGCTTCACAAGGCTGTATTCCGGAGATTCTTGCCCTTGAGACATTTTAATACATTTTATCATTTACATGATTGTGGGACTCTCTCATCTTCCTTTGTTGTAGCGCTACCCTAAAGGATTTCTTTGGTTTGTTTTTAATGTAGCTCAACGAGCAATAAAGTGCCTAAACTTCAATCAATTGCCCTGAAACGTTGCACAGCTTAAGATCTCAACATCCCAAACCTATCCTATGCTTTTCGTGCCATTTTTGTGTTCCACAAGGCAAACTAGGGACATTAAGCTTGTTTTTTTGGGAACTTAATGTACAAAAAAGACCTTAAATGTTTCCCCCAAACTTCACACAGTAGAAGGCTTTATCTATGCCAACATATTCAGAAAATGTCAGCTCATTTGGTTAATCACACCAAAAGTTATTCACATTAAGCTATATTTTGCAATGCTAAAACATTTATTGTGAAATTGGCTTAATGTAGCTTCACGAGCAAAAAAACGGAAAATTGTATCATACTTACCAGTAATTTTCCTTTCCTGGTGCCTATCCATGGCAGCATACTAGTGATAGAGCTCCGCCTCGACTCCTCCCTCAGGACTAGTGAATAGAATAAATTAAAGGCATAGCCCCTCCCCCAACATTCTCCGTACTATAGAATACCGAGGGTGGGAGCGTATGCTGCCATGGATAGGCACCAGGAAAGGAAAATTACTGGTAAGTATGATACAATTTTCCGTTTTCCTGGTGCCTCCATGGCAGCATACTAGTGATAAATAACTAGCTTGACGCGGGTGGGATAATGCTTAACAATAAGAGTTTTTAATTAGAAGAGGACATAGCAGCCTGAACTGCCCTTCTTCCGAACTCCACCGTTGTGAGAGCCCCTGGGTCAATGTGGTAGTGCCTGAGAAACGTGTTACGAGACGACCAGGTGGCTGCCCTGCACACCGTCTCCAGCGATACGTTAGCCCTTGTTGCCCAGGAAGTAGCGACTGCTCTAGTGGAATGAGCATTCACTCGCGATGGAGGCTCCATATTCTTCGCCCTGTAGGACCTCTGTATCAGCTTCACAACCCATGATGCCAGAGTCCTGATGGAGGCTTCCTTGCCCCTGTGTTTACCAAAAGGTACGATGAACAGTCTCTCCGAGGTTCTGAAGGAGCCGGTGGCCTCTAGATAGGCCTTGAGTGTTCTGGACACATCTAGTTCGTGGCAGGTTTCTGTATCAGCATCTGCAAATATTGGTAGAGCCCAAGGTTCCAACAGGTGGCTTGTAGAGGCGACCTTCGGCATGAACCCCCTGAGTGGGCGAAGTTCCACCCTGTCAGGGAAGAAAGAGATGTGGTCTTCCCCAATTCCTAAGGAGTGGAGTTCTGAGATCCTCCTACCGGAGGTGATGGCTAGCAGAAACGTTGTTTTCAGCGTTAGGTTCCATAGGGTTATTTGTTCTACTGGAGCAAAAGGTTGGATTGACAGAACCTCGAGGACCAGAGACAGATCCCATTTAGGGAAGGATCGTCTAGCAGGCGGACGGATCTTCAGGACGCCCTTAAAGAAGATGACTAGTAAAGGATCTTCTGCCCACCTTTTACTGGTTGCGGCTGAGATTGCTGCTACCTGAACCTTGAGGGAGCTTAGACTAAGGCCTAGGTCAAGTCCTGTCTGAAGGAAACCTAATACATGGTTTGTAGAGGGGACGATAGGATCAAAGCTGTTATCGGCTGCATAGGACAAGAACTTATCCCAGATCTTCGAATATATAGTATTCGTTGTAGGTTTCCTGGCTTTTAAGAGGGTTGAGATGACCCCTGACCAGCAGCCTAGGGACTCGAACCTTCGCCTCTCAACTTCCAGACTCGAAGGTCCAACCTCTGAGGGTTTGGGTGAAGCAGTTTGCCCTGCAGCAGAAGTTGAGGGAATGCTGGGATCTTGACTGGTGGACTCACACTGAGACGCATGGCAAGTGGAAACCAAGGTCTCTTCGGCCAGTACGGGAGTATCGTCAGTACCTGCACTGATTCCCTGAGTAACCTCAGGAGGAAATTGAGTATCAGTGACCGCGGAGGGAAGGCATATGCCGTGGAGAACCTCCATAGGCATGTCAGGGCATCCACTGCTTCGGCTTGCGGATGTGGAAACCGGGAGACAAACCTGTCCAGTTTGGCGTTCTCCGAAGAGGCGAACAGGTCCACCTGTGGGGGATCCCAAGAGTTGGCAATCTGACAGAACACCCGTGGGTGGAGCGTCCACTCGTTGTTGTCGCAGAATCTCCTGGACAATGCGTCTGCTTCCGTATTCAGCTTGCCTGGGAGGTATACTGCTCGAAGGTCCAGGAGGTTCTTCTCCGCCCAAAGCATGATCGGCTCTACTTCCTTGAGGAGCGACCTGCTGCGCGTGCCCCCCTGTTTCTGTAGATACGCAACCGCTGCCCTGTTGTCCAGGCGAAGCAGAACCCTCTGACCCTTGACTTGAGATGTCAGGGAAGTTAGTGCCATAAAGGCTGCCCTCAATTCTAGGATGTTGGACACTACGCCTTGGGTGGAGAATGACCATTTCCCCTGTACTTTGGATTCCCCGCAATGGGCTCCCCAGCCCTGTCCGCTCGCATCGGACGTAATTGTGGTCCAATGAAGGGACCCCAAGTGACGGGGTCTGGAGAGGTTCTCTGGTTCTGTCCACCATTGAAGACTCCTTCGCATCAGACCTGTGATCAGGATCGTCTGGGACAGTCGACGTTTCCTCCACTGCGCCAAGAAACCAGTCTGAAAGAATCTCAGGTGCCAATGGGTCCATGGGACCATGGGGATGCAGGCAGACATAGTGCCAATGAGGCTCAGGCATTGTGAGGCCGTTAAAACCGGACTCTGGATGGTTTTGATCATTTTCTGAATGATAATCTCCCTCTTTGGCGGTGGCAACCACACTGTACCCCTCAGGGTGTTGAATGCTGCGCCCAAGTAGACCATCTGTTGAGTTGGTGTGAGTTGGCTCTTGTCTAGATTGACTAACCACCCTAACTCCCTTAGAGTTTGGAGCAGAATGGTTCGATGGCACATCAGTTGCTCTGGGCTGCTTGCAAGGAGTAGGATGTCGTCTAGATAATGATACACCCTTAAGCCCTTCTCCCTCTGGGGGGCTAGGGCAGACAATAGGATCTTGGAGAATACCCTGGGAGAGGTGCACAGCCCAAAGGGTAGAGCTTGGAACTGAAGGTGAGTATGACCCACTGAAAATCTCAGGTATTTTTGCACTGTCGGCTGAATTGGAACATGCAGGTATGCGTCCTGGAGATCGACAGAGATCATCCAATCCAACGGCTGGACTGCTTGGATTATTGTCTGCAAGGATTCCATCTTGAAGCTCTCGGTGTGAATATACCGGTTGAGCCTTTTCAGGTCTATCACAGGTCTCCATCCACCCGTCTTCTTGGGGACGAGGAATAAGGTGGAGTAAAAACCCGTGAATTGCTCTGCCAAGGGTACAGGAATGGCCGCTTCCTGACGCTGGAGTGACACTAAAAAGTCTTTTAGAGCTTGAGCTTTCAGGGGAGAAGATGGAATCTCCGATTTCTTGAACGAGCTCCGAGGTGGAGTTTGAAAAAACTTCCAAGAGTGCCCCCATTGAATAGTGGACAGAACCCAGGGGTCCTGGCAATGGGTGGCCCAGGCTGAGGTGAAATGTTTTAGCCTGGCTCCCACCGGGAGTGTCAGGGATGGCTCGGCGTCAAAAGGACTGCTTTTGCTCCTGAGGAGCCGGAGGGGCTTTCATCTTCCTGTTCAAGAAGGATTGCTGAGTGCCTCTCCAAGGTCTTCTGTTGTCTCTGAATTGACCCGAATTTCTGAAGTCTCTTGAATCTGAGCGGCGGAACCTAGAGGGACCGCCTCTGAATCTTCGTGTTCTCCTGTCTTGTGGGAGCATACCAGACTTCCCTCCTGACAGCCTAGAGATTGCGTTATCCATCTTATCTCCAAAAAGCGCCTTCCCATCAAAGGGAATCTTGCACCAGCTCTGTTTGGATGAAAGGTCAGCTGACCAAGGCTTCAGCCATAAGGCCCTTTTTGCCATCACAGAGTGTAACATAGATCTCGCTGAGCATCTAATGGTATCAATGGCAGCGACTCCGACAAAATCTGCTGATAGCCTGAGTTCCTCTAAAGCTTTTATTATGTCTTCTGTTGGGACGTTCTGACGCAGAGCAGTCTCAATGTTATCTGTCCATGACCTAATGGCATTAGAGACAGACGTGAGGGCGATGGCTGGTTTACAGGCCGCTCCTGCCGCTAAGTAGCTCCTCTTTAGTTCTAGGTCAATACGCCTGTCTAGGGGATCCTTGAAGGAGGTGGAATCCTCCATTGGTAAGGTCACGTTTTTGGCAAGGCGTACTACTGATGCATCCACCACAGGCATGGAGTTTAGTGCCTGTGTTCCAGACTCTGGTAAGGGATACAACTTGTTGAGCCGGGTCAAAGAGAACTTTTTATCAGGCTTTGCCCATTCGTTAAAAATGACCTGGCTAATCTCCCCCATTAATGGGAAAAGAATCTGCTTCCTCTTGAGAAAGGGAAAATAGCTTGTCGCCTCTTGAGGTGGATCATCCGCCTCTTTCCAGGAGATTGCTGACTTAACTGCCTGGATAAACGGGTTTACCAGGGAAAAGCTGAACCCTGAGGGCTCTGACTCCTCTGCTGAGTACTCCGAGTCATCTCCGGGTGAGGAGTCTCTGCCTGACCGATCAGTCGGTAGTACAGGTTGCCCGACTGTTGAGGGCCCCGGGAGACTGGATTCCACATTCTGAGCCTGTGGTACCTGCGAGGTCGGCTGAACAGGGACAGAAGCCAAGAGCTTGGAGAAGGAGTCCCTCATAGCTTTGTCCAGCAGTTCTACTGCATGCCGATTTTCCTGCTCGCGGTTGGACGCATAGTCCGTAAAGCAGTCCTTACAAACTACCTTGTCGGGTAGTGGCGTAGCCCCGCATGTCCAACACTTCTTCTTTCTTTGGCTTCTAGAAGATGGAGAGTGATCACTCCTGGATCTTGACCTCTGTGATCTATGGCGTGGAGATCGGGATCTTCGCCTAGATGAGTGGGACCGGTGTCGCGAGGAATCTGATCTGCGGACTGGGCTGTCATTATCACGAGATCTTGATGACTTTCTGGTCCTCTTGGAGTGGGCAGGGCTACGGTGTAAGGAACTCACGTCAGAAAACAGTGAGGGCACTTTTTTTTTTTTTTTAATACTCACGTATCGTTGGTCCATACCTAATGGTGTGAGGATCTTTGTTACGCGGCGAATGACTCATTGCAGAGCTTGGGCGGAAGGATCGGCTGCAAAAAATATAGAGAGGCCGAAAAAAAAAAAAAAATAATAATAATAATAGTAATAAGTGGGAAATTTGAACAAGAAAGGCACCTGTCTGCAACCTTCAGACAGGTGCTGCTATGCTGGCACTTTCCCCCCCATCTCCTCCCCTCTTACCAACACTTTTTTGGGGCTGAACCTAGCAGGGCTTAGCATCTGTCACTGCAGCAACAGCCAAGCCCTGTTCTAGGTCCTTATTTGAAGTTTTCCTGAAGGAAACCTTCCCCCAGGATCCGCCCCCAGCCAAGAGACTGGAAGTAAGGGCAAAAAAGCCCTGTTTCCAGCATCCAAGATGGCCGCCGCGTCCCGAGACGTCACTGCGCATGCGCCGCGCACGCGCCGCGCATGCGCAGAAGCGCCGGCGCCCGTGATACAGGAAGTACTGCATCAGGGCGCCGGGATTCGTAGTGAATGTAGGTGCCAATGCACCAATAGTGTGGGCGCCGAACAGTACGGCCCCTCTGCCATAACGAGGGGTCAGCTGCACCTAGTGACACCTGCGGCTCCGCCCCTGACACAGGCCAGACCCCCCAGACTGTCAGAGTGACAGGGCACCTGCTGGAAAAAAAAGTTTTTTTTTTTTTAATTTGCACAGCATTACAATGGATATTTATTTATTTATTTTTTAAAAGGAAAACATATACATAGCACAGCAGAAGTAAAACAAAAAGGGAAAGAAATGTCTGGCCTGGTGTAGTGGAGCCGATCCTTCCGCAGCTTCCATGTCATTCATCGGTGCTCCTGGCAGTTTGCGTTCCTATGAGGAAACTCTGCGATGCGACCCCAACAGATCCACAGAGGGGTCTCCCAGCTTATTAGCGCTATTAGCGGCCCAAGAACAGGGACTGCGCGCGGGAAAGGCTAAACCCGGCGGACGCTGCCGACTGCAGAGGTATGGACATACTTCTACTCTTCACCAGTACAAGAAGGTATGGAGGAAAAAAAGGAGAATGTTGGGGGAGGGGCTATGCCTTTAATTTATTCTATTCACTAGTCCTGAGGGAGGAGTCGAGGCGGAGCTCTATCACTAGTATGCTGCCATGGAGGCACCAGGAAAGTGCCTTAACCTCAATCGCCCTGAAACTTTGCACAGACATTAACCACTTCCATACCAGGCACTTGCGCACCTTCCCGCCCAAGCCAATTTTCAGCTTTCAGCACTGTCGCACTTTGAATGGCAATTGCCATGCTACATTGTACCCAAACAAAATTGGCGTCCTTTTTTCCCCACAAATAGAGCTTTCTTTTGGTGGTATTTGATATTTTGATTTTTTTTTGCTAAACTAAAAAATGAATGAAAATTTTTAAAAAAAATTACGTTTTTATTTTTTTCTGTTATTTTTGTTCCACAAAGTAATAGCAACGCGATCGGGAACAATCCGCACGTTTCGATATATTACTCGTCTATGTAGTTTAAAAACTGTGGGACGAGTTAGGGTGGCAAATTTGGCTATAATAAGAATAAGAATAATATATATGTGAGATAACAATAAGTGCTCTTGCTATGCAAGACCACTTAATAAGTACGTTTTCTCTTTCAATTATGGGCACTGATATGGCGGCACTGATGGGCCACCGATGAGATGGCACTGATGGACATCGAAGAGGTAGTACTGATGGGCACAGATGAGGTGGCACTGATTGGCGGCGCTGGTATGCGGCACTGATGGGCACTCATGGGCGGCACTGATGGGCACTCATGGGTGGCACTGATGGGCACTCATGGGCGGCACTGGGCACTCATAGGCGGCACAGATGGGCACTCATGGGCGGCACTTATGGGTGGCACTGATGGATACTTATGGGTGGCACTGATAGGTGGGCACTGGGCATGGATGGGCACTGTGGGGTGGCACTGATGGACACTGTGGGGCAGCAATGATTTAGGGGTCTGTTGCTGGGTTGCACCTCCTTTATGGGGAATAACTTTACGACGGACGTACAACTTACGTGCATCTCACGCAGCCTGCGTCGGGCGCACTCAGGTTCGTGAATCGCCGTATTTCCCTCATTTGCATGTTTGAAAGGCTAATCAATGGGAGCGGCACCATGCACCCAGCCTAAATGTGCACCCACCCTACGCCGGCGTAAGCAAGCTACGTCGGCGGGGTATAGCCTGGTTTTAGGCGCATAACTGTTTGTGGGTCTGGCGCACAGATACGACAGCGCACATTTGCACTTACGTCGGCGTAACTTGCTATACGTCGGCGTAAGTACTTTGTGAATCTGGGCCATTCATTTTAGGCACATTTTTTTTCCTTTACAACTCCTTTAATGTACAAAAAAGACCTTAAATGTTAACCAATTTCACCCAAACTTCACACAATAGAAGGCTCTATCTATGCCAACATATTCTGAAAATTTCAGCTCAATTGGTTAATCACACCAAAAGTTATTCACATTAACCACTTAAGGACCGCCTAACGCCGATATACGTCGGTAGAATGTCACCGCTGGGCACAATCATGTACTTGTACGTGACTGTATAAAGCCCAGCAGTGGGTCGTGGGCGCGCGCCCGCGACCCAGTCCGAAGCTCCGTGACAACGGGACTCGCGGACCCGATCGCCGCTGAAGTCCCGCGAATGGTCCCCGGAGCTGAAGATTGGGGAGAGCTGTCATCGATTGTGTGTTCCCTAATATAGGGACGCACAATCAATGACGTCACACCTACATCCACACCCCCCTACAGTTGTAAACACACTTGAGGTCACACATAACCCCTTCAGCGCCCCCTGTGGTTAACTCCCAAACTGCAATTGTCATTTTCACAATAAACAATGCATTTTAAATGCATTTTTTGCTGTGAAAATGACAATGGTCCCAAAAATGTGTCAAAATTGTCCGAAGTGTCCGCCATAATGTCGCAGTCACAAAAAAAAACGCTGATCGCCGCCATTAGTAGTAAAAAAAAAAAAAATAATAAAAATGCAATAAAACTATCCCCTATTTTGTAAACGCTATACATTTTGCGCAAACCAACTGATAAATGCTTATTGCGATTTTTTATTTTTTTTACCAAAAATAGGTAGAAGAATACGTATCGGCCTAAACTGAGGAAATTTTTTTATATATATATTTTTGGGGGATATTTATTATAGCAAAATGTAAAAAATATTGTTTTTTTTTTCAAAATTTTCGCTCTATTTTTGTTTATAGCGCAAAAAATAAAAACTGCAGAGGTGATCAAATACCACCAAAAGAAATCTCTATTTGTGGGAAAAAAAGGACGACAATTTTGTTTGGGAGCCACGTCGCACGACCGCGCAATTGTCAGTTAAAGCGAAGCAGTGCCAAATCGCAAAAACTGTCCGGGTCCTTTAGCTGCATTTTGGTCCGGGTCTTAAGTGGTTAAGCTGTATTTTACAATACTAAAACATTTAATGTGAACTTGGCTTAATGTAGCTTAACGAGCAATAACGTGCCTAAGCCTCAATCGATTGCCCTGAAACTTTGCACAGCTTAAGATCTCAACATTTCAAATCTATCCAATAAGTTTCAAGCGATTTGGTGTTCCACAAGGCAAACCAGGGACATTAACCACTTAAGGACCGCCAAACGCCGATATACGTTGGCAGAATGGCACCGCTGGGCACAATCACGTACCTGTACGTGATTGTATAAAGCCCAGCGGTGGGTCGTGGGCGCGCTCCCACGATCCGGTCCGAAGCTCCGGGACTCGTGGACCCGATCACCGCTGGAATCCTGCGATCGGTCTCCGGAGCTGAAGAACGAGGAGAGGTGTATGTAAATACACCTTCCCCGTTCTTCACTGTGGCGCTGTCATCGATTGTGCGTCCCTATATTAGGGAACACACAATCAATGATGTCAGACCTACAGCCACACCCCCCTACAGTTGTAAACACACATGAGGTCACACTTAACCCCTTCAGCGTGGTGGACGTGTCAGACGTCAATCAATGTTTTTTTCAAGAGAGGTGTTCCCCGCGGTCATGGCAAGGAGGTGTGTTATGGCTAAAGCCATGGTTGGTGGATCCTGTTAAAAAAAAAAATGGTGCAAGACACCAGAACACTGATCCAATCTATTTGGGAGTAGACAGGATATAGCCATCTCAAGGGTGACCATTAGCAGGTCAGGGTGAATATCATCTGAGAAAAAGAAAAAAAAAACTGAAAATTTCAGCATACAGGTGGCGACCCCCAACACGGATGCAAAATCCTGCGGACTGGGGAAAAGATTAGAAATGAACTGGAGAAGTACCAAATCTTCATTATTGATGCCATAAAGGTCTAAAGCTCCTGTCTTGAAAGAATGGCGGAAGTCCCTTTAGGGGCGCACTAATCCAGAGGGTGCCTGTGTGAAGCTTCACACACATACCTGGATGGAAAACCTTCAGGATCAGTGGGCCATATCAGCTATATTGGTGTAACACTGGTGGAAGTGTCACAATGTAGAAAATAAGATTTCCTATAATCTGTGCCCAGTCTTGCCACACAGAGTTAATCCAGCTCTGAGCAATCCTCTTTTATTCAGTGAAAATTAACAGACTTCCAGATAAAAACCTGTCTAAATAAAAAGTCCTTTCCGTCCCCTTGCTTCGAGTGACATACATTACCTCTCACAATGAACTGTGGATCACCCCCCATATGATAAACATCCAGGAATGTGCATGTGTCCAAGCTAGTGCACGAGATATGTAAAAACCCTGTCACTGGAAGCAAGGGGACGGAAAGGACTTTTTAATTTAGACAGGTTTTTATCTGGAAGTCTGTTAATTTTCACTGAACAATAAAAAGAGGATTGCTCAGCGCTGGATTAACTCTGTGTGGCAAGACTGGGCACAGATGATAGGAAATCTTATTCTCTACATTGTGACATAAAAAAAATGTTTTGGGTTTACATCCACTTTAAGGGAGGTTAACCTTTCTAGTACAATAATTTTTATTGCAAAAGTATAACATCATGACAAACTCACCCATGCAAGGGCATAATTCAATGAGCATAACAATCGTATAACTTTGAGAGGTGGAAAGTTCACCTTTCAATCTCTTCCAGTCAGCCAGGCTACCAGCGTTGATGGAAAAGTAAAACATTCTGGTCCAGTTTTAGCTGTTTAAAAAAAAACGAAAAAAAAAAAACACGAGCAATCACGAAGGTTCTAGTTACCCAGAGGAGATGAGGATTCGGTTCTCCTCTGTTCCTAGCACAAAAATGTATAAATAAAAAAAGTAATCTGTGCCCAGTTAAATAAAAAACTTGACAAGCAAAAGAAGTTCGAGTTGTGCAAGATAGAAAACCTCCAATCAATTACATTATTCATAAACTTGGGAGACTGGATGCTCTGTAGGTTTATCACACACCTACTTGTCCCAATTCATCCTCAATTCCTCTACCAGTTTGAGTCCCTCCCTATCCCCTCCCCTCCCCGGGAGGTGATCCCTTCGGACGCCAGCAGGGAGGGCTGGGGAGCACACTACCAGCACTTTGCAGTTCAAAGCCGTTGGCCATTGGAGACACAGGAGGTGGTGGTATCGAACATCCTAGAAATGAAAGCAGAATTCCAAGTCCTCCTGGCCTTCAGTTTTCTTCTGAAGGGGAAAGAAGTCCTGTTGAAGATGGACAACAGGGTGGCAGTCGCCTATATCAACAGGCAAGGTGGCACCAGAAGTCGCTCCATGATGCAGGAAGTTTGCCCAGTCTTCGAGTGGGTGCAGTTGATCCTCTCGTGGCTAAGGCCGATGTATGTTCCAGGAGCCCAGAACCAGCTGGCCGAAATGCTAAGCAGAAGCTTTGTTTTCCAACAACGAATGGACTCTGAGCCACCAAGCATTCTCCCTCATAACCAAACTTGGGGCATGCCGGATATAGATTTAGCAGCAACACCAGACAACGCAAAGTGCCAGAGGTATCTGACAAGAACCCCTTGCCCATTAGCGGAGGGTTCGGACTGCCTACAGCACGACTGGAACCTTCGTCTGGGTTACATCTTTCCCCAGACATCTCTCATACCAAGATTTCTTCTCAGGCTCAAGAGGTCAGCATCTACAATTATAGCAGTCCTTCCTTTTTGGCCGAGGTGTCCATGGTTCACAACTCTTCTTCAGCTGAATACAGCAATGCCATTACCGCTTCCACCAGCAGCGGATCTACTCTCTCAGGGGCAACTTATTCATCCATCCAGTAGTGTATTTAGGTTTTGTGCTGCCCTAGGCTTGACTAAACTCGTGCACACCCTAATTTAAATATGACCCACCCTTCCTCCAAAGGTCACACCCCTTTCTGTTTAAGACCCGCCCTGAAATGGTGGGGACACTAGTTCGGAGGGCCTGGGGGGGATGGATTCCCTTAATTTGCATAGATTTCCTCTCACTTCCTGTTTGGCTATGGGGCAGGAAGTGAAGACAAATCTCTGCAATGGGACAGGGATGGTAAAAAATGAACTGACAGGGGCTATAACCCTCCCTCCCTTACTCTATCCAAAATGAAAAAAAAAAGTGCTGCCTATAGTTCAACTTTAAGCACAAATTTCTGATAATTTTATGGAGAGGACTAAGATGATATAACCATGCCAGTGGTGCAGCAGAAAACATATAGCACAGTGAGGAAAGTTTGTAGTGCAGGATGATAGGACAGTCAAAATTAGAAGCAGCCCCCCCCCACAGTTGCAGAATGCCGCCCGCCCACATACCGGAGTGGTGCGGCCACTTTACGGGGGCGCTAGACTAAGTTGCCGCTCAGCCCAGTGCACCCCATGAGACTGGGACTACAAAAACAGTGTAGCGCAAGCCGATGGGGACTTTCTGTGCTGCCCCCCTGCAAAGTGCTGCCCTAGGCCTGGGCCTCGTTGGCCTAGACCAGGATACAGCATTGCATCCATCCCCAAAAAGAATGCACCTGACAGCCTGGAGAATGAAAGGGCTAGGTTCCTAGACCAAGGGTGCTCTCAAAAAGTGGTAGAGACTCTTCTTCAAGCCAGAAGGTACACAACCAACAATACCTACAAGAGAATCTGTGAGAAGTTTCTTTCAGTCGCACATCAACAAGCCTGGAACCCGTCATCTCCAACAGTTGCTCAAATCCTTAAGTTTTTCCCGTTAGGCTTAGATAAAGGCCTTGGGTCAAGTACCCTGAAAGTCCACGTATTGGCCTTATCTGCCATGACAAGAGTCAAATGGGCTCAAGAGCCTCTCGTCATTCAGTTCCAGAAGGCCTGTCTAAAGATAAGGCCCCCAGAAAGCCTTCCTTCCCGACCTGGGATCTTTCGGTTGTACTAGAAGTTCTATCCCATGAACCATCCGTTGGAAAACATCTCATTGTGGGACCTAACGCTCAAGGTCACCTTCCTAATAGCGATAACATCGGCCAAGGGAGTATCAGAGATGCAAGCTCTATTGGCGAAGGAGCCAAACCTAATCGTCTACCCAGACAAAGTAGTCTTAAGACCATCTGATCGCTTCATTCCGAAGGTTTCATCATCCTTCCACTTCAATCAGGAGATTAACGTTCCTGCTCTCTCCACAGAACAAGAGAAACCACATCCGCTGGATGTGAGAACCAACATCCTGGCATACCTCTCGGCAACCAATGACCTTAGGAAGTCTGAAAACCTCCTGGTTATCCCACACGGCTTTAGGAGAGGGCAAGCGGCAACCTCTCCCACCATTGCAACATGGTTGGTAAAGACTATCAAAAGGCTTACTCACTGAGTCTGTTATGTATCACGTACCTGGTAGCCAGAGCCCGATGGTAGGAGGAGGCCTCTCTTACCACTCCGGCTCGTGAGCTGCCGGATTGGGAACAGCAGACTCAGGAGCCTGGCGGGGTAGGAGTGCCGGCGTGCTGGGTAGGTGAGGCAGGTGCTGACTTCCTCTGGAAGGGTAGGCTGGAAGATGATTAGATCAATGACAGCAGACGGAAGCAGAGTCAGGTAAGCCGGGTCACAACAGATGGTTCAGGTAATCAGATGCAGCAGGCAGAAGAGTAATCAGGGTACAAGCAGGAAGGTCTGGCAACGGTAGGTCAATCTGAAGAGGTAGTCAGTGGAAGCCGGGGTCAGGATCGGAGAGGTACGGATGGTCAAACAAGCCGGGTCACAAAGTTCAATCAGAAGTTCAATCAGGTAAACAGGTTCTCAGGTTCAAGTTCAATCAGGGACTGCAGATCAGACAGCAACTTGCAGGAAGCAAGGACTGAGCTTTTAAAGGCGTTTTGGCGCCAAGGAGGGTTCACGTGCACGCGCGCGCCGCTGACGCACGCGCACGTCCCGCTGATGCACGCCGTTGTCTCAGCCCAATGCTGGGCTGACGATTTTGGGAGGTAAGTCCCTGACATTGCCCCCCCCAAGGGGCAGCCTCCGGATGCCCAGTCGGGCCACTTTGTCAGGGTGAGCGAGAAAAAATGCACGTATTAGTCTTTTGGCATGGATATTACCTTCGGGTTCCCAGGAATTGTCTTCTGGTCCATAACCTTTCCACTTGATCAGGAATTGGTTTTGTCCTTGTCTTTTCCTACAATCCAGGACAGTCTCCACCACGAATTCTTCGTTGGACCCCCTATTAGGAAAAGGATCCGGAACTGCGGGTTTTAACAAAGAGACATGGAACACAGGATTCACTTTAAGAGAATCAGATAAGGATAGTTCATATGAGACTGTATTGATTTTTCTCTTGACCGGAAAGGGTCCCAAAAATTTTGGTCCCAATTTCTTGGACGGACAGGCTAGTCTAAGATTGTTCGTAGAAAGCCATACCTGGTCTCCTGGTCTCAGATCCAGCTCACCTCTCCTTTTTCTGTCAAAGAACCTCTTACTGTCAGCCTGGGCCTTGGTCACCGCCTCCCGTAACAGTTGGTTATTGCAGTTGAGGAACTCCATGGTGCTCTGTACAGCCGGAACTGAGGACTCTGAAAGAAAGTCTGGTAAAAAGGTTAGGTTGAAACCATAATTGGCAAAAAAGGGAGATTGCCCCGTAGCAGAATGACTGGCGTTATTGTACGCAAATTCTGCTAGGGGTAACAGAGAAACCCAGTCATCTTGGGAGAACATTGTAAAACACCTGATGTACTGTTCCAAAGTCTGATTGGTTCTTTCAGTTTGCCCATTGGTCTGGGGATGATAGGCTGAGGATAGAGCAAGTTCAATCTGTAGCGTCTTGCAGAGAGCTTTGCAGAACCGAGAGGTAAATTGAACTCCTCTATCCGACACGATGTTGGAGGGTACTCCATGTAGTCTGACGATTTCTTTAATGAATACGCGAGCAGTCTCAATGGAAGAAGGTGTATTCTTTAAAGGAAGGAAATGGGCCATTTTGGTCAAACGGTCCACAATCACAAAAATGACGGAACAACCCTCAGAGCAGGGAAGTTCTACAATAAAATCCATGGCGATCATTTTCCATGGTCGATCGGGCACAGGTAGTGGTTTCAGTAGCCCCCAAGCTTGGTTTCGGGGTGTCTTGTTCCGGTTACAGATAGGGCAAGATTTGATATAGGACTTGCAGAAATCCTCCAAGCCGGGCCACCAGAAGGTGCGGCGTACTAATTCCAGAGTTTTGCGAACACCAAAATGTCCTGCCAGTGGGTGATCGTGCAGATGTTTTAAAACTTCGACTCGGGTCTTTTCAGGTACAAAAATCTGGCTTCCTTTCCAAAATAATCCATCTCTGGACTCTAGAGAGATATTGGGAGGTTTGGAAGATTCAGAAGACGCTCCTCTAAGTAAGGATATAAGATCAGCATTTAATAGTAGAAAGCTGTTTTCTGGAAGAATGGTGTCAGGGGTAGAGGTGTCCTTTGGGTTGTCAAACATTCGGGACAGAGCATCTGGCTTGACATTCTTTGATCCAGGACGGTAGGTGATGTGAAAACAGAAACGGGAGAAGAAGAGAGCCCAGCGTGCCTGTCGGGGTTTCAATCGCTTAGCAGTTCTTAAATATTCTAAGTTTTTATGGTCCGTATAAATAAACACGGGATGTGCAGCACCTTCCAACAGGTATCTCCACTCTTCTAATGCGGCCTTGATGGCCAATAGTTCACGATCACCTACGTCGTAATTTCTCTCCGCAGGGGAGAGTTTTCGGGAGAAGAAGCCCACCGGGTGTACTAAGTCCTTGTTCCCAAGTCGTTGAGATATAACGGCCCCTACAGCGACTTCAGAGGCATCCACCTCAAGGAGAAAAGGTAGAACCGGGTTGGGGTGACTGAGGATCGGAGCAGAAGTGAAGAGTCCCTTCAAGGTGTCAAAGGCCTTCTGAGCCTCGGGGTTCCAGTGGAAATGGAAATTTTGTCTGGTAAGCTGTGTAATGGGAGCAACGATGGAAGAAAAACCTTCAATAAAGCGTCTGTAGAAATTCGCAAATCCTATAAATCTTTGTACCCCCTTTTTATCTAAAGGTACTGGCCAGTCCAGAATGGCAGACACTTTCTTTGGGTCCATCTCGATTCCCGTCGGGGAGATCACCAGACCCAGGAACTGAATGGTGTGTAACTCAAATTCGCATTTTTCTGCCTTTGCGTATAAGCCATGCAGGCGGAGCCGGTTTAAAACTCTGCAGACATGTAGACGATGACGAAGATGTCTAAAAAGTCTCTAAACACGTGATTGACAAAATGCTGAAAGGTAGCAGGAGCGTTGCATAACCCAAAAGGCATGACGAGGTACTCGTAGTGGCCATACCGAGTGCGAAAGGCAGTTTTCCACTCATCACCGTCTCTGATGCGAATTAAATTATAAGCCCCCCTCAGGTCCAGCTTGGTGAAGATAGTGGCGGATCTTAGTTTTTGGAATAATTCAGGTATTAGGGGCAACGGGTATCGGTTTTTAACCGTGATGTTGTTGAGCTCCCGATAGTCGATGCATGGGCGAAGGGTCTGATCCTTTTTGGCAACAAAAAATATTCCAGCACCCGCCGGTGAGGTGGACGGCCGAATGAACCCCTTGTTTAGATTTTCGTCAATATAAATTTTCAGAGCATCTTGTTCCTTCTCGGATAATGGAAAGATGCGCCCAAAAGGGATCTCAGCCCCAGGAAGCAGTTCTATCGGGCAGTCATAAGGACGGTGAGGTGGTAGGGAGTCGGCCCCCTTTTTGCTGAACACATCGAGGAATTTGTGATAATGTTCCGGAACGGACTGGAGCAAACTAGGATCGGTGTTCAGGCATAGCAGAGTGGGAGAAAAACTAGGTACTTTAGGTAAGCAGTATTCTTGACAGTAACGGGAAGGAAATCGTAAAGTTCCAGAGGACCAATCAACCTGAGGGTTATGAATCCGGAGCCAGGGAATGCCAAGAATCACAGGGAATAGAGGAGAGGAGATCACATCCAAAATTAATAATTCTTTATGATCGGCGGAAGTAGTAGCAGGCAGAGGAAGGGTTTCTTGTGTCACTTGCCCTGATTTAATGTGGGATCCATCAGCTAGGAAAACGGAAAGTCTGAAGTTCTTTCTTCGAAGAGGAATATTGTGTAGGTTGGCAAAGGCGGCATCAATGAAGCAGCTGCAGGCCCCGGAGTCAATAATTGCGTTGACCGGAATCGTTCTTCCTTGGAGCTGTAAAGACAGAGAGAGAGCAAGGTGGGTTGTATTGGCTGGAAGAGCAGAAACGTTGAGAGAAACAGAGGAACGGCACTTACGCATCATGATGGGGCAGTTGGCGACATAATGACCGGGCTCACCGCAGTATAGGCATAGGTTCAGTTGACGACGGCGTGCTCGTTCTTCTGGAGGCAATGTGGGTCACATGACTCCGATTTGCATAGGCTCAGAAGTATCTGGAGGAGAGCTGGCAGAACTTGGGCAGACAGGTGGTTGATAACGGGACGCAGGCATGGGTGCTTTGGTAGTGACTTTGGTCGTTCTCGTAGACGTCGATCAATCTGAATAGCCTTGTCGATCAAATCTTCTAAGGTATCAGGAACCCCAATGCGAGCCAGTTCATCTTTCAAGGCCTCTGAAAGTCCCAGGCGGAACTGATGTCGCAGAGCTGCGCTGTTCCACTGGGTGTCCGCACTCCAGCGGCGAAAGTCCGTGACATAATCCTCCACTGCTCGACGGCCTTGTTGAAGTGCGAGCAGGGCGGCCTCGGCAGTGGTAGTCCGCTGAGGATCATCATACATTTGTGCCATGACCCGAAAGAAGGCTAGTAAAGTCTCTGTGCTGGTGCCATTTTCTTCCAATAATCGGTGTGCCCAGGCTAGAGGCTCTCCTTGAAGAAGAGAAACCACAAATCCCACTTTAGTGGCTTCTAGGGAAAAAGTCCTTGGCTGAAGGGCAAAATATAATTGACAGGCATTACGGAAATCCCGGAATTTGGAACGATCCCCGGTGAATCGCTCTGGCATCGGAACTCTGGGTTCGGGCGGTAGCATTACTACGGATGGAGCAGCGGCAGATGGAGATGATCTGGCAGCGGATGTAGGAGCTGCGTCTCCGGATAGATTCTGTACTTGACCTTCCAGTCGCATGTAGCCGTCCTGTAGATTCTTTACAGCTTGAGTGAGAGATGCGAGGTGTTTGCAAATCTCCTCCATGGCCGGGGCCACTCCTGAAGGCTCTGTCATGGCTGTCTGATACTGTTATGTATCACGTACCTGGTAGCCAGAGCCCGATGGTAGGAGGAGGCCTCTCTTACCGCTCCGGCTCGTGAGCTGCCGGATTGGGAACAGCAGACTCAGGAGCCTGGCGGGGTAGGAGTGCCTCTGGAAGGGTAGGCTGGAAGATGATTAGATCAATGACAGCAGACGGAAGCAGAGTCAGGTAAGCCGGGTCACAACAGATGGTTCAGGTAATCAGATGCAGCAGGCAGAAGAGTAATCAGGGTACAAGCAGGAAGGTCTGGCAATGGTAGGTCAATCTGAAGAGGTAGTCAGTGGAAGCCGGGGTCAGGATCGGAGAGGTACGGATGGTCAAACAAGCCGGGTCACAAAGTTCAATCAGAAGTTCAATCAGGTAAACAGGTTCTCAGGTTCAAGTTCAATCAGGGACTGCAGATCAGACAGCAACTTGCAGGAAGCAAGGACTGAGCTTTTAAAGGCGTTTTGGCGCCAAGGAGGGTTCACGTGCACGCGCGCGCTCCCGCTGCGCACGTGCACGCGCACGTCCCGCTGATGCACGCCGTTGTCTCAGCCCAATGCTGGGCTGACGATTTTGGGAGGTAAGTCCCTGACAGAGTCAAACACAAATACCTGAGGGCTTGAAGGCACATTCCACAAGGGCAATGGCGACCTCCTGGGCGGCCTACTGCAGGGTATCCTCGGAAACTATTTGCCAAGCAGAGACTGAGTCATCTAGAAACACCTTTATATCTCATTACAAGGAGGACTCTGCCCGACTGTCCACGCTAGAGTTTGGACGAGCAATTATTTAGTCAAACGCCTCTATTCCATGTAAAAAAAAAAAAAAAACTTGACTTTATGCTCAGACCCACCCAGTTTGCGAGTTATTCCCCAAAGGTGTATGCTGCCATGATGCGACAGGAAAACGGAAAATTGTATACTCACCTCTCCGTAATTTTCCTTTCCTGTTGCATCTTCATGGCAGAATACAGATGCCCACCCATCTGAGGTGAGGAAAATATATACTGAGAATACCTGGGCGGGGGCCCTCTTCGGGTTTAATAGCTATGCGGTCCTGTCAGGTTGTGGAGGCGGAGCCACAACCCAAAGGTGTATACTGCCATGAAGATGCAACAGGAAAGGAAAATTACGGAAAGGTGAGTATACAATTTTCTGTTTTTTTGTACGTTAAGCTACATTAAGCTCCTCAAAAAAAGGAGCTTAATGTCGCTAGTTTGCCTTGTGGAACACCGAATCGCACAAAATTTATTGGATAGGTTTGGGAAGTTGAGGTCTTAGACTGTGCTAAGTTTAAGGGCAATTGATTGAGGTTTAGGCACTTTATTACACGTTAAGCTACATTAAGCTACATTAAGCCATTTTCACATTAAATGTTTTAGCATTGTAAAATATAGCTTAATGTGAATAACTTTTGGTGTGATTAACCACTTAAAGGGGTTGTAAAGGAATTTTTTTTTTCATAAGCATCCTTTACCTGCAGACATTCCTCTTTTCACTTCCTCATTGTTCGTTTTTGCTCAGAAGTTGCTCTATTTCTTCTCTGTTCTGTTCACTTTCTGCTTGTCTGATTTTACTGACCACCGTGAAGGGAAGCTTTACTGCGGTGGTCAGTAACATGCTCACCCCCTCCTGGGAACTACATCTGTGTGGCAGGACGCTCTCTACGTGTTAGAGACTTCAAGGAGGTGTGAATTACTGGGCGTGCCGCAATTCATACTGGGAAATGTAGTTCTTACATGAACGAGCGATGCAAACCAGGAAGTGAATGAGAGAACAAACTATAATGCCGGAGGTGATATAGATGAAGGAATTGAATAGGTATTTACTCATTTTTTTAACAGAATCATTACACTATTCTGTCTTTCTACCTTGCAGACATACATTTTTTTGTTTACAAACGTTTTTATTGAAGCATAAGGTCATAGTAAAAGCATTTACCAGTGATAAAACATGAACAAGTGAGAAAGTCATTTAAATTATGCATTGCATACAAGTAAAGATGTATTACATGAGAAACAGTATACAAATGATTTATAGGTCCATACGATATCCAAGGGGAAAAAAGAATTAGTGGATGTGCTAAGGTAAAAAACCTGTAATGGATATTACATCCGTAGCAAGGTTTCCCACAGAGACCATTTTTTTTGGTATATATGCATAGTGTCAAATAGTGTGTGGTGTATTCTTTCCGATAATTTCCATGCGGTTAAGAATTTGAGGCCATGGCACATTGGTTGATCGCCAGTTGAAAGCTATGGCCCAGTGGATGGCGCTAAGAAGAGTGTGGATTAATCTGGGACTTGCTATTGGTATGTCTTGTATGGTTGCAAATAGAAGGCACATTTGAGGTGTTATTGGGGTTTTTCTACCTGAAATTCGATCAATCATAATACTTGCGTTGTGCCAGATGGGTTTAATGTGGGAGCATTCCCAAAATATATGTAATAGAGTCCCATGTGCAGGACAACCCCTGAAACAGAGCGGGGAAGTTGATGGGTAAAACAAATTAAGTTTGGCAGGGGTAAGATACCATCTATACAGCAGTTTCGTGGCAGATTCTCTAATGGTGGTAGTTTTGGTACATCTGTGTAGATTGTCAAATATGGCATCCCATTGTTCGGGGGAGAATGAAACATTTAAGTCCGATTCCCATTGTAGCATAGGGTGTGTTTTTTCAGGCATGTTGAACTCGTTTAGGTTTTTATCGATTTTTGATATTAAACCCTTATCACGAGGGGAGGAAATACAAAGCAGACATTAATTTTAGGCAAAAAAATGTTTTCCTTTACAACTCCTTTAAGCCCCGGACCATTATGCATGTAAAGGACCTGGCCAGTTTTTGCGATTCGGCACTGCGTCGCTTTAACTGACAATTGCACATTATTTTTTTCTCAGTTTAGGCAGATACGTATTCTTCTAACTATTTTTGGTAAAAAATCGCAATAAGCGTTTATCGATTGGTTTGGGCAAAATTTATAGCGTTTACAAAATAGGGGATAGTTTTATGGCATTTCTATTTCTTTTTTTTACTACTAATGGTGGCGATGAGCGATTTATTTTTATTTTTTTGTGACTGCGACATTATGGTGGACACATTGGACACTTTTGACACATTGTTGGGACCATTGTCATTTTCACAGGGAAAAGTCCTATAAAAATGCACTGATTACTGTGAAAATGACAATTGCAGTTCATGTGTTAACCACTAGGGGGCGCTGTAGGGGTTAAGACCCCTTTACAGCGTTTTAGCGTTAAAAATAGCGCTATTTAAACGCTCATAAAATGCTCTCCATGCATCTCAATGGACCCTTTCACACTTCGTCCTGCAAGCAGCATCTTTGGAGCAGCTTTTGGGCGCTGAAAATAAAGCTTCAAAAACGCCCCTCTCCATTTAAATGAATTGAAAGCACTGTAAAAACGCCTTGAACTTTCACACTGAGGCGTTGCACTGGCAGGGCGTTGAGAAAAGTTCTGTAAGCAGCACCTTTGGAGCAGCTTTTGGGCACTGAAAAAACGCTCCAATAACTCCCGAAAACTGCCCCAGTGTGAAAGGGGCCTTAGTGTGACCTTGTGTGTTTCTAACTGTAGGGGGGCGGGGTTGGACGTGTGACGTCAGTGATCGTCGTTCCCTATATCAGGGAACAGACAATCACTGACATTGCCACAGTAAAGAATGGGGAAGGTGTGTTTACACTCGCCTCTCCCCGTTCTTCAGCTCCTGTGACCGATCGCGGGACACCGGCGGCGATCGGGCTCTTAAAGGCGACGTACCTGTATGTGCCTGTGCCCAGTCATGCCATTCTGCCGACGTATATGTGCAGGAGGTGGTCCTTAAGTGGTTAACCAAATAAGCTGAAATTTCCAGAACATGTTGGCATGGATAGAGTCTTCTACTGTGTGAAGTTTGGGGGAAATTGGTTAACATTTAAGGTCTTTTTCGTACGTTAAGCCACATTAAGCTCCCAAAAAAACAAGCTTAATGTCCCTAGTTTGCCTTGTGGAACACCAAATCGCTTGAAACTTCTTGGATAGGTTTGGAAGGTTGAGATTTTTTGCTCGTTAAGCTACTTTAAGCTACATAAAGCCAATTTCACATTAAATGTTTTAGCATTGTAAAATATAGCTTAATGTGAATAACTTTTGGTGTGATTAACCAAATGAGCTGAATTTTCAGAATATGTTGGCATGGATAGAGTCTTCTACTGTGTGAAGTTTGGGGGAAATTGGTTAACATTTAAGGTCTTTTTTGTACGTTAAGCTCCCAAAAAAACAAGCTTAATGTCCCTAGTTTACCTTGGGGAACACGAACTTGCATGAATCTTCTTGGAAGGTCGAGATCTTGAGCTGTGCAAAGTTTCAGGGCAATTGATTGAGGTTTAGGTACTTTTTTGCTTGTTAAGCTACATAAAGCCGATTTCACATTAAATGGTTTAGCATTGAAAAATCTAGCTTAATGTGAATAACCTTTGGTGTGATTAACCAAATGAGCTGAATTTTCAGAATATGTTGGCATGGATAGAGTCTTCCACTGTGTGAAGTTTGGGGGAAATTGGTTAACATTTAGCCCAGGTTCACACTGGGTACGATTTCCTTCGATTTGAGATGCGATTTCACATGAGTAAGTCAAGTGACCATTGACGTAACGCGTGGGGGAGGAGCTACGAGCGGGACAGTGGATCCGAATGAGTAGATGCAACATCAGCTGAGCGGCCCTATGGAGGATTGGTGCATTGAATATCCATGCTGTGTTTTAACGGCGGTAGCGTGAGTGTGCCATTCTAGAGGAATATCTTTTTGCTTGGTTCTTTCTGGTGCCATACCATCTGTGCAATGAGCTGTCTCCTTTTCTTTTCATGAGCGGTGTCTGTGTGGAGGAGAACCCCCCATCTGTGAAACAGGAGTGGTTTTGTGATTACATCGTTTAATCCTATCACTGCACTGAACTGGGTGTTGCTGTTTTAATTGAAACACTGGTGCACATCTTAGACACAATTGGACATTATTTGTGGATTTGTTCCTTATTGTTTTTTGAATCACTGTTCAGCACGGTTGGCATAATTAAGTTAATAATTAGCGCATTATTTTATATTATACACATTTGCCGGCAATTGTCGGCAATGACACTGTCCTAATCGGTGCGACGCGGCATCTGCGGCGCTGCACCGATTTAAAAAAGTAGTTCCTGTACTACTTTTTGTGATTTCTGGCCGCGATTTACATAGACATCTGTGCAGAAACCTGCACAGATGTCTCTTAAATCGTGGCCGAAATCGGGACTGCCAGCGGGAGTGAAATCGTGCGAGTTCAGCTGAACTCGCACGGCTTCACTCCCGCAGCCCAGTGTGAACCAGGGCTTAAGGTCTTTTTTGTACGTTAAGCTCCCAATAAAACAAGATTAAAGGAGCCGTAAAGGAAACATTTATTTTTTTGCTGAAATGACTGTTTACAGGGTATAGAGACATAATGGTTAACTGATTCCTTTTAAAAATAGATAAAAATCAATCATATAATGTGCCTGCAGTTTAGTTTAGTTTTTAATCTAGTTTCATGTTTCTGTGAAGTACAGAGACACACAGAACAAAAACAAACACAGGGCAGTGTTTGTTTTTAAAATTAATCTGAGTTCTGAGGAGTTTTAGACACACAGTAATCACACCTTCTTGATCATGGACCACAGTGAGAAGCTCGCATGAGTTTTTTCATAAGGAGCCAGACAAGCAGGAAGTGTGGAGATCAGAGAAGGATTACAGCTACTTCAAAGCAAAAACGAACAATGAGGACATGAAACCATGACTGCAGTAAGGTAAAGGAAACTATTTAGCTAAAAAAAAAAATTTCCTTTAGTGACCCTTTAACCTCCCTGGCGGTATGATTCTGTCTGGAATTACGTACCAAAAGCGGTACAATTATTTTGCAAGGAAATTTGGCGTTTTATACTGTAGGCCTGTAATTCTTAGGAATAACTCACTTAAATCTGACCAAACAAGAGTCTTGTAGGCATCCTGGGTATGATTTTTTTTTAAAAACAAAATCATAAATTATAATATAATAAATAATTATAAATAATTATAACAAATAATAATATAATTATAATAAAAATTATTCAATGATGTAATCAACTCAAAATCACTGAAATTTGCTCAGTTGCAGAATTGTCGCTGTCATTACTTTTATCTTTTTATGACGTATTTCCCCACAAATCGCTATCGCACAATTCTGCAAGTGATTATAATTTATTATCGCTGTTTTCTAGCTGATCTAAAACCATTTTTGACATAAAGGGACACTTTTGGACAATCTACAGTTTTCAGGCAGAAAGAACAGTTTTTATTATATAAAATAACATGTAGGGCACTGGGCAGACCACTAGGGACAAGGGGGGTGTGTATTTTTTACATACAGTACTGTAATCTATAAGATTACAATATACTGTGTGTATTGTGTTTGTTTACTTTTTTGAATTTGGCGCTGTTCTCTGCCCCCGTGCGTCGTAACGTCGCAGGGAACGGAGATCGGCGGCACACGGGGAGACTGTGAATCGAGCGAGGAGGTCCCGCTTGCTCACACAGCGGGGAGGCATCGCAGGATCCAGGGATAAGGTGAGTAACTTGTCTGTGGATCCAGCGAGAAGGTAAGCCGCGCCGCTGCACACTCTGCACATCCACCCCGAGCGTGACTTGGAGATACCGATCTTAGCATAAAAAATCCACCCCGAGTTTACCGCTAAGGGGGTTAATGTCCCTAGTTTGCCTTGTGGGACACCAAAGCACTTGAAACTTCTTGGATAGATTTGGAAAGTTGAGAATTTAGGCTGTGCAATGTTTCAAGAAAATTGATTGAGGTTAAAGCACATTATGGTATGTTAAGCTCTTTACATTAAATGTTTTAACATTGTAAAATATAGCTTAATGTGAATAACTTTTGGTGTGATTAACCAAATGAGTTTATATTCTGAGCATATTTTCAGAATATGTTGGCATGGATAAATTATTCTATTGTGTGAAGTTTGGGGGAAATTGGTTAACATTTAAGGTCTTTTTTGTATGTTAAGCTCCTCAAAAAAAGAAGCTTAATGTCGCTAGTTTGCCTTGTGGAACACAAAATTGCTTGAAACTTATAGGTTAGGCTCAGGGAAATTGATTGAGGTTCAGGCACTTTTTTGCTCGTTAAGCTACATAAAGCAGATTTCACATTAAATGTTTTAGCATTGTAAAGTTCCACCCAAAATTTTACTTTTTAAATATAAATACCCCTGTAATACACAAGCTTAATGTATTCTAGTAAAGTTAGTCTGTAAACTAAGGTCTGTTTTGTTAGGTTGTTACAGCATTTAGATAATTTATAATCTACAAATAGACCGTGGCCATCTTAAGTGTGGGCATCATGAAGCCAGACTGTAGGACTTCCTGGATTTCAGCCTTGCAGATCTCACACATACTCGGTGCTGCACAAGCAATGTAATAGGTTTCAGTCAGGTTTCCATAGCAACGGGAGTGTCAGACGAAGTTGCCGCCCCTTATGCAAACCTCTCCTGAAATAACTCATTAAAAGTTGATACGTGGAGGGGATAGGGATTGTCAATCGCTGAAAGTAAATGACATTAAAAGTTGATAATAAAAAAACAATGACATCGCACATTAAAAGTTGATAAGCAGGGGGGGGGGGGGTTCTGCCGCCGATTGCTGAAAGTAAATGACAATCAATGACATCGCGCATTAAAAGGTTTACAAGTGGGGGGGAGGGGGGGTGCCGTTGATCGCATATATATGACAATGACATCGCAATGACAACTTATAAAACTTCATGCCGCCGATCGCTGAAAGTAAATTACATTCAATGACATTGCCGATCGCCGAATATAAATGACACTGACATCGCACACTATAACTTGAGAAGCGAGGGGGGCGCCGATCGCCCAACATACACTGCCATCGATCGCACACTATAACTTGAGAAGCCGATCGCCCAACATAAAAGACAATAGACATGATGGGTGCCGCCGATCGCCCAACATACACTGCCATCAGACATAAACACTGAGAAGTGGGGGGGGGGTTCTGCCGATCGGCCATCATAGAAGACACTGAGAGGGGGGTGCTGCCGAGAGAAGGGGGGGAACTGCCGATCAACCATCAAAGAAGACACTGAGAAGGGGGAGGTGTTTGCCGCCGGACATAAAAAGATACTAACAAGAGGGGGGGATGAGGGTAGATTCGTCTGCCGCCCGCCGGTCGGCGGACATGAAAAATACTGCCCGCCGCTGTATCACGGGAACGTGCTCGCAAAATCTTTCCACCATGTGAGCTTGCTCGCATGAAGGTAGAAAGCTTTTGCGAGGAGGAGCTAAGACAGCCGCCGAGGGACCCCAGAACACCGGGTTCGGGGACACTCTGTGCAGAACGAGCTGCACAGTGGAGGCAAGTATAACATGTTTGTTATTTAAAAAAAATTAAATATTTGCCTTTAGGCTGCATTCACACCTGAGCGTCGGTCGTTCGGCGTTTTTTTCGGCGTTTTGTCGCGCGTATTCATGCTTATTTGCGCGTTTGCATACAGCGTTGTCTTTGACGTTTTTTATTTTAGCCAATAGGAAAAACTATCATCTTTTCATCACTTGTTGCTATGTTGGTAGATTTTTTTAATCTTCTGCATGGGCGACAAGTTCTATTGATTAAAGCGACGAAACGCCCGTAGCAAACGCCCGTTGTCGCGCAAGTCGCCTGAATCGAGCGTTTCCATTACTTTCTATGGGAAATGGAAACACTCAAATACGCCCAAACCGCCCGAAACGCGCGACAAAAAAGGGTCCTGAACTTTTTTTGGCTACAGGCGATGGGCGTCAGGCGCATCAGCGTTCAGATGTGAACCATCCCCATAGACTTTAATGTATTTTGGTCCCTCTGGCGTTTGTGAGCGTCGCGCTACAGGCGACAAAACGCCTAGGTGTGAATGGGCTCTTAGTGTTCCTTTAACCAAATGAGCTGAAATTTTCAGAATATGGTGGCATAGATAGAGCCTTCTACTGTGTGACGTTTGGGGGAAATTGGTTAACATTTAAGGTATTTTTCGTATGTTAAGCTCCCAAAAAAACAAGCTTAATATCCCTAGTTTGCCTTATGGAACACTAAATTGCACGAAACGCATAGGATAGGTTTGGGTTGTTGATATCTTAAGCTGTACAAAGTTTCAGGGCAATTGATTGGGGTTTAGGCACTATATTGCTCGTTAAGCTACATTAAGCCAATTTCACATTAACCACTTAACCCCCGGACTATAGTGCTGGTCAAAGACCAGAGCACTTTTTGCGATTCGGCACTGTGTTACTTTAACTGACAATTGCGCGGTCGTGCGACGTGGCTCCCAAACAAAATTTATGTCCTTTTTTTCCCCACAAATAGATCTTTCTTTTGGTGGTATTTGATCACCTCTGCGGTTTTTAGTTTTTGCGCTATAAACAAAAATAGAGCGACAATTTTGAAAAAAAATAATATTTTTTACTTTTTGCTATAATAAATATCTCCCAAAAATATATAAAAAAAATAAATTTTCCTCAGTTTAGGCCGATACGTATTCTTCACATTGTTCGTAAAAAAAATCGCAATAAGCGTTTGGTTTGCGCAAAAGTTATAGCGTTTACAAAATAGGGGATAGTTTTATGACATTTTTATTAATATTTTTTTTTACTAGTAATGGCGGCGATTAGCGGTTTTTATTTTATTTTATTTTTTTCGGTACTGCGACATTATGGCGGACACTTTTGACACATTTTTGGGACCATTGGCATTTTTATAGCGATCAGTGCTATAAAAATGCATTGGATTACTATAAAAATGCCACTGGCAGGGAAGGGGTTAACACTAGGGGGCTGGGAAGGGGTTAAGTATGTTCCCTGTGTGTGTTCTAACTGTAGGGGGGTGGACTCACTAGAGGAAATGACTGATCGCTGTTCATACATTGTATTGTCAGGCATTTCTCCCCCTGACAGGACCGGGAGCTGTGTGTTTACACACACAGCTCCCAGTCCTCGCTCTGTAACGAGCGATCGCCCAGCGGCTATCGCGCCAGCGCCCCTATTGGCTGCTGGGCGAGGTGACGTGCCGCCATATAATACGGCGGCTGGTCAGCAAGCAGTTAAATGTTCTTTTAGTATTGTAAAATATAGCTTAATGTGAATAACTTTTAGTGTGATTAACCAAACAAGCTGAAAATTTCAGAATATGTTGGCATGGGTCTTCTGCTGTGTTAAGCCACATTAAGCTCCCCAAAAAACAAGCTTAATGTCCCTAGTTTGCCTTGTGGCACACCAAATCGCTTGGAACTTCTTGGATAGGTTTGGAAGTTCAAGATCTTGGGCTGTGCAGGGCAATTGATTGAGGTTTAGGCACTTTTTTGCTTGTTAAAGTGGATGTAAACCCCCAAAATTTTCTTTTTATTTTTGATTTCACAATGTAGAGAATAAGATTTCCTATCATCTGTGCCCAGTCTTGCCACACAGAGTTAATCCAGGGCTGAGCAATCCTCTTTTTATTGTTCAGTGGGATAAAACGGACTTTCCTATAAAAAGCAAAGTCCGTTCCGCCTCCATGCTTTGAGTGACAGGATATTTACATATCTCGTGCACTAGCCTGCAGACCATGCACAGTTTCTGTAAACAGTGTACAAATCACCCCCCCTCCCCTCTTGTGACGGTATTGGTATGATATCCCCATCAAACAGTCCCTTCTTCCCATAACAGAACATCACAGAATCATCCACACATGAGCCAAGGCTGAATGCTGGAACCAGACAGAGTTTAATAGTATAACACACAGCTTATATGTAATTTCCAAAACTGTTACAATGACAAATCTCCGCCCCCTCACACTGGGGCTTCCATACAGATCATGGGCAGACTTTTCGGAGCCGATTCTGAAAACACATTTTCTTTAGATAAGGACATCAGTGGAGTTAATTACTAGGTGTAACAGCCTGACCACAATGAAGCAATCAGAATAATTAACACAAGCCACTTAAACACAGATCTCCTTCACACAACACAATAGATCAATTAACCTTTAGAAATAGTGAGGGGACATTAGCACTTCAATAACCTGTTAGCCGAGGACTGAATCACACATGGCAAGCAGGGAGAATTAAACTGAGACATATAGGCAAATGCATCACAATGGCCCCCCTTTTTCTCCCTGCTCCGGCAAACCCGGTTGGACCTTCCCTGGTCCAGTAGGGTTGACGGGTTCAGAGCTTTTAGTCCGAGGTTAACTCCGTTTGGCGTGACTGACCTCCCTTGGCAACTGCTTCAGACTCCGGTATGCCACTAGGTCGTCAGATCACACGCCGTTCAGTCCCCAAGTCTTTGTGCGATCTGCAGAGTCACCAGAAGTCCGTGTGAAGACGGCGAATGGGTCTGTGCGCCGCCGTCTAGGTGTCTTGCTATGGGAGGGGCAGGTTATGGCTCTGAAGGGACAATCACAGGTGATTCATAAAAAAGAAAAAGTTATATTTGTTGAAATGCTGTAGCACCGGTGATCAGAGTTCGGGGGGGGGGATCAGTGCCCCATAGGGTCAGCCACCCTCTGCTCCCTCCGCAGCCGCCAGTTCTCCTCTTTAAGCTTCTCCAGCTCCATCTCCAGCTCATGGAGCCTGGGGGGGTCAGCCTGCTGTGACCTCAGGTGGTTGTTCTCCTCCTCCATGCGGCTTATGCACTCCTCCAGCTCTATGTACTCACGGATCAGATCCTGCTTGCTCATGTCCTGCAGGCTCTCCACGTGGTCCTTCATCATCAGGAACTGGGTGGTGGTGTAAGGGGCCACCGGTGGGCCCTTGGCGAACATCTCGGCCCGCATCTGGGACGCCCGCTGCGACTCCCTCTCCTCCAGTCGCTTCTTATCCTCCCAGGTCAGCTTGTTATACGGCTTCCAGGACCTCTTCTTCTTGGGGGGTAGCCGGCGGTGCCTCTTTCTGCCCAGCTCCCTCCAAGGCCCCTCCGGGCTCATGGCTGTCACCCATGACCAGCTGACAATGGTGTTCCCTGTTGTCTGTAATAACAGATTGTACCATGAGGGCTTCGTAAGGGGTGTCCAATGGTTCTTCCTGACCCAGCTCCTGGGGATCCCAAGCCGAGTCTACACAATGGGCTGCTCCTGTTGGGCGGTACCCAGGTTGAGACCAATTTGACCTGGTGTTGTTGTTCATGGGGCAATTCTGCTTGAAGTGACCCAGCTGTTTGCACCGGAAGCAGCGTTGTTCGTTGTCCTCCTGGCGTGGATAGCGAGGGCTAGATGTCACCGGTCTGTTAGGAGGTTGGTATCTAGCGGCTGATGGGTGTGAGGGCACCGTTGGTCGTGGAGGTTGTACCCGTGGTGTGACCTGGTTTGTCTTGCGAGTATCCGCATATTCATCCGCCAACTTTGCGGCCTCTGGTAGAGTCATGGGCCTGCGATCTCTCACCCAGTCTTTGACGTCCGTCTGGATGTGATTGTAAAATTGCTCCAGGAGAATTAGTTGCAAAATGTCCTCTGCGGTGGTGGCCTGGCTGCTGTTAACCCAGTTAGAGGCCGACAGGGATAACTGGCATGCCCATTCCGCGTAAGAGTCTTCCGTGGTTTTGCGTGAGTCCCTGAACTTCTGTCGGTGGGACTCTGGGGTTACTGCATAACGAGCCAGGAGCGCTTCTTTAACCCGGGCGTAGCTATGGATATCCTGATCTGGCACGGTCCGGAAAGCATCAGAAGCTTTGCCTGACAGTTTGCCTGACAATATTGCGACCCACTCTCTTCTAGCTATTCGGTGCAGGTTACATTGTCGCTCAAAATCTGCCAGGTAGTTATCAATTTCACAGTCCTTTTCATCAAAAGCTTTAAAAGCGCTAAACGGAATCTTCCTTGCGTCTGCTGTGCTGTACTCACTGTTTGGAGAATGTGCGGCTGCTTGTTGGACTGCTGCCAGTTTTAACTGTAGTTCTGTGTCTCTTATTTGTTTATCCTTCTGTAGTTCTGCGTCTCTTATTTGTGTATCCTTCTGTAGTTCTGCGTCTCTTATTTGTTTAGCCTTCTGTAGTTCTGCCTTTGCTAACAGGTCTATCACTTTCAGCACCACATCCGCAGTTGGGTTCGGACCGAACCATGCTAGCTTCTCTCTCATTAGCTTGTTGGCTGGCGATTCCTCTTCCTGAATCACTGGTGTCTCCATCTCTTGTACTGCTGGCGTTGCTGCAATCCCGTCCTCCTGGTCTCGCTCCATTAATTCTGCTATGATGACCCGCTTGGTTTTGTTGCTAGCAATCCTTCCACGAACTTCCAGTAGTTCTTCCAGTGTCTGCTTGGAATCCGGATGTAAAGGGGAATAGAAGGGAAAATCCCTCTGCTGCCAACCAATTGACGGTATTGGTATGATATCCCCGTCAAACAGTCCCTTCTTCCCATAACAGAACATCACAGAATCATCCACACATGAGCCAAGGCTGAATGCTGGAACCAGACAGAGTTTAATAGTATAACACACAGCTTATATGTAATTTCCAAAACTGTTACAATGACAAATCTCCGCCCCCCTCACACTGGGGCTTCCATACAGATCAAGGGCAGACTTTTCGGAGCCGATTCTGAAAACACATTTTCTTTAGATAAGGATATCAGTGGAGTTAATTACTAGGTGTAACAGCCTGACCACAATGAAGCAATCAGAATAATTAACACAAGCCACTTAAACACAGATCTCCTTCACACAACACAATAGATCAATTAACCTTTAGAAATAGTGAGGGGACATTAGCACTTCAATAACCTGTTAGCCGAGGACTGAATCACACATGGCAAGAAGGGAGAATTAAACTGAGACATATAGGCAAATGCATCACACCTCTCCTCTCCTAATATGCCAGAATTGTCTGCTTGTCCTGTGTTTTGATTAAATGTTTACAAAACATGAGGTGAGACAAAGTTCAGTGTCATGATGAAATTCTCCAGTGAACAGCCATCAGAATATACATAGACAAGTTATTAGGGGAGATAGTCCGAGCGTGAGTGATCTTCTAATTATTGTTATATTGCAGTGTGTGTGTGTCTGAGGTCACCTGATCACATATGAAAAATTCCTATATTACCAGGATGTGTTGTGTGGGGGAGGGTGGATTTCTCACTTTTTATACTTACACCCAGGCTGAATGAACTTAGGGCTGGTTCACATTAATGAGCTGTACGAGATCGCAAGTGATTCGCACCGCACTGCTGTTCAGATCACGTGCGATGTCTGTGCGATGCGATTTTAGCCATACAAACTGTATGGCTGAAATTGCATCTCATTTGGAACAAACTCGCACAGGACCCTTTTTTTGGTCCACACCAGAATCGCATGGGTGTTCACACCTATGCGATCCGATTCATGTCCTAACTGTCAGTTCGCAGTGCGATATGCGAGCTGAAATGGGGGTGTCATTACCATTGTATTACACTCCCCAGCATATGGCAGTGTGAACTGTCGTGCGAGTCGGGTGCGATGTGGGAACCCGCAGTGGATTTGCAGGGTTCCCGAATCGCACCAGTGTGAACCGAGCCTTGGTGGGAGCAGTCAGGTGACATTTGTAGGCTGCATGCTTTGAGGCTTGGTTCACACTGGTGCGATTCGGGAACCCTGCAAATCCACTGCGGGTTCCCACATCGCACCCAACTTGCACGACAGTTCACACTGCCATATGCTGGGGAGTGTAATACAATGGTAATGACACCCCCATTTCAGCTCGCATATCGCACTGCGAACTGACAGGACATGAATCGGATCGCATAGGTGTGATGCGTGTTTGGTCAGAATGTGATGCGATTTCAGCTATACAGTTTGTATGGCTGAAATCGCATTGCACAGACATCACATGTGATCTGAACAGCAGTGCGATGCGAATCACAGGAATGCGTAGGGTACAGAGGTGGGTAGTACATGCAGGATGGTGTCAGGATAGTGGACAGTGTCAGATAATTTTTTTTTATTTTACAATTTAATATTTTTTGTTCCCAAAAGGTTTTTTGGGACCAGTGGATTTTTTTATTTTTATACATTTTTACAATAACATTTATTTTTTATTTTTTACAATTTATTTTTGTACTTGATGGGAGGGTGGGGTTTTATTTTTTTAATATATTTTTTCACAATGCTTTTTGGAAAGGGGTTGGGGGGATGGGGCAGTGGTTGGTGTCAGTGGGGTAGTGAGTGGTCTCAGTGGGGTAGTGAGTGGTGTCAGTGGGCGGTGTCAGTGGGGGTAGTGGGCGGTGTCAGTGGGGGTAGTTAGCGGTGTCAGCGGGGGTAGTGGGCGGTGTCAGTGGGGGTAGTGGGCGGTGTCAGTGGGGGTAGTGGGCGGTGTCAGTGGGGGTAGTGGACGGTGTCAGTGGGGGTAGTGGACGGTGTCAGTGGGGGTAGTGGACGGTGTCAGTGGGGTAGTGGACGGTGTCAGTGGGGTAGTGGACCGTGGGGTAGTGGACAGGGGGTTCTGGACCATCTTGGTATGGGGGGGTGGTTGTGGTGTCTGATTTATTTTTATTTTTTTACAATTTCATTTTTTTTATCAGCCCTGTGGGGGTGTTGGTGACATGTCAGGGGTCTAAACAGAGACCCCTGACATCTCCCATATGAGACAGAGAAATGGACAGAGGACATTCATTCCCCAGTCCTTTTCTCTGCATTGAAGATGAATGGACAGAAGACAGCGTCTCCCTTCCATTCATAAACTGAGCAGAGTAACACACAGGTTACTCTGCACAGTTATCACGGGACGCACATCGCTCGGTAACGAACACTCTGTCTCCCATTTTTGCTCTCCATCCTGACAGAGCCCCCCCTCACAGCCCACGGGAGAGTAGAGAGAAGCCGGTGATGGCTGCGGGGGATGGAGCTGGACACACGGAGCAGGATGGGGGAGCGGAGGGTGAAGACACGGCACGGGGGGGGACGGCCAAAGGGAGCAGGATGAGGAGGGGTGGGTGTGTGGACACATGGAGGGGGATGACATCGGGGGAGGGGACGACATCGGGGGTGGAGGAGAACAGAAGACACTCGGGGATGATCGCTGCGACGGGACAGCTGTGAGCACCGATCCCCCCTGCATGACTTATTAGATGAAAGCCGCGGGAGGGAGGAGGAGAAGCAGATGATAAAAAGCAATGCAGGAGGGTCGGTGCTCACAGCTGTCCCGTCGCAGCGATCATCCCCGACTTTCAAGGGACATCAACGTGTGCTGACAGGGGGCCGTGAGCGCGCTCTACTATTACCAAGAACGCGCTCTTCCTGTCTTGTGCGCGCTCTGGCCAAGGGGAGTGTAGAGGTGGGCGGGAGTCTGCTGACATCATGACTCCGCCCACCGAGCGCCGAACAACAAACCTGCCCACCAAATCTGGACTTTGCAGGGGTTTAAACAGCAAAATGGGGGACATTTGACAGGTAAGGATACATGCAGGAGGCATGTATATCCTTATAGATCAGCACCATGACAATAGTTTAGAATTGATGAGAGTGGGTTTACATCCACTTTAAGCTACATTAAGCCTATTTCACATTAAATGTTTTAGCATTGTAAAATATAGCTTAATGTGAATAACTTTTGGTGTGATTAACCAAATGAGCTGAAATGTTCAGAATATGGTGGCATAGATAGAGCCTTCTATAGTGTGAGGTTTGGGGGAAATTGGTTAACATTTAAGGTCTTTTTTGTACGTTAAGCTCCCAAAAAAAACAAGCTTAATGTCCCTAATTTGCCTTGTGGAACACCAAATCGCTTGAAATATCTTGGATAGGTTTGGAATGTTGAGATCTTAACCACTTAACCACCAGCCGCCGTCTACAAACGGCGGCAAGGTGGTTGCTTAACTGGGGGTCGCCGTTCTGAAACGGCGCCCACCAGAAGCAGTAATGCGCGCCGCCTCGGGCGCGCACACAGAAAATTCTGTGCGCGCCGGGTCTATGAGACCCGGCGCTACACAGATCACGGTAACTGACCGGCAACGCCGGTCTTTTACCATGTGATCGCGCCGTCCAATGACGGCGCGACCACAGGTAAACAAACCGGCGTCATTTGATGACGCCGGTTCCTCCCTCCTCTCGCTGTACCGATCGGTACAGTGTGAGAGGAGAGCGCGGATGGCAGCAGCAGTGTGGGATGGATCTGTGACTATTGCAGTCACAGATCCATCCATCCCTGCTCAGCCATCCCTGCATTAACCCCTGCAATACTCTGCCTTCCCTGCGCAATACTCTGCAATGCTCTGCCTTCCCTGCAATACCCCCGCGCAATACTCTGCAAAACACCCGCGCAATACTCTGCAAAACACCCGCGCAATACTCTGCAAAACACCCGCGCAATACTCTGCAAAACACCCGCGCAATACTCTGCAAAACACCCGCGCACTACCCTGCAAAACACCCGCGCAATACTCTGCAAAACACCCGCGCAATACTCTGCAATACCCCCGCGCAATACTCTGCAAAACACCCGCGCAATACTCTGCAAAACACCCGCGCATTACTCTGCAATACCCCCGCGCAATACTCTGCAAAACACCCGCGCAATACTCTGCAAAACACCCGCGCAATACTCTGCAAAACACCCGCGCAATACTCTGCAAAACACCCGCGCAATACTCTGCAAAACACCCGCGCAATACTCTGCAATACCCCCGCGCAATACTCTGCAATACCCCCGCGCAATACTCTGCAGTACCCCTTGCGCAATACTCTGCAATACCCCCGCGCAATACTCTGCAATACCCCCGCGCAATACTCTGCAATACCCCCGCGCAATACTCTGCAATACCTCCGCGCAATACTCTGCAATACCCCCGCGCAATACTCTGCAATACCCCCGCGCAATACTCTGCAATACCCCCTGCCAGTACTCTGCAGTACCCCTTGCGCAATACTCTGCAATACCCCCCGCGCAATACTCTGCAATACCCCCGCGCAATACTCTGCAATACCCCCCGCGCAATACTCTGCAGTACCCCCCGCGCAATACTCTGCAATACCCCACTCGCAATACTCTGCAATACCCCACGCACAATACTCTGCAATACCCCACGCACAATACTCTGCAATACCCCATGCACAATACTCTGCAATACCCCACGCACAATACTCTGCAATACCCCACGCACAATACTCTGCAATACCCCACGCACAATACTCTGCAATACCCCACGCACAATACTCTGCAATACCCCACGCACAATACTCTGCAATACCCCCGCACCAATACTCTGCAATACCCCCGCACCAATACTCTGCAATACCCCCGCACCAATACTCTGCAATACCCCCGCACCATACTCTGCAATACCCCCCACACAATACTCTGCAATACCCCCCACACAATACTCTGCAATACCCCACGCACAATACTCTGCAATACCCCCGCACCATACTCTGCAATACCCCCCACACAATACTCTGCAATACCCTCCGCACCATACTCTGCAATACCCCCCACACAATACTCTGCAATACCCCCGCACCAATACTCTGCAATACCCCCGCACCAATACTCTGCAATACCCCCGCACCAATACTCTGCAATACCCCCGCACCATACTCTGCAATACCCCCGCACCATACTCTGCAATACCCCCACACCAATACTTTGCAATACCCCGGCCAATACTTTGCAATACCCAGAAAATACTCTGGGGAAAAAAAATGTGTTTTAACCACTTCTCGCCCACGTCATATGAGGTCCTTGACTTTGTGCAGGGATATCTAAATGATGCCTGCAGCTACAGGCATCATTCAGATATCATTTTTTTCAGCCGGCGATTCTCTACACCATAAGAACGATCATGGCGGCTGTTCCGCCTCTTGATCGTTCTTACGGGAGGCAAAAAGGGACGTCCCCACTCCCTTCGCCCTCCGGTGCTTCTTCTGACTCACTGCTGCGATCGAAGCCAGGATCGTTTTTTTTCTTGTTTTTTTTCTTGTTTTTTTCCAAGCTTCCCAGCCTAGAGGTGAGATGTGGGGTCTTATTGACCCCATATCTCACTGTAAAGAGGACCTGTCATGCTATATTCCTATTACAAGGGATGTTTACATTCCTTGTAATTGGAATAAAAGTGATCAAAACATTTATTTTTGGGGAAAAACGTGTCAAACTAAAATAAATTAAGTAAAATGAACAATAAAAATAAAAAATAAATATTTAAAGCGCCCCTGTTCCCGCGTGCTCGTATACAGAAGCGAATGTGTACGTAAGTCCCGCCCACATATGAAAACTGAGTTCAAACCACACATGTGGGGTATCGCTGCGAACGTTAGAGCGAGAGCAATCATTTTGGCCCCAGACCTCCTCTGTAACTAAAAACATGTAACCAGTAAAAACATTTAAAACGTCACCTATGGGGATTTTTAAGTAGCGAAGTTTGGCGCCATTCCACAAGCGTGTGCAATATTGAAGGGTGACATGTTGGGTATCTATTTACTCGGCGTAACTTCGTCTTTCATATTATGCAAAAACATTGGGCTAACTTTAATGTTTTTTTTTTTAAAAAGCACAAAACTGTTTTATTTCCCAAAAAAATGCGTTCGAAAAATTGCTGTGCAAATACCATGCGCGATAAAAAGTTGCAACGACCGCCATTGTATTCTCTAGGGTCTTTGCTAAAAAAGCATATATAATGTTTTGGGGTTCTATGTAATTTTCTAGCAAATAAATGATGATTTTTACATGTAGGAGAGGAATGTCAGAATTGGTCTGGGTGTTCCAGAACGCCTGATGGTGCTCCCTGCATGTCGGGCCTCTGTATGTGGCCACGCTGTGTAAAAGTCTCACACATGTGGTATCGCCATACTCGGGAGGAATAGCAGAATGTGTTTTGGGGTGTAATTTGTGGTATGCATATGCTGTGTGTGAGAAATAACCTGCTAATATGAAACTTTTGTGGAAAAAAAACAAAAAAAAAAAAAAAAACCTTGATTTTGCAAAGAATTGTGGGAAAAAATGACAACTTCAAAAAACTCACCATGCCTCTTTCTAAATACCTTGGAATGTCTTCTTTCCAAAAAGGGGTCATTTAGGGGGTATTTGTACTTTTCTGGCATGTTAGGGTCTCAAGAAATGAGAGAGGCCGTCAGTACTTCAGATGTGATCAAATTGATCAATTTTCAGTAATTGGTACCATAGCTTGTAGACCCTATAACTTTCACCCAGACTAAATAATATCCAAATTTTTTTTTTTTTTTTTACCAAAGATATGTAGCAGTATACATTTTAGGCCAAATTTATGAAGAAAAATTCATTTTTTGCAAAATCTTATAATAGAAATGAAGAAAAATTCATTTTTTTACAAAATTTTCGTTCTTTTTTCATTTATAGCGAAAAAAATAAAAACCGCAGAGGTGATCAAATACCACCAAAAGAAAGCTCTATTTGTGGGAAAAAAAGGACAAAAATTTCATTTGGTTACAGTGTTGTATGACTGAGTTATTGTCATTCAAAATGTGAGAGCACCGAAAGCTGAAAATTGGTCTGGTTATTAAGGGTGTTTAAGTGCCCAGTTGTCAAGTGGTTAAGCTGTGCAGAGTTTCAGGGCAATTGATTGAGGTTTAGGCACTTTATTGCTCGTTAAGCTACATTAAGCCAATTTCACATGAAATGTTTTAGTATTGTAAAATATAGCTTAATGTGAATAACTTTTGGTGTGATTAACCAATTGAGCTGAATTTTCTGAATATGTTGGCATGGATAGAGTCTTCTACTGTGCGAAGTTTGGGGGAAATTGGTTAACATTTAAGGACTTTTTCGTATGTTAATCCACATTAATGTGGATTAATGTCCCTAGTTTGCCTTGTGGGACACAAAATCACTTGAAACTTCTTGGATAGGTTTGGAAGGTCAAGATCTTGGGCTGTGCAGGGCAATTGATTGAGGTTTAGGCACTTTTTTGCTCATTAAGCTACATTAAGCTCCCAAAAAAACAAGCTTAATGTCCCTAGTTTGCCTTGTGGAACACCAAATTGCACGAAGGATATGTTTGGAAGGTCGAGATCTTAAGCTGTGCAAAGTTTCAGGGCAATTGATTGAGGTTCAGGCACTTTTTTGCTTGTTAAGCTACATTAAGCCAATTTCACATTAAATGTTTTAGTATATCCCTTACACTAGTTTTATTATAATAGAACTATATGTAGCGCAGCACATCACTGTGTTACTAATACTATGTGTAGCACAGTTCTACAACAGGATAACAAGAACATGCAGTTACATATATATACAAATGTCATTGGCATTCAAAATATTTTAAAAGGATACATCCATAAGTGAGATTATGTTTATACATGATAGGAGACTTAATTCCTTAATCTTTATATTCTTTGCTGAAAGCAAAAACCAAAAAGAAACACACATAAGAAATTTGTTCATTTAAAATATGTATCCTATTTATACTGAGGAAAATAAACAAATGTCAAACATAATAAAATGTTAAAGATTTAGTAATATGAAGAATTTTTGTGCCCTTAAGGGCATAAACCCTACACTAAAAACAGTGTAGACAACAATACTGACGTTTTGACACAGGGTTCACACCTATACAGAGTGTGGGTCTCCGGAATATCGATTATGAGCGTAGCAAACTATTTTTTTCAGTTTTCTCCAGGTTTTAGTATTCCCAGATTGGGTTTCAGAGTTTGGAGATTTCAAAGAGTTTTGGGAGGGGAAAAAACTTTCAATCCAGTGTCAAGGCCTTGCAGGAGTCTGGCAAGCTGTGAGTCCAGGTGCGCACAGATCTTATAATGAATGTTCTTATTAGGTGACATTTGTGCTCCACTTAAGGTCCCTTTCACACTGGGGCACTTTACTGTCAATTTTGTGGCGCTTTTCGGCCACTAGCGGGAGCGCTTTTACTCCCCTGCTAGTGGCCAAGAAAGGGTTAAACCCATCACAAAGCGCCTCTGCAGAGGTGCTTTGCCAGTGGTATAGCCACGGTGCTCCATTGATTTTAATGGGCAGCCCCTCTGGGCTTTCACACCGGAGAGACAGCAGCGGCTGTTTCAGGGCACTTTGCAGGCGCTAAAAATAGCACCTGCAAAGTGCCCTATTGTGAAAGGGGTCTAAGAGACAGTACTCCATTCTGGAGAGGAGAGATTCCTTGTCCATGGGGCTTAAAAAGTTGAGATGGCTAAGCGAACATGGAGGACTGAGAGCGCAAAGGTAACTAGGTGAGTCCAGAGACTGAGGAAATATGGAAGTCTCAAGAGTGTCAGGAGATCCCCTGTTGAGAGAACCAGGAGAGCAAAGAGGGCTAAGAGCGCTGGGTAAGGTGAGAAAGGAACATTTATCTACTGCTACTGTGCTACTGTGTAAGATAGTCTGAGGGATCACCCATAGGCAAAGGTTTGGGGCCTAAGCAATGGTGCTGCTGAAGAGAAAGCCAGGTGACTTGTATTTTTACTGTGTCTGTTTATTTAAAGTGGGCAAAAAAAGCCCTAAAATATCATTTGAACTGGCTCATGGACTCAATAAACTATCACTGAGTTAACAACCCCCAAATATCACAGTAAGCTTTTTCGTTTAGTTGATTTGTTTTTGTTTATTAATTTTATAACAAATTAAACATTATTGAAACTATGTGAATTTGGATCAGTCGAAAAAATTATCGACTGATTTAAATTCAGTGTAAAGAATAACTGGCTGTTAAGGAACGGGCTGGGAAGCTGGCTGCCGTATCCTTAACAACTGACGGGGAACCCATGAAACGGCATGGGGTCCCCCCAAAAACTATACCAGAGCATGCAGCCTGGCAGGCCAAGAAAGGGGGGAAGCTGGCGCCCCCCTCTTGAACCATACCAGGCCACATGTCCTCAATATAGGGGGGTGCTTTAGGGCAAATCACCTTGTCTCCATGTTGATGTAAATCAGGGACTCTTCCCTACAACCCTGGTTAGTGGTTGTGGGGGTGGGGTGTTGACTTGTCAGCTTCTGGAAGCCCCCTTTAACAAGGGGACCCCCAATGTGTAGTGGTACTATGTAATTGGAAGAGCTATGTTTTCAAGCTTCTCTTGGAGTTTCGCATCGGACACATAGTACCACTCATTCACAAAAAAAGTGTAACAGGTTAATAATAACACAGAAAGATTGACAAGTCCGTGGACGTCCTGTACTTACCTGCTCCTGCGGGTCCCCTCGAGAGCGAATCGCGGGTAAAAACTGTGTTGGCCATGTCCATCGGACACAGCCAATCACAGATCGTGCTGAATGGCCAATCACAGCGGCCATTCAGCACTCGATCTAGCCGTCCAATGAGAGATGATCTCAAATGTAAACAAATGAGATTATCTCTCATCGCCGGCTTTCTCTCCTCACACACAGACCGCGTGTGAGGAGAGAAGCATCAGTGAGTCAAAAAACAGTTCATAGTAAAAAAAAAAACGTAATTACAGTGCCAACAGTCCCTGCCAGTGCCCCCTTTGCCAGTGCAATCACCCAGTGCCACCTGCCAGTGCATTCACGCCAGTGCCACCTGCCCCTGCTATCAGTGCCACCTGCCCCTGCTATCAGTGCCACCTGCCCCTGCCATCAGTGCCACCTGCCCCTGCCATCAGTGCCACCTGCCCCTGCCATCAGTGCCACCTGCCCCTGCCATCAGTGCCACCTTCCCCTGCCATCAGTGCCACCTGCCACCTGCTTGTGCCATCTGCCATCAGTGCTACTTGCCAGTGCAATCTGCCATCAGTGCCACCTGCCAGTGCAATCTGCCATCAGTGCCATCTGCCTGTGCCATCTGCCTGTGCCATCTGCCCGTGCCATCTGCCCGTGCCATCTGCCTGTGCCATCTGCCCGTGCCATCTGCCTGTGCCATCTGCCCGTGTCATCTGCCTGTGCCATCTGCCTGTGCCATCTGCCTGTGCCATCTGCCCGTGCCATCTGCCCGTGCCACCTGCCCGTGCCACCTGCCCGTGCCATTTGCCGTCAGTGACACCTGTCAGTGTCATCAGTGACACCTGTCAGTGTCATCAACAACAATGGCTAAACGGTCATTTTCACTCGAGGAGGCGTATGAAATTATTGCGGCCGATGGGAGCAACGGGGAGCTCCCCCCATTCGGATTCCTCCGCAAATTCAGGCGCCGAATCTGACGTTGACTACGAGCCGGTAGTCAGCAGTGGAACAGAGACATCGGAGGAGGAGGGGGAGGAGGAGGGGGAGAAAGAGGAGGAAGAGGAGAAAGAGGAGAAAGAGGAGGAAGAGGAGGAAGAGGAGGAAGAGGAGAAAGAGGAGGAAGAGGAAGAGGAGGAGGAAGAAGAGGAAGAGGAGGAGGAGGGTCCGCCCGTCAGACGAAGGCGTATTGCTGAGGAGGCAGTGCCATCCACCAGCACCGTGGTGCCATCCACCAGCACCCGTGTTTCATCCACCAGAACCGCAACACCTCGTCAAGCAAGGTCACGTACCAGTAGGTCTCATGCCAGCCTTCCCTATTCCCTTCAGTACCCCTTGTGGCTTCCTCCTAATTCAGGAGAAGCCAACATTCCCCCTTTCACGGCCCAGCCAGGAGTCCAAGTGGACACAGAAAATTTCGCCCCGATCGATTTTTTCAATCTAATTTTTACAGACGACATGCTTGCCTCAATTGTTTCCCAGTCCAATCTCTATGCCGAACAATTTATTTCCAGTCACCCCACGTCCTATTATGCCCGTCCCTTCGAGTGGAGACCCGTAACAGTGGAGGAATTTAAAAAAAATTTGGGCCTCGTATTTTGTATGGGACTAAACCACAAAAACCAAATAAGTTCCTATTGGTCAAAACGCCCCATCTATCACATGCCCGTCTTTTCCTCAAAAATGCCCAGGTCCAGATATCAAATGATAATGCGATTCCTACATTACAGTGACAATACCCAGTGCCCTCCCCGAGATGACCCAAATTTTGACAAACTTTATAAAATTCGGCCACTTCTTGATTATTTTTCCCAAATTTTCCCCCAGTTGTTTACCCCGGACCCAAACATATGTGTTGACAAGTCACTTGTAAAGTTTTCTGGAAGGCTCGGCATAAAGCAATTTATTCCCTCCAAAAGGGCCCGCTATGGAGTGAAGCTCTACAAATTATGTGACCGTGCCACCAGATATACCTATGCCTTCAACATATATGAAGGAAAGGACAGCCAGCTACACCCCCCTAATTGTCCAGACTACATTGGGACCAGCGGGAAAATTGTTTGGCAACTCCTAAACCCACTAATGGAGAAAGGATACCATCTGTATGTGGACAATTTCTACACAAGTTTGCCCCTGTTCCGAAACCTCTACAGAAAAAAGACACCAGCATGCGGCACCGTACGGTCGAACCGGAAGGGCTTTCCTCAAAGCCTTGTCACCAAAAAATTAAAAAAAGGGGAGACGGCGAGTGCACGCAATGAGGAAGTTCTGGCCGTGAAATGGAGGGACAAAAGGGATGTGTACGTTCTTTCAACCATCCACAAAAACACATTTGTTACCATCAGGAGGAGGAATGGGCAAATCCGGAAACCGAAATGTATTCAAGATTACAATAAGTTCATGGGGAGTGTCGACTTGAACGACCAGATGCTGGAACCGTACCTTTCCACGAGAAGATCTTACCAGTGGCACAAGAAAGTTTCTATTTACCTATTCAATTTGGCCATGTATAATACTTATGTAATCTATCGGAAATCCACTCCAAGACCCAAATCCTACCTTTATTACCAGGAGGAAGTCACCACTGCCCTTTTATACCCCAGCAACCCACCAGCAACCATTCGATCCGATGTGGTTAGCCGACTTCACGAGCGCCACTTCCCAGATAGAGTCCCTCCCAAACCAACAGGCCAAAAACGCCAAAAGAAATGCCGGGTGTGCTCCAAAGGAGGAGTGAGAAGAGACACCACTTATTATTGTGCCCAATGCCCTTCCCAACCAGGCCTCTGCGTAGTTGACTGTTTCCGCATTTACCATTCCTCACTAAATTATTAGTCCCTTCCTGACATTTACCTTCACACCCCTTATACCTCTGCTTATGACCCTGGCTTGTTATTTGACCACGATTCTGCCTACCGATTTTGTTTATACCTCTGCCTGATCTGGAACTGACCCTGGACTGTTATTTGACCACGCTTATGCCTACCGATTCTGTTTATACCTCTGCCTGATATGGAACTGACCCTGGACTGTTATTTGACCACGCTTATGCCTACCGATTCTGTTTATACCTCTGCCTGATCTGGAACTGACCTTGGACTGTTTGACCATTCTTTTTGCCTGCCTCTTGAACTGATCTTTTACCCTGCCAGTGGACTAGTGGGATTCATAGCACAGGGGTCTCACATGTGAGGGGCTCCAGAATTGTTTTTCTGGATGAAGAAAACTATTGTTTGTTTTCTCATTCTAGATTAGGGTCTGGTTGCCCGGAGGCTTCAAAGAGATTTGGGTGGGAGAAGCCTCTACCCCTGTCCCCATTCTGTCCTGAACGAGGCCCTACTTCTGCCTGCTGCCTGTAGGACATATGCCATCATGCCTGTTGCCTGGACAATTGCATTTTCTTTTGCTGACCAAGTCCCTGCCTGCTGCCTGGACCAGTGCTATCGTCCCGTGGACAACTGCACTACTAAAACCACAGGTACATTTTTTTGTTTACCCTTTGCTTAGCATAATGTATTTTGGGGTGTAATTCTTGTCATGTGCATGCTATGTGTCCCTAGAACACCTGTTGGTGTTCCTTGCATGTTGGGCCTCTGTATGTGGTCAGGCTGTGAAAAAGTCCCACACATGTGGTATCGCCATACTCAGGAGGAGTAGCAGAATGTATTTTGGGGTGTAATTTTTGCTATGTACAGGCTATGTGTTGGCAATATCTTATAAATGGACAACTTTGCATAAAAAAATTGCGTTTTCATTTTTTTTCCACATTTTCCAAAACATTTTGGAAAAAAATGAATCGTTCAAAAGACTCATTATGCCTCATAGATTATACGTTGGGGTGTTAGCTTTCCAAAATGGGGTCACTTTGTGGGCATTTCCATTGTCCAGGTGCTCCAGGGCCTTCAAAATTGTAATAGGTAGTCAACAAGTTAGATGTGTAATTTATGATCCTAGAACACCTGATGGTGCTCCCTGCATATTGGGGCTCTGTATGTGGTCAGGCTGTGAAAAAGTCCCACACATGTGGTATCGCCATACTCAGGAGGAGTAGCAGAATGTATTTTGGGGTGTAATTTTTGTTATGTACAGGCTATGTGTTGGCAATATCTTATAAATGGACAACTTTGCATAAAAAAATTGCGTTTTCATTTTTTTTCCACATTTTCCAAAAACGTTTGGAAAAAAATGAATCGTTCAAAAGACTCATTATGCCTCATAGATTATACGTTGGGGTGTTAGCTTTCCAAAATGGGGTCACTTTGTGGGCATATCCATTGTCCAGGTGCTCCAGGGCCTTCAAAAGTGTAATAGGTAGTCAACAAGTTAGATGTGTAATTTATGATCCTAGAACACCTGATGGTGCTCCCTGCATATTGGGGCTCTGTATGTGGTCAGGCTGTGAAAAAGTCCCACACATGTGGTATCGCCATACTCAGGAGGAGTAGCAGAATGTATTTTGGGGTGTAATTTTTGCTATGTACAGGCTATGTGTTGGCAATATCTTATAAATGGACAACTTTGCGTAAAAAAATTGCGTTTTAATTTTTTTTCCACATTTTCCAAAAACGTTTGGAAAAAATGAATCATTCAAAAGACTCATTATGCCTCATAGATTATACGTTGGGGTGTTAGCTTTCCAAAATGGGGTCACTTTGTGGGCATTTCCATTGTCCATGTGCTCCAGGGTCTTCAAAAGTGTAATAGGTAGTCAACAAGTTAGATGTGTAATTTATGCTCCTAGAACACCTGATGGTGCTCCCTGCATATTGGGCCTCTGTATGTGGCCAGGCTGTGAAAAAGTCCCACATATGTGGTTTTGCCATACTCAGGAGGAGTAGCAGAATGTATTTTCGGGTGTCATTTGTGGTATACACATGCCATGTGAGAGAAATAACCTATTACAATGACAATTTTGTGAGGGGAAAAAAAAAAAAATATTCATTTTGCAAAGAATTGTGGGAAAAAATTACAACATCAAAAACCTCATCATGCATCTTAATAAATACCTTGGAATGTCTACTTTCTAAAAAGGGGTCATTTGGGGGTTTTTGTACTTTCCTGGCATGTTCAGGGCCCCAAGAAATGAGATAGGCACCGGTACAACAGGTGTGATAATTTTTTTATGATTTGCACCATAACTTTCACAAAGAGCAAATAATATCCGCTAATTTGGGTTATTTTTACCAAAGATATGTAGCAGTATAAATTGTGGCCAAAATTTATGAAGAAAAATTAATATTTTGCTAAATTGTATCGCATAAACTAAGAAAAATTCATTTTTTTTCAAAAAATGTCGCCTTTTTTCATTTATAGCGCAAAAAATAAAAAGTCTAGAGGTGATCAAATACCACCAAAAGAAAGCTCTGTTTGTATGAAAAAAAGGACAAAAAATTCATTTGGATACAATGTTGTATGACTGAGTAATTAACATTAAAAGTGTGAGAGCGCTGAAAGCTGAAAATTGCTCCGGGAACGAAGGTGGTTTAAGTGCCCAGTAAGCAAGTGGTTAAAAGAAGACAACAAACTCTGGTACAGATGAAGGCTGCCGCCGTCTGCTAGCTCCACCGTCTGATAGTTCTTAAAGCGGAGTGCCACCCAAAAATGTAACTTCCGCTTTTCGGCACCCACTTCTGGGCATAGACTCCCGCCACTCCCCCCTTCGCTGTCTCCTGGGAAATACACTGGTCCCAGGAGAGAGCGGGGACCAGTGACGGCTCGCCGCGCTGCTCGCGCATGCACCGCAGCAGCAGAGAACAGGGCAGTGAAGCCGCACCGATTTCCTGATTCCCTCACGAGGATGGCGGCGACAGCATCCGAGAGATGAGCGATTGCTCGGCCTCGTCTGCCGACATTGTGGGCGCACTGGACAGGTAAGTGTCCATTTTTTAAAGGTCAGCAGCTGCAGTATTTGTAGCTGCTGGCTTTTAAAAAAATAAATAAAAATTTAGGTAGACCTCCACTTTAAATAGCTATGGGGCAGGGCCCCCTTGTGATGTCTTCGACCCAGCATGACCGGTCTGTGATGTCACAAGGGGGGAAGGGTCACCCGATCGGGTGGCCCCAGTCCCTTAGTTATTTATTAACTGTCAGACGGTGGAGCTGGCAGAAGACAGGAGCCTTAGTCGGTACCGGAGGGTTTGATTTCTGGGTTGGTAGTGGGCGTCATGAATGGTGTTGGATTTACACCGGGGGACTTTTTTTTTTTTTAATAAAGTAATTGTCAAAAACTAGTGTTGTGTTTTTATTTACTTGACACTATATATCCCATACTCATTCACATGGGAGGGGTGGGATCTAGAGGCCCCCTTGGTAAAAGGAGGCTTCCAGATTATGATAAGCCCCTTGCCAGCTGACGCCCACAACCACTGTGCCAGGGTTGTGAGGAAGAGGCCCTTGTCCCCATCAACATGGGATCGAGATGTTTGGGGGAAGAGCCCCCCTGCCCCAAAGCAACCCCCCATTTTGAAGTCAATTGGCCTGGTATGGTTCAGGAGGGGCGCTTGCTCGTCCCCCCCATTTTCTGACCTGCATTCTCACATAAAGGTCTGGTATGGTCTATGGGGGGGGGGAGTCACGCAGTTTATTTGTTTTTAAACTAGTGAGGTTCCCCATAAAATTAAATCCATACCAGACTCAAAGGGCCTGGAAAGCATTGGGGGACCCCACACCATTTTTTTTCATTGCCAGCATTCCTTTTTTTTTTTTTTTCATTGAGTCATTGGTTAAGGACGTGCGGCTGACTTCACAACCCGCTCATCAATAACCAGCTATTCTTCACACAGATATTGAATCAGTTGGTTATTTTTAGACCAATTCGAGAGAGAGAGAGAGAGAGAGAGAGAGAGAGAGAGAGAGAGAGAGAATTTTTATACTCACTGTAAAATCCTTTTCTCTGAGTTCATGGACCGACTCAGCCTTAAATGGGGTTGTAAAGGTACAATTTGTTTTCCCTAAATAGCTTCTTTTACCTACCTCATCCTTCGATTTTGCTTTTAAATGTCCTTTTTTTTTCTGAGAATTCCTCACTTCCTGTTCTTCTGTCTGCAACTCTACACCAGTGGTTCTCAACCTTTCTAGTGCCATGACCCCTTCATAAAATTTCCCAAGTTGTGGGGACCCTAACAGTTTCGTAGCGTGGGTTGTCAGCACCCAAGTAATTTGCGCCCCTAACCCAGGGACATTTATCGCTCCCTTCCACTCGTACAACATTAAAACCCTTATTGTACACTTTAGGATGTTGCACTCTTTCTCTTTGTTCTCCTTTCTTTCCCTTTTATCTCTCTCTATCCTAATTTCTTGTTGTTTTCCCCCATTCCTCTCTCTAGCCGTCTTTCTTGTTCTCTCTCTTATTCTTTCTCTCCCTTTTTCTTTGTTCCTCCCCCTCTTTTCCTCTCCCTTGTATTCTATTTGTATTCCTTCTCTTACTCCTTGGTGGGGGGGGGGGGGGGTGGGGGGAATGGGATAAATGGATTAGGTGCTTTTGATCAAGGTCATCTGCTGATCTGAGAACTGTAGTGAGGACTTTTAATGACAACTATAATCACAGGTAGCGTTACTCACTGTGTCTCCGAATTTGTGGTGTCTTGTAGCAGTGACACCTATGCCGAATCCAGGAGATAGGGTCTCCTCCAACCCCTCCCACTTTACATTCCTCACTAGTTAGCTGACTTCTAGTCTCTTCCCCCCAGCCATGCCATAAACTGAATGGGCAGCTGCTAAGAGGACGAGTTGGCGGGCGTAGGCTCCAGGGAGAGCGGTGCGGGCTTCAAGAACAGCCCGTGATCCGGTGACCCCTGGCAAATCATCATTCGACCCCAAGGTTGAGAACCACTGCTCTACACAGTAATGCAAGGCTTTCTCCCTGGTGTGGAGTGTCGTGCTCGCCCCCTCCCTTGGACTACAAGAGAGTCAGGACGCTCTCTACATTGCAGATAGAGAAAGGAGCTGTGTGTTAGTGGGCGTCCTGACTCTCCTGTAGTCCAAGGGAGGGGGCGAGCCAGGGGCAGACTGACCATTCGGTGAGTCGGGCAGTGCCCGAGGGCCCGTGGGGGGGGGCCCGGCCGGCTCAGTCTGTCCCTGAAGGTGCCCGCAGCAGCGCTGATTATTATGCACAATAAAAAAAAACTGTACCCCCGAGGAAGCAGTGCTATGGAACCATTGGCTGTGGCTGTGTGAGCAGCTCAGAGGTGTTTGTTGGCTGGGATAGATGGCTCATCAGAGCCCTGAGCCGTGCGGGGATATTCAGAGACAGGCGCTCCAGCCACCTCTCCCCCTGCTCTCGCCTGGGGAATCCAGCTGAGGGGGCGGGGCCATAAGTTTGCCGTGGGTTACAGTCTGTGAAGGAGCATCGAGGCAGAGAGCAATGCACATAGAGGAGAGCTGACCGAGTCAGCTTGGAATTTCCAAACGGCATCCATCCACACTGATCTGCCTTGTGAAGCAGCAGGTCAGTGTGATAATGAAATCACTGCAGTTACTGTGTCTGTGTGTTGTTCTAAGAGCCATGCTGAGTGTTACTTCCTGGTTCCTTCCTTCTTGCCCTGTGCTGTGTGCCTATTTACCAGATCAGGTGCTATTCACTAATGTACACTGATATCTGGTACACTGAATGCCACTCAATGCACTCAGTGTATAGATATCAGTGTTATATATAGGGAATAGCACTTAGCCCTGGTTTATATTGGAGCAATTTGCCATGCGATTTGACATGTCAAATCGCATGGTAATGGCACGATTCCCCATTTGTGGCCCTGCACCGATTCCCAAAAGTAGTTTCTTTACAACTTTTGCTGACTTCGGGGTGCAATTTCCATAGACATCTGTGCAGCAACCCGCCAAACTCGCACTGACATGCGGGTATGAAATTGTGCGAGTTTAGCTGAACTTGCATGATTTAATTCCTGCTGTCAGTGTGAACCTGAGTGTAAGTGAGTGTTATTCCCTATATATACATATTACATAAAATCATTGAAATGTATACACTGAGTGCTTTTCCCTAAGTCCCCTTTCACACTGGGATGTTTTTCATGCGCTTTTCGGCTAAAAATAGCACCTGTAAAGCACCTGAAAAATGTCTCCCCTGCAGTGTAAATGTGAAAGCCAGATACTTTCACACTGAGGCGATGCGCTGGCAGGACGGTAAAAAATGTCCTGCAAGCAGCATCTCTGCCCATTGAAATGCAGCGGCACTTTGCGGGTTGTTTTATCCCTTTTTCAGACACTAGTGGGGGTTAAAAGCGCCCCACTAGCGGCCGAATACCTTCACAAAAATTACGGTAAACCCCCGCTAAAAATAGCGGCGCTTTACCGCTGCCGCCACCCCAGTGTGAAAGCAGCCTAATACTGTCATCTGTACACTAAGAATGCACCTTACATTGGTGATCAGTGGGAAGAATGTTCCTTACATTGGTGATCAGTGAGAAGAATGCTCCTTACATTGATGATCAGTGAGAAGAATGTCCCTTACATTGGTGATCAGTGAGAAGAATGCTCCTTACATTGGTGATCAGTGGGAAGAATGTCCTTACATTGGTGATCAATGGGAAGAATGTCCCTTACATTGGTGATCAGTGGGAAGAATGCTCCTTACATTGGTGATCAGAGGGAAGAATGTCCCTTACATTGGTGATCAGTGGGAAGAATGTCCCTTACATTGGTGATCAGTGGGAAGAATTCTCCTTACATTGGTGATCAGAGGGAAGAATGTCCCTTACATTGGTGATCAGTGGGAAAAATGTTCCTTACATTGGTGATCAGTGAGAAGAATGTTCCTTACATTGGTGATCAGTGAGAAGAATGTTCCTTACATTGGTGATCAGTGGGAAGAATGTCCCTTACATTGGTGGTCAGTGGGAAGAATGTTCTTTACATTGGTGATCAGTGAGAAGAATGTTCCTTACATTGGTGATCAGTGGGAAGAAGTTCCTTACATTGGTGATCAGTGGGAAGAATGTTCCTTACATTGGTGATCAGTGGGAAGAATGTTCCTTACATTGGTGATCAGTGGGAAGGAGGAGGAGGACACACCCAAGGAGCTCTCTGAGAGAACCGACCTTTTTCAAGCCTGGGCCTTGCCTGCTAGCTTGGCCCAGGAATAATGCCTGATCCCGGGGGAGGCCCTGGGACAGATCCCCCTGATGATACGGGGTCTAGTGAGGAGGAGGAGGTGGTGCAGGATCTGACTGTGGGTCCAGGCCCTGGTGAGAATACGGATGTTTTCAGACAAAAAATCATCGATCGTTTTCGGGCGATCGGAAGAGCGGAGGAGAAACTTAAATGTTTGAAAGCTGAACATAAAAACTTCAAAACCAAGTACTTCCAGGCCTGGAGTAAGAACCGTTCGGCCATGAAGCCTGAGTTACAAGAGATGGAGGAGAAAGTGAAGAAACAATCTTTACTATTGGAGAAGTTAAAAGATAAAAGTGGAGCTTTTTCTGAAAAATTTAAAAATGAGAGGAGATTTGCCAGCCAGACCTCTGTGGATCAGCGGAAGTCGCAGGTTACAGACAACCCGGGTCCATCTGCCTCTGCGCCTCTCCCCCCATGTCAGGTTGGGGAATTGCCAGCGGCAACCAGCCAGGGGGTTGAGGGTCAACATGCATGGCACCTTACGGTTCATCCAGCAGATGGAGTCACCCCTAAGGGCAGACGGGTCTGCTGGTGAAGCATCAGAAGTCGCTGTGGAGTCGCAGAGGGGTCGCAGACCGGCATTGGTGGAGAAATCCTAGTGTACTGTGCAGCCGCTTTCCAACATGTCTGCCCCTCCGGCTGCAGTGAGTGGTGTCCCGGCTGCAGTGAGTGGTGTCCCGGCTAAAGTGAGTGGTGTTTCTGCTGTGGAGAAATCCTCTGCAGATATGAAGGAAAAACCCCTGGCAGAGGTGTCACCAGCCCACCAGAGCAGTATGGATGGATCTACATCATGCGCCCTGCAAATGGATTTTGTTGTGACTGCTGGGATCTCTGGTTCTACAACCAAGATGGCTGCCAGCTCCAAAGAGCCTGTTTCAGCCTCACCTGGGCTGACTGATGCAGGTGGGGGAGGGGAGCAGCACAGTGCAGCATGTGGAGTGGAAGCAGCGATGGAAGTCTGCTGCACTGGTTCACCTGTTGCTGGATTACAACAACCTTCACCCTGCTCAGTTGACAATCCTGTCCTGATGGAGAAGAGTCTGCCTGGAGGTGAAGTATGTGTGGATACCGCTGTGAATGTGGACACGGCAGGAATTATGAATGTGCCAGGAAATAATGACCGTAATATTATTGATGAAGCAATGGATGTGGTGGGTGGTGGTGAAGGGGTTAACAATGACATTTTTCCTCCTGCTCAGCAGAGGAAAGACTCAGCTGTGCAATCATCTGCCAAACGCACAACTGGACCCTCTGTGGGGAGGTCTGTGAACAACGGCAGCTATGCAGCAGTTTTGGGGAATCGCACCAAGGAGGGTGGGGGGAATGGTGCAAATGTTGGTGGTCACAATTTGGGGGGTTTTAGTGGGGGGATGGTTGGTGGGTACAAGAGGAGAAACGTGGTCCAGTTGAAGTGGGAGGGGGAGGGGTCCCCACCAGTAAGGGGGAGGGTGGCAGAGTTGATTCTGGAGATGGGGTTCAGAGTCGCAGACATTTTTGCTTTGATTTGTCCCGTTGGGAGTTCTGAATTTGATTTGTCCTTTGTAAAGCCTGAGGGTCTGGATTTATTTTGGGAACGTTTTAGGGGGCGCAGGGACCTTCCGCAGTGGAATGGTTGGATGCAAAGGTGGTTTCCAGGCAGCCTCTAATAAAATCAGTGACGATCCTTGTGCGTAATGAATCCATCCCAGAGGCTGATTTGATAGTATGGTTATGCCGATATGGTGAGGTCCTCGCTCCACTGCGGAAGGTCCTCGATCAGCATGGGATATGGACAGGGGCCTGGACAGTGTCACTAAAATTGGGGGTACAGGGAAATGTTGTTCAACATCTGCCCTGTTCAGCCTTTCTGGGGAGGGACAGGCTGACCATTTTTCACCAGGGTCAGCCTAAAATGTGCAATAAATGTGGGGACAAGGGCCACTTTGCCTCCACCTGCACCCGCAAGAAATGTTCTTTGTGCCAGGAGCTCGGCCATTTGGCTAAAGACTGTACTGACATTCGGTGCAATTTGTGCCAAAAACTTGGTCACCCCTACAGTCAATGCCCGGAGGCATTACATAACCTGCCAGGGTTGGAGGCTGAGTTGCAGAGGCTGGATAAGGAGGATGAGGCCACTGAAACTCTTGTTGTCCCTCCTGTGTCTGTGACATCTGTTTCTGTTCCCCCTAGTGATGTGGTCCCTGAGTCTGTCCCTTCTGTGTCTGTGACATCTGTTTCTGTTCCCCCTAGTGATGTGGTCCCTGAGTTTGTCCCTTCTGTGTCTGTGACATCTGTTTCTGTTCCCCCTAGAGATGTGGTCCCTAAATCTGTCCCTCCTGTCCCTAATCGTAGATCCTCCAGACTGGCGGAGGCTGCTGGGGGGGCAGGTTTAGCGGATCTTCCCACTCAGCCTCCAGTCCCTGCCCCTCGGCAGCGCAAGCGTGGTCAGGGGAATGTGGGGGTGCTGGATGGGGGTGGGGCTGATGGAAGGGTGTCCATACCCCATGTCTCACATTCCGTTGATGGGGATTCGGATGAGGAGGGGTGGGAGAAGATCAGGAGGAAGAAAAAAAAGAAGAGAAAGGCTAGAAAACCAGTCGTCTCTTCCTCAGAGTCGGATCCAAGAGGGGTTCCCCTTGGTAACACCTTTAATGTGTTGTCAGGTGACAAGATGTCTTTGTCTTCCCCTTTATCATCTATGGATGAGGGGGAGTCGCATAGTTTGAATAGAGCTGTTTCTGGTGATGAGAGTGTGGTGAAGGTCAAGAAACGACTACCCCAATCTTCCTGATGGCAGTTCCCCCTCCGATAAAGGTGGCGACCATTAATGTCGCCAGCATTAAATCTGCAAGAGCTTGTGATATGGCCTTATTTTTGCTCAGCGAGTTTGATGCCGAGATTTTATTTTTGCAAGAGACCTGGCTCCATACTTTGGCCGATGTCCATCTGGCAAAAAGGGAGTGGAGATGCGGTCCCTCCTTTTAGTCTCCGGCGGCTGAGCCCTGCAGCGGAGTTGCGGTACTTTTTAAAACCGATATGGTATCGTGCCGGCGGGTAATTGAGGTAGAAATAGGTAGATGCATGGTGTTGGACGTTTCTGTTAGGGAGCATGACCTGCGCCTGATCAATATCTATGGGCCGCAGTCAAGGTGGGGCAGGAAATGCCTCCTCACAGAGATCAAGCCCTTCCTTTTTACGTACCAGCAGGTTGTCTTTGGAGGTGACTTTAACACCATCATTAGGCCTGAAGACAGGAGAGGCTCCATAGACAGGCTGGGATACGATAGCGTTTTTCTTAGAGATATGGTGAGACAAGCAGGCCTGGTAGATGTGCATATTAAGCACTGCCCTGGCAGCACGGGATTCACATTTCAGAAAGGGAATAGTCAGAGTAGGATAGATAGGTTTTTTTTTAAAGGAGAACTCTGCTTTCTCGGCTCCTGAGTTGAGGGCGGTGGAGTTCTCTGACCACTGTATGCTGTCTGTGACTCTGAATGCCTCGGACACTCCACCCAGGGGAAGGGGTACCTGGAAACTGAATTCGGCTCTCCTGGAAGATGTAGAGGTAAGACAATTCTTTGAGGATTTTTTTCAGGCACAGGTTTCTATTCTGGACTTTTGCAGCAGTAAGTCAGAGTGGTGGGAGCTTGTGAAACAAAGGGCAATTGGACTTTTCAAGGCCATAGGTAAGAAGAAGCAGCTTGGTATGTACATTGCCTACCAGCATTTGCGGAGGAAGCTTAATCGTCTTGTCTAGTATGGAGGAGATCCAGGGGAGATCTCTGAGGTGAAGTTTCTTCTTAGGAAGTGTCAATACGACCGGCGTGCCTCCTTGGTTCTGGAGAGGGATTATGGAAAATATCACTCGCCGTCGCCTGATCCTTACCAGAACTGTAAGCAAGGCATAGCAGTTAAGACGGTCATAGGCCTGAGGGATGATACGGGTTCCCTGGTGAAGTCCAGATCAGGGATCCTGGAGATCTTCAGATCATATTACGCTGACCTTCTGGGAAGAAAGGACCTTTGTCGGGACAAGATGGAAAGCTTTCTGGATTCTACTCCAGGATTGGGAAATGGTACATTGCCTTTGAGGATTTGACAGAACCAATTTCAGCGGATGAGGTAGTTCATGCTATAGACAAGCTGGCTACCAAAAAATCGCCTGGGCCAGATGGGTTGACAGCTGAATTCTACAAGTGTTTTAAGTCCATTCTGGCTCCCTTTTTAGCAGAGGTTTATAACAGCTGTCTAGAAGAGGGTTCGCTCCCTCCCTCCATGAGGCAATCCGTTGTGATTCTTCTGTCAAAAGGTAAAGACCCCTCAATGATTGAGAACTGGCGCCCCATCAGTCTTCTCAATGTTGATAGAAAGATCTTGGCGAAGATTCTTTTTTGGCGCTTGTCGTCAGTGGCAGGCGATTTGTTGTCCAGTCATCAGCACTGCTCAGTCCAAGGTAGAAGCACCTTTTCAGCGATTTTAGCTGTCCGGGAGGCTTTGGAACGATGCAGGGCTGCTGGATGGAGAAAGTACTTGCTGGCACTTGATCAGGTGAAGGCTTTTGATAGAGTCAATCACGAGTACCTGTATTTGCTACTTGGTAGATACGGCCTGCAGGGGAGGTTGATAGATTGGCTGAAGACATTATATAGAGGGGCTGAGAGCTTCCCACTGGTTAATGGTTGGGTTGGACGGCCTTTTGAGGTTGGCTCTGGTGTGCGCCAGGGATGTCCTCTGAGCCCCCTGCTATATGTATTCACAATCGACCCCTTCATAAAAAGGCTAGAGTGTGGATCATTGTGCGGGGGGGTGCCTTTGGGCATTGCTGGTGTGCCGCCCTTGAAGGTCGTGGCCTACGCCGATGATGTGTCTGTTATTGTCTCTGGGACGGAGGAGGCACAGGAGGTGGTCTTTATGATAGAGCAGTACACGGAGGCCTCTGGTTCTAAAGTCAACCATGAAAAGAGTGAAGTTTTCTGGATGGGTGAGGAGGGTGAAAGCTTCGAACTTCCGGATGCCTTCCCAGAGCCCCAGCAGGAAATTAAAGTGTTGGGCATGTTTTATGCTTTTTGTTTGCAAGACTTTTAATAAACAAAATTGGGAAGAATGTCCCTCACATGTCCCTCACATTGGTGATCAGTGGGAAGAATGTTCCTTACATTGGTGATCAGTGAGAAGAATGTTCCTTACATTGGTGATCAGCAGGAAGAATGCCCTTACATTGGTGATCAGCAGGAAGAATGCCCTTACATTGGTGATCAGTGAGAAGAATGTCCCTTACATTGGTGATCAGTGAGAAGAATGTCCCTTACATTGGTGATCAGTGAGAAGAATGTCCCTTACATTGGTGATCAGTATGAATAATGTTCCTTACATTGGTGATCAGTGAGAAGAATGTTCCTTACATTGGTGATCAGTGAGAAGAATTCTCCTTACATTGGTGATCAGTGAGAAGAATGTTCCTTACATTGGTGATCAGTGAGAAGAATGTCCCTTACATTGGTGATCAGTGAGAAGAATGTCCCTTACATTGGTGATCAGTGAGAAGAATGTCCCTTACATTGGTGATCAGTGAGAAGAATGTCCCTTACATTGGTGATCAGTGAGAAGAATGTCCCTTACATTGGTGATCAGTGAGAAGAATGTCCCTTACATTGGTGATCAGTGAGAAGAATGTCCCTTACATTGGTGATCAGTGAGAAGAATGTTCCTTACATTGGTGATCAGTGAGAAGAATGTCCCTTACATTGGTGATCAGTGGGAAGAATGTCCCTTACATTGGTGATCAGTAAGAAGAATGTCCCTTACATTGGTGATCAGTGGGAAGAATTAAATTCCTATAATAAACATTTATTTTGAACATTGTGTAGAGAAATTCTTTGAACGCTTGCAATGTGGGCAGTGCAATGTGTAGGTGGGACTTTGTGTGGATGTAGCTTGAAAGTGGGCGGGGACACAGGGGGCCCCATGATCTTCTTTTGCCCGGGGGCCCCATGAGCTGTCAGTCCGCCCCTGGGGCGAGCACGACACTCCACACCAGGGAGTGTGGAGTTACAGCCAGAAGAACAGGAAGTAAGGATTTCTCAGAAGAAATAAGGACATTTAAAAGCAAAATAGAAGGATGAGGTAAGTGAAGGAGGACTGCACTAAGGTAAAGGAAGCTATTTAGGGAAAAAAAATTGTACCCTTACAACCCCTTTAACCACTTGACCACTGGGCACTTAAACCCCCTTAATAACCATACCAATTTTCAGCTTTCGGTGCTCTCACATTTTGAATGACAATTACTCAGTCATACAACATTGTATCAAATTAAATTTTTGTATTTTTTTCACACAAATAGAGCTTTCTTTTGGTAGTATTTACTCACCATTGAGTTTTTTCTTTGTTTCTGTTATAAAATTTAGCAAATTAGTAATTTTTCTTCATAAATTTTGGCCAAAATTTTGTACTGCTACATATCTTTGGTAAAAAAATAAGTACAAATTGGTGTATATTATTTAGTCTTTGTGAAAGTTAGAGAGTCCACAAGCTATGGTGACAATATCTGAAAATTGATCACACTGAAGTACTGACGGCCTATCTCCTTTCTTGAGACCCTAACATGCCAGAAAAGTACAAATACCCCCCAAATGACCCCTTTTTGGAAAGAAGACATTCCAAGGTAATTAGAAAGAGGCATGGTGAGTTTTTTGAAGTTGTCATTTTTTCCCACGATTCTTTGCAAAATCAAGATTTTTTTTTATTTTTTTTCCCCCACAAAATTGTCATATTAGCAGGATATTGCTCACACACAGCATACCACAAATTACACCCCAAAATATTCTGCTATGTCCAAGTATGGCGATACCACATGTGTGAGACTTTTACACAACGTGGCCACATACAGAGGTCCAACATGCAGGGAGCACCATCGGGCATTCTGGAGCACCCAGGCCAATTCTGACATTTCTCTCCTAAATGTAAAACTCATCATTTATTTGCTAGAAAATGACATGGAACCCCAAAACATTATATATGTTTTTTTAGCAAATACCTTAGAGAATACAATGGTGGTCGCTGCAACTTTTTATCTCGCACAGTATTTGCACAGCAATTTTTCTAACGCGTTTTTTATGGGGAAAAAAATGTTTTGTGCTTAGCCCAATGTTTTTGCATAATGTGAAAGATGAAGTTACATGAGTAAATAGATACCTAACATGTCACCCTTCAAAATTGCACACGCTTGTGGAATGGCGCCAAACTACACTACTTAAAAATCCCCATAGGCGACGCTTTAATTATTTTTACTGGTTACATGATTTTTGTTACAGAGGAGGTCTAGGGCCAAAATTATTGCTCTCGCTCTAATGTTCACAGAGATACCTCACATGTGTGGTTTGAACATCGTTTTCATATGTAGGTGGGACTTGCGTATGCGTTCGATTCTGTATGCAAACTCACAGGGACAGGGGCGCTTTAAAAAAATATATATATATATTTTATTGTTCATTTTACTTTATTTTAGATTGACACTTTTTTCCACAAAAATCTATTTTTTGATCATTTATTCCTATTACAAGGAATGTAAACATCCCTTGTAATAAGAAGGCATGACAGGTCCTCTTTACAGTGAGATGTGGGGTCAATAAGACCCCACATCTCACCTCTAGGCTGGGAAGCCTGAAATAAAACAAATAAAAAACAATCCTGGCTTCAATATAAGCGGTGAGTCGGTCGAAGCACCAGAGGACTGTGGGAGGGGGGGACGTCCTTTCTCGCCTCTCGTAAGAATGATCAAGCGGTGGAACAGCTGCTATGATTGTTTTTATTGTGTAGGGAATCGCCAGCTGAAAAAGCTGATATCTGAATGATGCCTGTAGCTGCAGGCATCATTCAGATATCCCTGCACAAAGTCAAGGACGTCATATGATGGCCGGCAGGCGGGAAGAGGGTATTGCGGAGCATTGCACAGGGTATTGCACAGGGTATTGCACAGGGTATTGCACAGGGTATTGCACAGGGTATTGCAGAGTATTGCACAGGGTATTGCAGAGTATTGCACAGGGTATTGCAGAGTATTGCACAGGGTATTGCAGAGTATTGCACAGGGTATTTCAGAGTATTGCACAGTATGGGCAGGGATGGATGGCAGTCTGGATCTGTGACTGCAGCGATCACAGATCCAGCACACAGTGCTGCTGCCTCCACTCTCTCCCCCTCTCTCTCACACTGTACCGATCGGTACAGAGAGGGGAGAGAGGACCCGGTGTCATCACATGATGCCGGTTTGTTTACAAGTGATCGCTCCGTCATTGGATGGAGTGATCACGTGGTAAACGGCCGCTATTAGCGGCGACTTACCGTGAACTGTGATGCGCCGGGTCCTCTGGTTAAGGAACGACCCTGCCGCCGTTATTTGGCAGTGTTCGGTGGTTAATCTTGACAAAGTGGGTATTAGCCTTCCTTTAGGAGTGACTAGGCAGAAACTTATAGAAAGTGTTAAACACATCACACACCATACAGTCCCGCCCAGGGGGCGGTCGCTTTGGGTATAACCCCTCTCTCTGCATCTCACAGATCAGTTCGTCAAAAAGCAGTACAAACATAAAAAGGAGGGGTGGGTCCATGAACTCAGAGAAAAGGATTTTATGGTGAGTATAAAAATCCTATTTTCTCTTTCGTTAATGGACGGACACAGCTTTAATCTTGACAAGGTGGGACGTCCCAAAGCAGTGTCAAAAAACGAGGGGTGGGAACAGCATAAAATTAAACTTCACCCCAAAACAAAACATGGCCCATAATTCACTGCGGCATCGCAGTGCATTGCTGGCTGATGATTGGCCAAGCATGCACTATGACCCGCATGCTTGGCCAATCACAGCGCGCAAAAAACAGAGAGCCATAATTGGCCAAAGCCAGGGTGGCTTTGGCCAATTATGGCTCGGGGTTTAGTACACAGACCACAGTATATAAAGGCCGCCTGGAAGTCGGCCTTGTGTAGTGTGTTGCGGTGGTTACAGAGAGAGAGAGAGAGTGTCATTTTTTTTTTAGTTAGATAGAGCAGGCAGGCAGGCTAGTCAGTTAGAGTTAGTGTGTAAAGGATATATATGCATCCCAGGTGTTGTGTGTGTGTGTATATATATTTATACACTGTATTGAGTTTAGCTAGATCCGCTCTTCTTAATATACTGACAGGCAGGCAGGTGATTGTGCTAGCTGCAGTATTTTTACTTGGTGTACTGTCTGTGTCCTCTGCACAGTGTGCACCTAAAGTTACGTCAATAGATTTGCTGGTGTTCTGCTATTAATTCCTACAGGCAGGGATCTGCTCATATTAATACCACAGGCAGGGGATCTGCACATATTCTCACGTGGTGTACTGTGTCCTCTGCACAGTGTGCACCTAAAGCTACGTCAATAGATTTGCTGGTGTTCTGCTAATAATTCCTACAGGCAGGGATCTGCTCATATTAATACAACAGGCAGGGGATCTGCACATATTCTCACGTGGTGTACTGTGTCCTCTGCACAGTGTGCACCTAAAGCTACGTCAATAGATTTGCTGGTGTTCTCAAATTAATACCACAGGCAGGGATCAGCAGGTATTGTCAGTATTTGTGCAGCTACATCTCCCTGCAGGCCATTAGTATGTCTGGAAGGACAACAAGAAGAGGCAGAGAGCCACGAGCCAATAAAAGAGGGCAAGCAGGTTCTGCGTCTAGGGCAACATGCTGGTCGTGGACACGTTGCATTCTCATCAGTACATGGCCGTGGGACACACTCGTCCTTTTTTTTGGCAGCTGGCCGTGTTGAGCCGAACACTTGGTAGAGTGGATGACCAAGTCGTCCTCATCCTCCTCATCCTCTCTCGCCCAGGCTCAGGGTACTTTGTCTGGCAAAGCAGCTGCCAACGCGGCCTCTTTCCTCTGCTCAATGGCATCAGTCACTCCTTCCCTAGCCCCACCATATCCTCCTGAGGAGTCCCCAGAACTGTTTGACCACAGTGTTGGGTACATGCTGCAGGAGGATGCGCAGTGTTTTGAAGGCTCCGATGATGGTACACAGCTAGAGGAAGGCAGTAACATGAACCCAGAGAGAGGGGGTGCCCAAGAAGGACCGCAACCTGGCAGATGTTCCCCCAGCTGCAGCATACTGCCAGGTTTTCTACAGTGATGAGGAGGAAGGGGATGATGTCACTGATTCCACAATGGTGCCTGATAGGAGGAGGAGGAGACACATCTCCAACAAGGCAGAATGCCCTCCAGGGGCCAGCTTAAGGGCAGCACACAGACTGCATCACAACGCAGAGCTCAGCATGTGCAGGGCGCTGCTGTCTCTCTGCGTTATTCCAAAAGTTCTTTGGTGTGGGCCTTTTTTGAGACGAGTGCATCAGATCGCACCGCTGCTATTTGCAACATATGTCGCGTGGCCAAAACATCACCCGCTTGGGCACCACATACTTGACCAGACATATGTCGACCCGCCATCCAGTTCGTTGGCAAGCGTACCTCAAAGACCCACACCAAAGAACAAAGTGTACCTCTCCTTGCTCCTCATCTGCTGGGATCTTCAACCCCACTATATCTTCAGTCCTTTCTGAAGCCTGCACTGATAGGAGTGAAGGTGTAGAATTAGGTGTGCCACAGCCAAGTACTTGCGGGCTATCTACTATTGGTACACCAACGTCAGATTGTACCAGGCAAATTTCCCTGCCCCAGCTGCTGCAGCACCAAAATAAGTTTTCTCCCAGCCATCCACATGCCCAGCGGTTGAATGCTAGCTTAGCTAAAGTGCTAGCACTTCAACTGCTGCCTTTTCAGTTAGTAGACTCTGCCCTCTTCCGTGAGTTTGTGGAATGTGCGGTACCTCCGTGGCAGGTTCCCAAACGATACTAGAGTATCTGTGAGGGGTTGCAGTGTTGTGGCACCAACACCAGTGCCTAAGGCCCAATTGTTCTGCCCCAGTTCAACAGGGGAATGTAATTACAATTCTTGATCTAATATTTCACAGCATGGCCCATTCCTGCGCCCACTAAGAGTAACTATGAGGGCTTACAGTGTTGTGGCACCAGCACCACCACTATCAACAAAGGCCCAATTTTTCTGTCCCTGTTCAGCAGGGGCATGTAATTTCAATTATTGATCTAATATTTAACAGCAGGGCCCATTCCTGCGCCCACCAAGAGTAACTGTGAGGACTTAGTGTTGTGGCACCAACGCCAGCACCAAAGGCCCAATTTTTCTACCACTGTTCAACAATGACATGTAATTACAATTCTTGATATAATAGTTCTCACAGCAAGGCGTTCCAGTGCCCACCAATACTAACTGTGAGGGCTTACACCTAGGGCCCAAATTTCTGCAGAGTATAAACGGCAGGCCCCTACTGTCAGGGATTGGATGGGAGACTGATTTAATGAGGTCGGCCTCTCTTATATCTCCTGTCCTGGCTCCGCTGAAGGTGAGACAGAGGAAGCCAAAGGACAAGAGGGACACGAGTGCCTAGAGCAGGAGGTCCCGGGAGAACAGCTTGGCAGGGTTCAGCGGCCTGGAGTAGACTGTGATGAGCTGAGCAGGAACAGGAAACAGCCAGGCAGGTAACCAAGAGTTAACAGCAACCAGGAACATAGACAGGACCAAGGTCTCAGGGATAGCCAGGTTCGTCAGCAGGCGGGCAGTGAGGTACCAAATCATAGACAGAACCAGAGTCAGGAACGGAGCCGGGTCAGCGATGGACATCAATACAGGAACAGAACACCGAGCCAAGGTTAAGAGTAAGCCGGTTCTAAATACTGGTAGGACACACAGGATCAGAGAAAGATTCAGGAACACAGCTGAAGATCAGTCGGCAAAGCACAAGAGCCCAGACTCCCTTTAAATAGGCTGTCTGACACCAAAAGGAATTGGGCTCGTACGTGTGCGCGCATACTCGTGATTGTGCGCATGCGTGCCCGCAATTGCGGGCTCTTGCGCGCATGAGCGCGCCTGTGTGCCATTCTATGGCAAAGGCTATGTGCTTGCGCACGTCTGTGTGCAAAACGTCTCACAGGAGTTCCCTGACACCTACTTTCAAACATCCAACTTACAAATGACTCCTACTTGCAAACGGAAGGAGACAACAAGAAGTGAGAGGAAATCTACCCCTAGGAAGGGAAATTCTCTTCTGTAAGAGGTGTCTCCTGTCCGCTGATGCTTTATCACCAATCCTTGTTTCACAAAAAAAAAACATTTGTCATTGGGAAAGAAAGTGAGGTGCAATCTTCTGAACAGATGCGCACAGACAGCAAAACAATGTTACAGGGGTGATAACCCTTTTCTATGTTTTCCAAAAAGCTTAAAAATAGATTTTTTGGCTGAAGCTACACTTTAAAAGTACAAGTTAAAAATTACAAACAGATTCTACTTAACAACTAACCTACAGTCCCTGTCTTGTTTGGCACCGCCTGTGTACTGCTGTTCAAAGTATATAGGGCCAAAGGGGCTGGTAATGACCCGGGGGGGAGGGGGGGAAACCCATGCTATTTTTCTCAATGATTTTCATCCATATTGCAGGGACCAGACATTACAGTAAAGCCGCAAGCAGTTTTAAATGACTTTTTTCTTATAGTAATGTCCTTTTCACTTCAAGCATCATTAAAATCACTGCTCCCGAAAAAACGTTAGTTTTTAAAACTTTTTTTTACATTGATACATGTTCCCTGGGGCAAGACCCATGTCCCCAAACCCGTTTTACGACAATAACTTGCATATTAGCCTTTAAAATTAGCACTTTTGATTTGAACGTTCGAGTCCCATAGACTTCAATGGGGTTCTAAAGTTTGTGCGAACGTTCGGTCCGTTCGAAGGTTCTGGTGCGAAACGACCGGGGGGGTGTTGGCTCATCCCTAGTAGGTATTAAGATCTCTTTAACAGATGGTGCCCCATGTGTGAGAAAGTTTAAAGTTTGGGTGAATATTTCTTCTTGTATGGTAGACAGAGCTGGTCTATACAGTCCTAACGCCAAAAATGCTAAGCGTTTTTATGTCTTAGGTATTCAGACAGGTTAAAACAAAACAATCTAACTTTTCAGAACTTAACCTCTTTACCTTTTGTCTATGCGAATATTTTGATGAGACTGATTTTGAATAATGTATGTATATAAAATGAAATTGCAGCAGGGTGTCAGTGCGAATGATAAGGGCTCCGTTTGGAATCTTGGAGGCAGTGGAAAAGGATATGTGCCTCTCTGCCAAAAAGAAATTTCAGTTGACCATTTGAATGAGATTAGGCCAATCCCAGATTGGGAGGACGCGCAGTGACGTCACCACGCTAAGGAGAAAGGGCTCCTAGAATCTGCCGGCCAGCACTTTTTGATCTTATGCTGTTTTTACTTCAATGTTTGAGTACATCTATGTTTTAATAAATGCTATATACTTTTTTACAAACGGAATTATGCTATGGTGCACCTTCTTTCTCATTTCCATTAATGGGTGAACTGGAGATTGTTCCTGTCGTGTTTTTCCTGAGGTCTGTTCCCCCCTGGATCCTGTGAGGTTTAAAGGCCGCGGCTGGGCTATAGCCGACTGCACAGTTTGCTTGCCCTCTGGTAAGCGGCCTCATATTACTGGTGAAGGGATCACTTCAAATGTTATCATCTGTCACTTTGGTGGTGTGAATTCAAAGGATTTCATTTGCATGAACTATACCTAATAGGAGATCCACGCTGATTCATACATATCTTCATAACGAATACTGTATAGAATCACATAAAGTGTATGCAACTTGGCAACAGAGCCTCGCAGCCCAGCAGCAAGCTCACCTGCAGAGTTTGGAAGCTCAGCAACAAGCCCAGCAGCAATCTGAGGCCTGCTTCATAGACCTGTTGCAAGAGCAGAGGCTACAACAACAAATGGAGACTTTAATGCAGCAACGTCCGCAGACCAGTGAGGCAAGTGGTTCCACTAATACCGCATCCTTTGGGGTGAGTCCTTTAATGACAAAAATGACTGGAGAGGATGATCCAGAGGTGTTTTTGGCCACATTTAAAAGGACTGCTGAAAGGGAAAAATGGCCCAAGGAGCAGTGGGCTGGACTGGTGGCCCCTCTGTTAACTGGGGAATCACAGAAAGCTTATTATGACTTAGAGCCTGAATGAATGAATGAATAAATTAATGAATGACTTGTATAGCGCTTCACATGCGAACTGAATCGCCTCAAGTCATCCTGCAACCATGAATTATTATTAATGTCCCCTGTCCTGTAATTTAGGATATAATTTCTCAGTCACCCTATGGCCCTATCGCAGTGGTCATCAACCCTGTCCTCGGGGCCCACTAACAGACCAAGTTTTATGTATTACCTAGGGGAGATGCAGACTAGAATACTGCAATCACTGAGCAGCAAATGATATCACCTGTGATGTATTTCAGTTATCTTGCAAACCTGGCCTGTTAGTGGGCCTTGAGGACAGGGTGATGAACATTGCCCTATCGGACATAAGGTGACCCTAGACATAAGACTGCTTGGTCACGCCGGTACAGGAGTACCCCTCATCCTTACAAAGTCTCTGTTTGTCCCGGGTCATTCTGTTACATCTCTCCCCTTTCGGTGGGAGACTGACACAGGAGGACACCCCGAACGGATTGACTCCGAAGTTAGTCGGTAGTACTAGTCCTTCAATGCTGGTATCCATACCGTACCCCAAATAAATTGCTCCAAACAGAGCATTACTCACCCTGCCAACCTCTGTCTCAGAGAACCTGCCTGCCGCTGGGGAGAGGCCTGGACTGGCCCTTCTCCCTGGAGTCCTTTCAGCCGCTGGAGAGAAGACAGGGTGACTGGGCTCAGTCCATCATGTTGTTGGGGATCTGGGCCAACTGGCCCCCATCCCTGGGGTATACCAGTGGAGACTGTAGTCCCATCCACTGGTGGTAGAAAATCCCCTGATGCTTGCAAAGCAAAGCCGACATCCTCCTGTCTCTGTGACGCACCGTCCAATCCACTGCCCCAGGAACTCCCTCTCCTGCTAGGTGAGAGCAAAGGCTTGTGGCACTCTGCTCTGTTGCCAGCTCTTCCGCTGTGTTGCTGTGAGGGGAGACCACAGTCCCATCCCCCGATGTCAGCTCAAGCTGCAGTTGTGTGCAGCAGCTAATAGCATCCTGCCCTGCTGCCAGTGATTCAGCTGGGAGTAAACGCTTTACCACCACAGCTTGTTGCTGGGGAGAGGGGCCAATTGCCCCGGCTCCCTGGAACTCCACTTCCATGGTGACTGGTATCTGTACCTCTCCTCTCTCTTCAGTTGGTGCTGCTGTGACTTCTGCTGCTGCAGCACCTCTTTGCTGTAGCCAAGTGGCATCCACAGCCGCTATAACCCGGTCCATGATCTCCGGTGGAGGATTAGGTCCATACTGTGCCAGTCCACGTCAAACAGCCCGGTAAAAAAACTCTTCATCGGGTGTCCTGTCTGTTATGCTGGGCCTTTCTGTTACGCTGGGCCTTTCAGCTCTATCCATTTGGACAAGCTCTGTAATAATGTACCTTCTCTTACGATTGCAGGCCGATCTGCCCCGGCTCTCCAGTAAGTCCTTGAGGGAAGAGAGCTTCAGCCGTTCATACAGCGTCTCCATTGTCCTGTGTCCTTGTAGCCGTCCTTCTGCCGATGGAAACATCCCACCGCTGCCACCACTGTAACGGAACCCCAAATGGGACAGGGGTTAAATCCATTCACGATATTCCATTCCACCCAAGACAGCTTATCGACACTCCAACCAACAGGACCCGATCCATCCCATTTCCCAGAATAAGACGAGACACAGCTCTGTGCTTTCTGGTTTCAAAATGAAGACTGCTTTAATGGTTTCTTCTCAGCTTTTTATGCAGTTACAAGCAGGTGACCGTAATCAAAGGGACACTGAAATCTCCACCCCCCTTCACACCATGGGGCTTCAATCACATACTTTTATCAATAGAATTCACACAAAATACCATCACACAATGAGTTCCCTTCAATCCACATCTTTAGACAGACGTTCTGTCTCCGACCGACAGGTAGTCACTCCTGGGCATCAATAGGCTTTAAACCGTGTTATCACACGATGGAAAGGTCTAGGAGCAGACCTGAATTAACACCTTTACACAATGTAAAAAAGAAAAAAATCGCGCCAACCTAAATAACAATCAAGTCCTTTGTAAATGAAACATAAGTGATGATAAGAAAATGTCAAAAAAGATGAATTCCAGAACAAACAACACCCAGTGCACTGATGATTATGTGAGCCGCCACCACATGGACTGAGGCTTACCAGAGGGTGATTAAATAACAGCGTTATTTAAAATCCACAGCGGGATAATCCAGAGTATGGGATCACAGCACAAGATGGATCAAAGAATGTCACACAGACCACAGCTGATACGAAATCCACGGCGGGATATTTTGGGACGACGGCGTGCAGTGACGTCACCGCGTTTACACGAGGAGGAAGGGCTCCTGTTACATGCCGGCCGGCATTTGTTTTTATTGCTCGATTGCACTACCTTATTTAAGTTGGCGCGATTTTTTTCTTTTTTACATATGCTTGTGTTAGGTCACGTGATCGCTGCCTTCTACATTTTTTTAATCATATTTTCTGGCTAGCGCAATTTTTTCCTGTTTTACCTTTACACAATGGACAATGAAATGTCTAGGAGTAGATGCAATTAACACCTTTCAAAAGAATGTGTCCCCACATTGAATAAGCCGACAACTTGTGATATCTCAAGACATCCTGCAACCATGAATTATTATTAATGTCCCCTGTCCTGTAATTTAGGATATAATTTCTCAGTCACCCTATGGCCCTATCGGACATAAGGTGACCCTAGACATAAGACTCCTTGGTGACGCCGGTACAGGAGTACCCCTCATCCTTACAAAGTCTCTGTTTGTCCCGGGTCATTCTGTTACAGGGACCTACTCTATCGGGTGGCTAAAAGGGCAGAATAAACCATTTAGCAACTTGTGGTGCCCAAATCTTACAGGAAGTTGGCGTTAGAGTTGGCCCATGCCATGGGCACATTCTTGGAGGTCATCTGGGGACAGAGAAAACCCGAGAGAGAGTGTTGCAGAGATTTTATTGGCCTGGGGTCATGAAGAAAACAGAAAAGTATTGTTCCTCCTGCCCTGTGTGTCAGAAGTCGGCACCTATGCCACATTTCCGTAACCCGCTAGTACCCCTTGCCATCATTGAGGTTCTCTTTGAGAGGATCGCCATGGATTTGGTAGGTCCAATAGTGAAGTCTGCTAGGGGGCATCAGTACATTTTGGTTATATTGGACTATGCCACCCGTTATCCGGAGGTGATTCCTCTCTGAAATATCTCGGCCAAAACCATAGCCAAAGAGCTATCTCTTGTTTTTAGCCGTGTGGGTATTTGTAAGGAACTGCTTACGGATCAAGGAACACCCTTTATGTCCCGGGTTATGAAAGAACTGTGCAAGTTGTTCAAAGTGACACAATTACATACATCTTTGTATCACCCCAAACAGATGGGTTGGTTGAAAGATTCAACAAAACCCTTAAACAAATGTTAAAGAAGGTGGTGGATAGAGATGGAAAGGATTGGGACTGTCTTATTCCCTTTTTAATTTTTGCCATTGGGGAGGTACCCCAATCCTCTACGGGTTTCTCACCCTTCGAGATGCTCTATGGGAGACACCCAAGAGGGCTGTTGGATATCGCCAGGGAAACTTGGGAAAGTGAAAGTTCTCCCCACAGGAGTGTGATTGAGCATGTCGCCCTGATGCAAGATAGAATTGCACAGGTAATGCCAATTGTTTTTTTTTTTTTCAATCAAGTTTAATTTTATTATGAAAAGTGGATGGTACATCAGATGTTATACATTAGATAAATATCAATACATTGTGATATAGAAATTCATATATTAATAGTACATTACATTCTAACAATACTTAGGTTCCAATGAAGGGATTACTCTATAGTCAGAGGTATAAAAAACAAAATTAAAGGAACAAACCCCTGTTTTTGTAAATCGATCCATCGGAGGTCTAATAATTATACTCATACTATATACTCCAAACTGTCATCCAATATAATTCGAAGTCATGGCAGTCTATAGTATTTGTCAAATCATAAGTAATACCATTTGACCTCTTAAGAATAATTAAATTCTATACCTCCCACCCCTAATCCTTCAAACACATTAGAGTCGAGTCGTTTCAACCAATGTATAGTTTCCCATTAATTCATTTCATCCCCCATTGCCAAAATATTTTCATATTGAGAGTTGGAATGGATAAAATGAAAAGATAAAGATTGAATAAACAACCATAAACTTTGTCAAACTGATATTTCCGGATTATTTAAAAAAATATTTTGACACCAGAAAATATCGTCAAACAACCATATCTAGAAATTGTCTGAGGAAATGAATCCACCTCCAATATACTCTCCACAGGATCCATGAGTCAAAAAGATATTATATCCATAAATTCCAGTTTATCCAAATTGATCATAGAGTGCATCCAAATGGATAAAAAAAAATGTTTATATGATAAAGAAGAGTACCAAGTCATTAACAACATATTCACATATAGATAGTACAATATGTTATCTAAAAATTAGAAATAAAAGAAAATTTAAAGAAATCGAACCAAGAGGTGAACAGGAAGAAAGAAAAAGGAAGAATAGATGAGGACTAAAGATCAGAGAGGAAGAAGAGTAGATAGCCTACCTGCCAAGTGTATACAACAGAATACGGTGAATCACCATATTACATTCACGTTGAATTAAATATACCCAAGTACTTCATCCACGGTTCCCAAATCTCATGAAACTGGTTACCTGAATCTAACAACAAGCCCAACCGTTTTTCATTCTCCATTATCCAAGTCACTTTCCTTTTCATATATGATATCAAAACCGTTATTTTTTTCCAAGCAGCAGCTATCGAAATCCTTGCTCCTACTAGGATAAATAATATCAATCTTCTTGTAGACTTATGAGCATGCGGTACTAGTCCATTCAGCAAAGCAATCGCTGGAGATTGGTGTATATTACAACCAGTTATACGTCTTATAATATGAAATACCCTATTCCAGTATCTGCGTATTTTTGGGCATTCCCACCATATATGAATCATAGAACCAACTCCCTGACATCCTCTCAAACATAGAGGCGACAGAGAGGGGTAAATAGTGGCTAGCTTCAAGGGTACCAAGTACCATCTAGTAAAGACCTTCAGATTAGCTTCTATAAGTGAAACATTGGTAATCCCTTTCACGGATCTATCAAAATTAGAGTACCATTCTTTCAAATCCCATTCAACCTGAAGATCCCTTTCCCAAGCAATCATATGAGGTAATTTTTGTTCATTAGCAGCAAGCGATTTATATATTATAGAAATTCCTCCCCTCCTTCCCAAGGCTTGGTCACATTTAACCTCATAATCCATCATATAGCCCGACACGGTCTTATCTAGCCAAAGCTTCTTAGTAAAACTAAAGATTCGAGAAAATCTCGGTTTTTCAGAGGATGGGAGGTCCAGATTATCCGTAAAATATTTTTCGGAAAGAGGACCTGAATGTGAGACGAAACGTCCAATGCGGTACACCCCCTTGTCGCGCCACCATTGAAAGGATTCCCCTTTTACTTCCGAGGCAAAAGTAGAGTCTCTGAATATATTAGCCAATGGGTGACCTTTGGAGACCAAAGAAGGATTTTTTCTAAGTGAATCCCACAGTACCATGGCTTGAGACAGAGTCAGTGACATAATAGGAGGTCTACTTTTGGGAGTAATCCATAATAAATCTTCCAACGAGTAAGAGGGAGTAGCCTGCTCTTCCAAACTTATCCAACCAGGACGATCACTTTGGATGTAAACGTCCGAAAGTTGAGCCAATCTAGCAGCCTTGAAATACCACAATAAATTCGGAAGACCAAAACCACCCTGTTCAGGTAGATTAAAAAGAGAGCGTGAAGAAATACATGGGTGCTTCTTATTCCAAACAAATTTGGTAAGCTTACTCTGAAAGGTTTTCAAGTGGTTTGACTTTATTGGTATTGGGAGCGAACGGAATAGGTATAAAATCCTAGGTAAAAGAGTCATTTTAATGGAATTTATCCTTCCCATCCAGCCTATGTTATGTGAGCTCCACTCATTTAGATCAGATTCAAGTTTTTTTTACATGGGAGGGTAATTGGCCTGATAAAGATCCTCGAATTTTGAGGTCAGGAAAATACCTAAATATTTAATGGACGATGTATTCCAGCAAAAAGTATAATTTTTTTGAATGAGGGAAACAATAGATTCAGGGAGTGACACATTAAGGGCCCTGGATTTAGTAATATTGACTCTAAGGCTTGAGACTATAGAGAATTCATCCAACAGAGAATATATAGCAGGTAAAGAAGAAATTGGGGAGGTAATGAATAATAAAAGATCATCCGCAAATAATGCGCATTTGTGTTCCTTCCGGGTACATTCAACCCCCCTGATATTCGGGTCGTTCCTGATTGCTATTGCTAAGGACTCTATAACGACAGCGAACAACAGGGGAGACAGAGGGCATCCCTGGCGAGTACCCCTTTTAATTTTAATAGTCTCTGAATATATTCCCTGTAGACGGATCTTGGCCTCAGGTGAAGAGTAAAGAGCAGTCAAAAGACCTAAAATTCTAGGACCAAATCCCCATCGCCTTAAGACTGTAAACATAAATGGCCAGGACACTGAATCAAAGGCCTTCTGGAGGTCTATTGATAATAGCATGCCTTCCTGTCTATTGTTTCCTATCCAACCAGATTGTAATATTGAAATTAAGTCCACTGCCCTTCTGATCTGGTCTGGAGCTTGTCTATTAGGAATAAAACCTACCTGATCATTATGTATATATTGGCCTATGAAGGACGAAAGTCTATTAGCCATTATTTTAGTCAAAATTTTTAGGTCATTGTTAATTAAAGATATCGGTCTATAATTTTCAACTAGGCTGGGATCTTTGTCAGGCTTAGGGATCACAGATATGTAGGCCAAATTAAGTTCATTGCCTATTGAATTACCTCCCGACAAACCATTAAAAAACCTTTTGCCAATTGTAAGGGAACATTTGGCCCAAGCACAGTTGGCACAACAGAGAGTGTATAACCATGGGGCCAAGATCCGTACCTTCTCCCCGGGGGATAGGGTATTGGTAATTATCCCTACAGTTGAAAGTAAGTTCCTCGCCAAATGGCAAGGCCCCTACGAGATATTTGAAAAAGTGAGCAAAGTGAATTACAAGGTTAGACAACCAGGAAGGCGAAAGACTGAACAGATCTATCACATCAATCTGCTGAAAGCCTGGAGGGATAGGAAAACCCTAGTCGCAGAAACTTTGTCATCAGCTCAATCTAAATGCGTGATTCCTGAGGTTGGAATAGCAGTCACCTTGTCAAAGCCCCAACAACAGGAGGCTAGGAGTTTGTGCTTCGCAAAAAAGAGGTTTTCTCTGAGTTGCCGGGACAAACGTCTAGGGTAGAGCATGATCTTATTACCCCGCCCGGTGAAAGGGTGAAGCTAAAACCCTACCTAAGTTTATAGATATTCTGGCCCCGAAAATGTGTTCGTATATGAATGGCCTAGGCGAGAAGTGGGACATGGGTAAAGAAGCCATTGAAACTACTATTACTTTAATATTGAAAGAGGGGAAGGATAGCACACTTTGTTCGAATTATAGACCGATCTCTCTTTTGAACTGCGATACCAAGATTTTTTCCAAAATAATAGCAGAGAGGATGAAAGGAATAATGAAGGATCTGATCCACCCCGACCAGGTTGGTTTTGTACCAGGACGGGAGGGGAGAGATAATGGGATCAGAACACTGCTAGCCATTCAGAAAATCAGCGATAGCGGAGCTCCAGGTCTACTCTTATCAGTAGATGCGGAAAAAGCGTTTGATAGAGTAGACTGGAGCTTCATATATAAGACTTTAGAGAGAATTGGATTAGGTAAAAAAATGTTGACCTGGATTAAGGTATTATATAATAAACCCAGGGCAAGAGTAAAAATTAATGGGACCCTTTCAGGGGACTTTGAACTACACGACGGTACAAGACATTATTATTCATCCTAGCATTAGAACCATTATTAAGGAAAATAAGGAAGAATCCTGATATTAAGGGCATAGAAGTCGGACGGGAGGAACACAAACTTGCGGCATATGCGGATGATATCTTGTTCTACTTAACATCCCCGAGAACAACGTTACCAAATTTATTAAAACTATTGAAACAATATGGAGAGCTCTCCAACTCTAAAATGAATCCATTCAAGTCCGAAACCTTATGTATTAACATAGTTAAGAAAGATCAAATAACTTACCAAAAGGAGTTCCCTTTTGTGTGGGGGAAAAAGGAAATAAAATATTTAGGGGTAAAAATAGCAATCTCTAAAGAGAGGATCTATAAAGTAAATTTCGTTCCTATGTTGGAAGATATCAAAACGGAACTCAGTAGACTCACGACAGGACAGATATCCTGGGGTGGGAGAATGAATATTTTTAAGATGGTGATCCTGCCCAAAATCATGTATAAGATACAGATGCTGCTGATTGCTTTACCCCAGAAGTACTTTAAGACTTTACAAACGATTTTACTAAATTTTGTTTGGCAGGGTAAAAAAGCTCGTATTAGTTGGGCAACGCTGAAAAAAAATAAGACACAAGGGGGATGGGGAGCACCAGATATAAGAGGTTATTATGAAGCAGTAATTCTCACAAGAGTGATAGACTGGATTAGGGACACTAAGCAAAAAAGGTGGGTAAGCATGGAATTTCAGATGAGCAACGCCCTTTTAGGGAGCATCATCTGGATCCCAGACAAATATAGGGAGTTAGATAGACAATCACATAGCATCACTCGTCATGGTATAAAAATTTGGGATAAAGTTCATAAGAGGGAAACATGGGACTTTAATTCACCACTAATGCCAATAAAAGACTCAAATTATTTTACACCGGGGTTAGAAAAGATATCCGGTAAATGGATAAAAAAAAAGAATGCTCAGCTGAAGGACGTCATGACGAGAGATAAATTAAATACCTATGAAGAATTGAAGGAAAAAGGAGAGATAATAGAGATAAACGAATGGCGGTATGCCCAGTTAAAACATTTTTTTGAGGCTCTCCCACAGCCGTATAGATCAGCAGAAAATTTACGCCCACTTGAGAGAATTAGTCAGGGACAAACAGGGAAAGGAGTTATCTCCAAGATCTATAAGAATTTCATAGAAGTTGATCGTTTGGACATTCCACCATGTATTAAAAAGTGGGAGGAGGAATTGGGATCCTCGTTAAATATTCCAGAATTAAAACAAATATGGAGAAGAGTGTACACTTCATCAGCAAATAGTAAAATAATTGAGTTAAACTATAAATGCCTAATCCGATGGTACATCACTCCAGACAAGGCTCACAAATATAAGAAAGAAGCCTCAGAGATGTGTTGGCGCGGATGTGGGCAGATTGGAAATATGGCCCATATATGGTGGCAGTGTCCAAAAATCAATGTGTATTGGAGAAGAATTAGACAATTAATTACGGAAATAACGAACACAGAGATTCCAGATGACCCTTGGGGATGTTTGCATCAGAGGATAAGATTATCTATGAAACAATACCAGAAAAGTCTCTTACCCCACATGTTAACCGCAGCTAAAAGCCTGATAGCCAGTCATTGGCAAGAAAGGGAAAGTCCTCCCATTAAAGAATGGTGCAATAAAATGAATTATATTCAAAAGAATTTCTAAGGTTAAGTGACTCAGATAGTTTAGAGGAATTTGAAAAGACATGGTCTAAATGGATGGAGTTCAAAAATTCCATGACATTCGCGGAGCTTATGGGTGCATAGGGTATAATACTTGGCAAGATATTTTCGGACTTTTAAGGACGGACTCTATATAAGAAAGCCTCAAAATAAGAGAGGAAAAAAAAAAAAAAAAGTCAGAAAGGCAACTGGAGTCCCAGGGGATGGGGTGGGGGGGAGGTGGAAAACGGGGGTATAAGGTTTACAAGAATTAAAGGTGAAATGTTTAAAGATATGTAAAAGTAGATAAAATACACACGATAGATATGACTGGGGGAAAGAGGGGGAGGGAGAGGGGGGGAGGGAAAAAAGAGGGAAAAAAAAAAAAAGCCACATTTAAAAATTTCCACATATGATGCGAAACCAGGAAGGAGATATGGCGGGCAAATGAAAGGCGGGTAAAACTCGCGACCTTCCTTTGCAAATGGTTATGTCGGAGGTGGAAAAAAATAAAAAAAAAAAAAAAATAAAACCCTACCGCATCCCAGAGGCCCGACGAGAGGCAATACGGGAGGAAGTGCAGAAAATGCTTAAGTTGGGGGTGATAGAGCAATCCCAAAGTGATTGGTCCAGTCCTATAGTCTTAGGGCCAGATCCACAAAAACCTGGCGTAACTTAAAAAATCCCATTTAAGTTACACTGCCTTAAAGTTTCTACCTAAGTGCCTGATCCACAAAGCACTTATCTAGAAATTTCAGGCTGTGTAACTAAAATTCCGCCGGCGCAAGGCGTTCCTATTCAAATGGGGCGAGTCCCATTTAAATGAGGCGCGCTCCCGCGCTGGCCGTACTGCGCATGCGCGAAGTTACGTTACACCGAGTTTTGAGGATCGCGACGGCTTAAAAAAGTTGCGTCGGGAAAAAAAAAAAAAAAATGACAGCGTCGCTCGGCATGCATTCCTGAGAGGGAGAACTCCATGCCAATTTTCAAAGAAAAAACCGGCATGGGTTCACCCCCCAGGAGCATACCAGGCCCTTAGGTCTGGTATGAGTTGTAAGGGGACCCCCCCTACGCCGAAAAATCGACGTAGGGGGTCCCCCTACAATCCATACCAGACCCGTATCCAAAGCACGCTACCCGGCCGGTCAGGAAGGGAGTGGGGACGAGCGAGCGCCCCCCCCCCCCCTCCTGAGCCGTGCCAGGCCGCATGCCCTCAACATGGGGGGGTTGGGTGCTCTGGGGCAGGGGGGCGCACTGCCGGCCCCCCCACCTCAGAGCACCCTGTCCCCATGTTGATGAGGACAGGACCTCTTCCCGACAACCCTTGCCATTGGTTGTCGGGGTATGCGGGCGGGGGCTTATCGGAATCTGGGAGTCCCCTCAAATAAGGGGGCCCCCAGATACCAGCCCCCCACCCTAAGTGAATGGATATGGGGTACATCGTACCCCTATCCATTCACCTGTAGGCAAAAAGTTAGTTAGTAAACACACAACACAAGGCTTTTTAAAATAATTTATTATTCTGCTCCGGAGGCCCCCCCTGTCTTCGTTATTAGCTCAATTACCAGGGGGGGCTTCTTCTTCCACTCTCCGGGGGTCTTCTCCGCTCTCCGGGGGGGGTTTCTTCTTCCGCTCTCCGGGGGGGGCTTCTCCGGACTCCGGGGGTGTTCTTCCATCTTCTCCCCTCTTCCACTGTTGACTCGGCGAACCCCGGTTCTTCTGCAGATGTCCGGTGCCTTCTTCTTCAGCGCTGGCTGCCTGCTATCTTTGTGTGTTAGCTCAATTAGTAACAGGCAGCCAGCGCGGTCTTCTGTGACGTCAGGGTCTTCTCTTCTGTTCTTCTCCCCTCTTCCGATGTTGCCTCGTCGCCTGTTGTCGCTGTAATGATGGAAGCGCGCCTTGCATCCCATTTATATAGGCATCACCGTCCCATCATGCTCCGGTAGGTACCCACGTGGTGGGTGCACGTGGGTAGGCACCCACCACGTGGGTACCTGCCGGAGCATGATGGGACGGTGATGCCTATATAAATGGGATGCAAGGCGCGCTTCCATCATTACAGCGACAACAGGCGACGAGGCAACATCGGAAGAGGGGAGAAGAACAGAAGAGAAGAAGATGACGTCACAGAAGACCGCGCTGGCTGCCTGTTACTAATTGAGCTAACACACAAACATAGCAGGCAGCCAGCGCTGAAGAAGAAGGCACCGGACATCTGCAGAAGAACCGGGGTTCGCCGAGTCAACAGCGGAAGAGGGGAGAAGATGGAAGAACACCCCCGGAGTCCGGAGAAGCCCCCCCCCGGAGAGCGGAGAAGACCCCCGGAGAGTGGAAGAAGAAGCCCCCCCTGGTAATTAAGCTAATAACGAAGACAGGGGGGGCCTCCGGAGCAGAATAATAAATTATTTTAAAAAGCCTTGTGTTGTGTGTTTAATAACTTTTACTTTTTGTCTACAGGTGAATGGATAGGGGTACGATGTACCCCATATCCATTCACTTAGGGTGGGGGGCCGGTATCTGGGGGCCCCCTTATTTGAGGGGACTCCCAGATTCCGATAAGCCCCCGCCCGCAGACCCCGACAACCAATGGCAAGGGTTGTCGGGAAGAGGTCCTGTCCTCATCAACATGGGGACAGGGTGCTCTGAGGTGGGGGGGCCCGCAGTGCGCCCCCCTGCCCCAGAGCACCCAACCCCCCCATGTTGAGGGCATGCGGCCTGGCACGGCTCAGGAGGGGGGGGCGCTCGCTCGTCCCCACTCCCTTCCTGACCGGCCGGGTAGCGTGCTTTGGATACGGGTCTGGTATGGATTGTAGGGGGACCCCCTACGTCGATTTTTCGGCATAGGGGGGGTCCCCTTACAACCCATACCAGACCTAAGGGCCTGGTATGCTCCTGGGGGGGAACCCATGCCTGTTTTGTTTTTACAAATTGCCGTGGAGTTCTCCCTCGGGAATGCATACCAAATGCCGTCGCTGGAATGGGCTTTTACAAGGTGTGACTAGTTTACACTTTGTAGAACCAGCCCTAATTTTACACTTGCAAAATAACACTTACGGCGAAAAAACGAAGCTGGAAAGCTTTGTGGATCGCCTTAAGTGCTAATTTGCATACTAGAAACGGCATTTCGACTCGAAATGCCCCCAGCGGTGGATGCGGTACTGCATCCTAACATTCGGCAGTGTAATTCAATTACACATGCCGGATCTTCTGCCTAACTTTGGAAAAAGCCTTTTGAGGATCGTTTCCAAAGTTACACACAGACTGAACAGCAGTTAAGTCGGCGTATCTCTTTTGTGGATCTGGCCCTTAGTGTCTAAACCGGATGGGAGCTGGCATTTTTGTAACGATTTTCGACAACTGAACAAAGTTACAAAATTTGACACCTACCCCCATGCCACGTATCGATGAGTTAATCGACCGGCTGGGAACAGCCCGGTACATGACAACTCTCGATCTCACAAAAGGGTATTGGCAAATTCCCCTGGCTAAATCGGCCAAGGAGAAAACCGCGGAAAAAAGCGGAAAATGGACCAGATTCTAAGGCCCCATCAGAAATATGCTGCAGCTTACCTGGATGATGTAATTATCTATAGTCCATATTGGGCCTCACATCTGCCAAAAGTGCAAGCAGTCCTAGACTCTATCCGGGAAGCTGGGTTTACGGCCAACCCAAAGAAGTGTACCATTGGACAGGAAGAGGCCAAATATCTTGGGTACACCATTGGGAGGGGTGTGATAAAACCCCAAGTCAATAAAGTCGAGGCCATACAGAATTGGCCTCGTCCTAACAGCAAAAAGCAGGCACGAGCCTTTCTGGGCATCGCTGGTTATTATCGGCGATTTATCCCACACTTTGCCTCTCAGGTGGTGCCCTTAACCAACCTGACCAAGGGGAAAGACTCGGTCATGATTAAGTGGACCCCAGAGACTGAAGCAGCCTTCCAGGCCTTAAAAAAAAGACTTCTGTAGCCATCCAGTCTTGTACTCGCCAGATTTCTCCAGGGACTTTTTGGTACAGATGGATGCGTCGGACGTGGGGTTAGGGGCAGTGTTATCCCAGGTCTGGGATGGGGAAGAACACCCGGTTATTTATCTCAGTAGAAAGTTAAAGACCCATGAGGTAAATTATGCCACCATTGAGAAGGAGTGTTTAGCAGTGAAATGGGCTCTAGACTTCCTCAGATATATATAAATAAGTAAAACTCCTGCGCTGTGTAGGATGAGGGGAGGGGGAGGGGGGGAAGGAAGTGGGCGAACAGGATGGGTAAAATGAAAGTGGGCACTGCAGCAAACAAATGGGGAGTCTGTCCTTTGAAGACAAAAAGTGGTATATATAACAGGTAATAATTGTCTGCGCTGTGGTATGGCCTGGCCGAATATGTGAATATAGGGAAAGGTGAGTGAACGGGCTAATTGGGCCTGGGGGGTGACAAGTGATGCAGACACAAATAAGATAACCTGAAAAACGGTATTTAAATAGGTACGGTCCTAGCTGGACTGTATAATATAGCACAGTGTAGGTCTTCAGTGAGAAGCAAAAGACATATGTGTGAAAATCAAAACTATAACATGAGCATAAAATCCTGGATTGGTGCAGAAAAAAGACCACAGTTCCACACTAGAGCTGATACAGCAGTGAAAAAATAAATGGTTGAGAATGAAAAGAGTTCCAGACTCTGCATAGATAAAGATGTAAAGCTGCGCTGCAAATAAAATCAACATAAATAATAAATTATGTATCAAATACACAAAAATCCCAGTGCAAAAACTGAAAATTAGATTTGTGCAAAAAGTCCATATGAGATGTATCACAAAGGATTGCAAAGATTGTTAAGAAGTTCTCCGAATGGGTGAAGCAAGATATCCAGTAAAAAATCTTGTGAATCAGATGATAAATCCACCACCACTTATGTATCAGCTGCTTACCAGAACAGAAATGAAATCAAACATGTAAGACATGGATCTATAAGGGTCCTGGATAAACTGCCGCTCACTCTCCAATATCACCAATCCTTAATATCAGACCAGCTCTCACGAAAGCGAGGCTTGTGTGGGCGGAACCTCACGTCTGAACGAACGTGAGGTAACAGGAAGGAGGGGGAAAAAAAAAAGAGAATCTCCGAGTGGAGCCGAGCGGGGAGGCGGAAGTGCCCGAGGCTGACGTCACGCAGCGGGATCGGCCGAACTCGGTCGTATAGCGCCCCTCAGCCGGTGCTCCTTCTTCCTGCTAGGTTTTGCAACGACTGAACACGTCCAAAATGGCAGAACTAGAAGACGTGACGCTGGACGGGAGGCCGCTGGACAGCCTTCGTGTAACTGATTTAAGAACGGCACTTGAAGAACGGGGACTAGCTAAGAGCGGCCAGAAGAGCACACTCCTGAAGCGTTTAAAAGGGGTAAGTAGTTTCACAGCATCCCGCTCGTTACTACGGTGCCGTTATACCGTAGTAACGAGCGGGATGCTGTGAAACTACTAGCAGGATAAAGTGAATCAAGGTTCGTTTAGACTTATGGATTTTGGGAATGTAAGCGTTAAGGAGGGCAACCTCAGGGGTTCTAGGGACCTGTAACTCAGTAACCTGAAAAATTAAATTAAAAACCCTCTTCCAGTACTGCCGAATTCTGGGGCATTCCCACCAAATGTGGGCCATAGAACCAATCATATCACATCCTCTGAAACAAAGGGGGCTAGCAGAAGGGAACATGTGAGATAATTTAGCTGGAGTTAAATACCATCTTGTTAACACTTTTAGATTAGCCTCAATCAAGGAAACATTTCGGACACCCCTGAACGCTGTCAAAAAGGCGGACGACCAAGAATCTAAATCCCACTGAATTTGGAAATCATTTTCCCACGCTGACATATAGGACGTCTTACTATCTTGGTGGGCAAGAGATTGATATATGACAGAGATTCCACCCCTCTGTTCAACCTTCCCCCCACACCACTGTTCATAAGCCGTGAAACGTGGCGGAATGGGTTTTCCCTTCCACAGTTTATGGAGGAAGTGTTGTATCTGACCAAACCTAAATAGTTCCGACACCGGGAGATCAAGTCGTTGCTTACAAAATTTTAGAGTTATAGGACCAGAGGCCATAAAAAAATGTCCAATTCGGTACAGTCCCTTATCCAACCACCACCTAAATGAAATGATATCTAAGCCTGGTATAAAATCCGGATTGTTGAAAATGTGGGCAAGGGGATGACACTCTGAGATCAATGCCGTATTGGATCTTAACCTGTCCCAAAGAGAAAGGGATTGCGACAGGATAGGGGAAAGAATAGGGGGACGAGCCTTGGAGGGAACCCAAAGTAAAAAATCCAAAGTGAAAGACGGGGCCGCTTGTCTCTCTATCTGGATCCAATCCGGTTTCTCGAACTTGGAATAGACCACCGAGAGCTGAGACAATCGTGCCGCCTGAAAATACCAGAACAGTCTCGGCAGGCCCAATCCCCCAATCTGTTTGGGTCTAAAAAGTGTGGAGCTAGGCAATCTATGTCCCTTCCCCCCCATACGAACTGATTCACTTTCCTCTGCATACCTTGCACATGATCTTTCCTAATGTTAATTGGCAGTGCTCTAAATAAATACAACAGTCGAGGAAGGAGAGTCATTTTGATGGAATATATTCTACCAAGCCAAGAAAGATCACCCTTAGCCCAAACTCTCAGATCTGATTCGAGTTTCCTATAAGTGGGGGGGAAGTTCGCTGAGTATAATTGTTCTATTTTAGGGGTTAAATTAATGCCCAAATATTCTAAGCAAGTGTCCTTCCACCGAAAAGCAAAGGAACTCTTTAATGTTGCCACCGTGTCCGGATTTAAGGAGATGTTAAGAGCATATGATTTTGTATAGTTAACATTAAGACCTGAGGCCGTAGAGAAGTCTTTTAAAACTTTGCAGAGATTGGGAAGAGACGTGATAGGAGATGTAATAAACAGCAACATATCGTCTGCAAAAAGGCCACATTTATGGATCTGGGATCCACATGAAACGCCCAAAATATTCGGGCTGGAGCGAATAGCAATGGCCAATGATTCGATGGCAATAGCGAAAATTAAGGGAGAGAGGGGGCATCCCTGCCTAGTCCCCCTAAAGATGCTGAAAGGGGGGGAGTAATGCCCTTGGAGGCGAATCATCGCTCTAGGCGTAGAGTATAATGAATGGAGCACACCTAAGAACCTGTTGCCAAATCCCCAACTTTCCAGAAGATAAAACAAGTAGGGCCACTCAATGGAGTCAAATGCCTTATGCAAATCAAGAGACAAGAGCATTCCCTTTTGTTTGGGGCCCCCGGCCCAATTCGACTGTAGAATGGAGACAACATCAATGGCCCTCCTTATTTGGTCTGGACCCTGCCGTCCTGGAATGAAACCTACTTGGTCTTTATGAATGTATTTACCTATAAAGGAAGCTAGACGGTTGGCTAAAATTTTGGTCAAAATCTTTAGGTTGTTATTAATAAGGGAAATGGGTCTGTAGTTCTCCACCTCCTCCGGGTTCTTATTAGGCTTAGGAATTACAGTAATGTAGGCGGTGTTGAGATGGGGATCTAGAGGAGTTCCTTTGGTCTTAGCATTAAAAAATTTAGCCATATAAGGTGCTAATGTATCTGGAAAAGCTTTATAATAAGGCGCCGATAGACCATCCGGCCCAGGGGCCGAGCCCGTCTTCAGGCTCTTTATGACCTCAACTATCTCCCCCACCGAAAAGTCCGCCTCCAATACATTCCTTTGATCAGTAGTGAGTACTGGAATAGGAAGGTCCCGGAGAAAGGAAGAGACCCCCAGGCTACCGGCAACATGGGTCGAACTGTAAAGTTTAGAATAGAATTCCTGAAAGGTCGTAAGAATCTTATTAGGATTAGCTGACAAGGTCTGGCCTGCAACTGTGATTTTGGGGAAGGAGTGAGATCGGAAACGTGGGGACAACTTGGACGCCAGCATGGAACCAATTTTGTCCCTATGGCCGTAGAATTTTGCCCAGCTCCAGCGGATGTCCTTCTCCGCTTTCGCTGTAAGGGCTAGGTTGAGTTCCAACCTGGTGGCATCCAATTGATCGGCAAGGTCTTTAGAAGGGGACTTCTTATGTTGGGTTTTCAAGTTCAAATACTTATTCTCCAAATTCTTGATGTCTATCAATCTCTCTCTTTTGATGCGGGTGGCAATCCCAATTATTTTACCCCTAATCGCAACTTTATGTGCCGCCCAGAGAATTTCCGGAGAAACGTCCTCTACATTATTCAAAAGAAAATATTCCCGAAGCGAGTTTTCTATATCCTTAACATTGGAGGGGTCACTTAGAATGGACTCATTAAGTCGCCAATGGGTTCCAGCTGGTTTGAGAAGGGAGTTTCGCAGGAGAAGGAAAACAATAGAATGATCAGACCAAGAGGTGTCAGCAATGGATGCCTTTTTAACAGAAGAAATAAGACTGGGAGGAACTAAAATATGGTCAATTCTGGCATAAAAACGGTGCGGAGCGGAATAATGAGTATAATCCCTTTTAGTCGGATTCAATTCTCTCCAGATGTCAACCAGACCATGAACATGGAGGGATCTAGCTATATTTAAACTAGCCCTAGTGGGGCGCGTTAATTGTGACTTGGGGGGTCTGGATCTATCCAAGCCTTGATCGAAGGCGGCATTCGAATCTCCTCCCAAGATTAATTTACCCTCAACGAGCGGAAGTAAGGTTTTAAGGATGTATCAATTTAAGATGAAGCAGAAGTCTCTCACCCTCCTGCAGGCTAGAAAAGGCATAAGCTTTGCCCTGGATGTAAAATTTCACTGCAAAAGGAAAGGACCAAAAATACTTGATGTCCTGTTTAGAGAGAGCAATGAGAAGTGGTTTAAGAGACCTGCGCTTTTGAATGGTAGACGGGGATAAATCCGCAAAAATTTGTAGCTGATGACCATGGCAAGAGATCTGTTGTTTAATCCGGGACTGTCTCATTACTTCTTCTTTGGTGGCATAAAAGTGTGGCTTAACAATGATGTCCCTCGGGGAGCCATCCTTCCTGGGCGGACCAAGAGCTCTATGGGCCCGGTCCAATTCAAGGCGATGAGGCGGAATTTCGGGAATAAGTTCTTTAATAAGGTCTCGCACCACCTCCGAGATATCGGTTATGGACTCAGGGAGGCCCCGAATCCTAAAATTATACCTCCTAGACCTGTTCTCGAGGTCATCAATTTTAGATAAAGCTGTATCCAGCTGATCCTGGAGGGTCTGGATAAAAGCTGCATTTTGGTTGGTGCGAGAGACCGTTATGTCAAGTTTATTTTCTATGGCCTCCATTCTAGAGCCCAGGTTAGCAAAGTCAGACTTCAAATCCCTTGAGATCTGGGCTGCTGTATTAGCTAAACCTCTCTCAAGTAGTGTAGAAAATTTAAGAAATAGATCATCCTCTGTAGAGCCAAGGTCCTGACCCTGTAAGCCTAAAGCAGGTGTAGCAGGCATGGAAGATAATGCAGGACCTATTGGGGATAGAACATATCCCTCCACTGTGCCCAATAAGGATTCTGTGGAGGCTGGAGAAGGAGCCTGTGGGACATGGTGGATTCCCTGTGTAACCTGGGCACCATGTGAGTTTTTTATTGATTTGTTTTTAGTTTTTATTAAAGTTGCTGTACAGTTTTCCCCTGCCTCCTTCACCCTGACATGAGCGGACAGCTCCACGCAAGCTAAAGAGGCAAAGTGGTGGTAGTAAGAAGGACCAGGAAACGAGTTTGGCACTCATGGAGATAGGCATTCTCTCCCTACACACTGTGTAAGTTGTGTAAGTGGATACCTACCCTGTTACCTTGCAAACTGAACCCCTCTCCCCCAGTTATATGAGTGATAGGAGGATAAGGCTACAGCTTCTTTGTTATTTTTTTTTCCATATGCATGACCAACCATTGAGAACTGGCAGCAAGATACCCACCCAATAGGACACTGGTAATTTGTTTGGTCCTGAATGTCAGCTGGAAGGTAAGCTGCACGAGTCACTGAGGTGTGGGCTGCATGCTTTTTGGATCTGTCCGGACTGCACATCTTTATCTATGCAGAGTCTGGAACTCTTTTCATTCTCAACCATTTCTTTTTTCACTGCTGTATCAGCTCTAGTGTGGAACTGTGGTCTTTTTTCTGCACCAATCCAGGATTTTATGCTCATGTTATAGTTTTGATTTTCACACATATGTCTTTTGCTTCTCACTGAAGACCTACACTGTGCTATATTATACAGTCCAGCTAGGATCGCACCTATTTAAATACCGTTTTTCAGGTTATCTTATTTGTGTCTGCATCACTTGTCACCCCCCAGGCCCAATTAGCCCGTTCACTCACCTTCCTCAGATACTACCTGCTAGGTCGGCACTTTGACCTAGTGACAGACCACGCACCCTTAAAGTGGATGGCCCAGAACAAGGAGACAAACAGAAGGGTAAACAGATGGTTTCTGGCCCTACATGAATTTAACTTTACTATGAAACATCGCATGTCTAAATGCCGGTGTTCCAACCCCAAGGTTGAAACAAGAGGGGGGGGTATATGACAGAAGGAAGTTTAAATTCCCTGGTTGCATCCAGGATGCAATGTATATATCACCTAGGTTCAGGCTTTATGCCAGTTTATACCTCTAGGGGGAGTGCTGGGAGTCCTGCTGGGAGGACTTGATGAGCCCAGCCGTATCAGTTGGGCTCGTTCGGTCCTCTGCAAAAACTCCCAGCATGTAGAGAGATATGCTCCAACCTGGAACCAGACCCGCAGTGGCGGCCCGTCCATAGGGGGCGCCCGGGCGCCGCCCCCCTCCTGTAGTCACAAAAAAAAAAAGTTTTTTTTTTTTTTCCAAAACGGCCCCTTTAAGAAAAAAAAAATTACAAAAAAAGTCCTAAATGTACTATAGTCGGGCGCCGGCCATGTGCCTTATGGGAAGTGCCATGTCAATGCAATCACAAGATTGCAGATGTGGCACTTCATTTGCGGGCTTTAAACCCGCCTTGCGGCGCAATGCAAAACGCCATCAGCTTCCGCCCTAGAATCACTATGGGCGCTGGGCGGGAGCATTGTTGTTTCAATTCAGAGGTCTCTTCCTGGTTTCGTGGAAACCGGAAGTGACGCTTGCATGGCCAGAACGGAGCTGCAAGCAAGGTAAAAGAGAGCTTGTCACTGACTGAGACAATGCTTTGTACCTTGGCTCCTTGGCTTGCTAATGCTATATGCCTCAATTACTTTCCATCCAGAGATTCCAGACTGTCTTAATCTCTGTGCAGACTGTCTTAATCTCTGCTCGAAAACCGGAAGTGACGTTTGCATGGCCAGAACAGAGCAAGCGAGGTGAGAGAGAGAGCTTGTCACTGTGACTGAGACAATGCTTTGTACTTTGGCTCCTTGCTAATGCTATATCCCTCAATTACTTTGCATCCAGACTGTCTTAATCTCTGTGCAGTTTTCTGAACACAGCATTTGGAGATTTTAAATCAGACTTAACCTATGCTGTGCTGACCCAATTTTAGCAATGTCACTGAAACTCTTTAGGGTTGTTATTAATGTAGGCTATTGCAGCGTCCCACTCAGGACATGTGGGATCTGCAAAAGTATTACTTCTTTGTCATTGCTATATTGCATGTCATTTTGCATTGTATACCTGTGATATCCCTGTTCATAGGCTGGTCAGGTGTGCTTCATACTTCCCACCACAAGATGGGGATAGCACCACTCTGGGATATCTATCCCAGCTCAGGCTTATTTGTGGTCAGTTGTTCAGTACAGGAAGCAGTGTGGAGAGGGAAAGGAGAATGTGAAGGTGAGAGAAGGTCAGTCCAGAGAAGGGACACATTTAAACTGCTAAAATCAAAGGATAAAAGCCATCAAACGGCAGCAAAGACCTTTGAGTATAAAGGTGAAGGATTTATTAGCCTCCGGCAACCTCACCCATGTCACTGGATTCAAAAGGGACCAGACACAAGTAAGCATTATACTGAACCACAGCCTGAGTTAAGGCCTACTAAAGCCTATTAGCAGTGGATCAGCAGAACTCCTCTATTTACCCAGAGACTGTATTCTAACTGGATGTTTGTACTGCAACCAAAACCAGACACAGTAAAAGTTGTGAGTTGTATTCTACCACTGTCTACCTCATTCTTCAACATTGCTACTACACCTGGTTGTACCACCATTAACGGTACTGGCGTCACGACAATTACCACCAAGGGACCCAGCCACCACAAGCACTCTAAACACCCCTGTCATCACGGGCACCTCAACCACCATCTTGGCTGGCGTTTCCCTATCACAGAGCGTGCCCCGGAGGATTTCGTGCTGTCTTCCCTTTCACTGTGCGACCGGCCCAGGGAGGCTTTCTGCTAACCGTGAGTAAACCGATGAACTGTATTATTGCTGTCTCTCATCGGCCCACCGTGCACCTCACGTGTTCCCCTGCGGTTCTGGCTCGTCGCATAAAAAAAATTGGCGTCACGAACAGGATAATTACCCCTGCGCCTTATCTAGAAGACTGTCGCATCAGAATAAGCCCCTTTGCTTTATTGAGAGACTATTTACTTATTGCATGCTGTGTGGGGCCACAGAACTGTTTAAACTGTTTAAAAATCGCATGGAAGCGTTATCCCAGTTATCAGCATAAAAATCGCAGCATCCAAAGTGAGAAAATCAGACATTTGTGTGTTAACAAAACTGCATGCAGTATTTGAATTGACTATTTCCATTCACTTAAAATGGCTTCCAGAGACCTTCTTGTCCAAGAATTCCTGCGCCATCACTGTGGATAGGTTAGTGACACCCCCTGAAGAGCGGGAAAGTTTGGTGCCACCTATTTATGCAAAATTGTCTGGCCAGCCCGCCTTACCTTTGCTGTGTCAATCCTGGGAGGAAAGTGTGACAAACGCACGCCCCAGAAGTCGCGAGACTTTGCATGCGAGCAAAAGGAGAGAAAATAATCGCATTGCTTGCCGTCCGAGCAGGAATCGCAACCTGTCAGTTGCCTCTACTAACTATAAGGGCACAGATACCTGAAACTCTGCCAGAGACCCAAAATCAACATTGCTGCAGCATTGTATTCAGCTGGCATTAAATTCTTAAAGGGCCATACACCCGCAAGACAGCGGTTGCCCATAGCAACAACGCACAAAAAGTGTCTAAAAACGCATTTGACTTACCTAACTAGAACTCACCTGCTGTTACCATGTCTGTGCAAGGAGATGACGTGCAGCCCGACCTCAGAGGACCCCCTGCATCAGCCGCAGTCGGTCCCAATGCAATACCAACCGCTGCAGCACCAAGCTTAATGCCTTTAACTATGCCTTATTATTTTGGGGCCCCCTGGTTCCCACGATATTCTGGGGAAATTCATACTTTAAGGGACTTTAAAAAAAAAATTCTGGCTATGTTCAGATTGTACCCTGTATCCCCAGAGCAACAGATGGAGATTCTTCTTGCGCAATTGGAAGGAGCTGCGCTCAGAGAAGTGAAATCCTGGCCGAGCTCAGAGAGAAAGACCATGGAGCAGATTTTTGAACGTCTCTACACCACCTTTGAACCCAGAACCGTGTCAGAGGTCAAGATGAGGTTCTTCAGCAAGAGACAGCAATCTGGTGAGTCACTCAGAGACTTTGCATTATCTTTGCAGGAAGCCCTTAGAGCTGTTGTCCAAGTAGACCCCCGTGAGGCAGAAAATCAGGACAAAACCCTGAAAGAACAATTTATTGAAGGCGTTCATACAGACAATCTAAAGAGCCAACTAAGAATGTTAGCCGCCCAACATCCAAGCGCTACCTTCTTAGATTTTAAAGAACTAGCTATCAGCATACTGGGAAAAAGCCCACCAACAGAACCTGTTAGATCTGTTGACGTGCCTGTATCACAGCTGGTTACCCCTGTAAAGTCTTTACCTATAGTCAGTCAGGCAACCCAAGCTCCAGTTCCTGACGCAGTTGCTGCCTTGACTGAGCAAGTCCGTTTTCTGACTAAAAGTCTGGAGAAAGTCCACCAAAAATTGGAACAATGGGAGAAACCATTAATGCTAGAGGATGAGAAACCTGTGTCCAGAAGACTCTTCCCCTCTAATTCTAGAGAGACTTATTCCAGAAATTCTGGCGGACGCCCCCCTGACCACACTAGTACCCCTAAGCGGCCTATCTGCACGTACTGTCACAAACCAGGCCATACAGAAGCAACCTGCTGGCAGTTTAAACGGGAAACCCCCGAGGCCAAGGACCACCCCTCGGGAGGTAAACCAATAGGTCCAGAAGATCCCCACTGGATGCCAAGATACGTTGGATCCCGTCCTGAAGTGACACTTCAAATAAATGGAGTTCCTTTTGTTGCCCTAGTTGACACCGGATCCCAAGTCACCACCATCCAACAAGCAGCCTTTGAAAAATACTGGGATCAAAATCAGCTTACCCAGCCTCCAGATTCCTGGCTGAGTCTCATAGCCAGTAACGGCAAACCCATACCAGTCCATGGTTATTGGGAACCTACCATTCAAGTAGGAGGAACTACACTACCTCGACAAGGCCTTATTGTGGTACGAGTCAGAGACAATAACCCTAACCCTCCAATAGTCCTAGGAATGAATGTCCTCAGGAACTGTTATGTTGAGATGCTAGAAGCCTTGCACCAGTTAGCGCCTACTGCCTCTCCTGATTCTAAGAAGTTGATCCAACAAACCATCCGTGTACTAAATGCGCAACAGAGATTCACCAACGAAAAAGGAGAAATTTGCTGTGCCCGCATTCGGGATAAGCAACCTGTGATCCTCAAACCCAACACCGAAACTCTCTTGTGGTGCCGAGCTGTGGTCGGAATCCAAGGTCAAGACTACCAAGCCCTGGTAGAGCCTGTCGTTTTGGAAGACTATCCTCTAGTTAGAGCTGCAAGGAGCCTTGTAACCGTCTCTGAAGGTAAAGTGCCTATACGACTCCTAAACTTGAGTGATAGCAGTGTAACACTATCAAAACACCTTCCTATTGCACAGCTAATCCAAGTCACTTTTCAAGATGTCATCAGTGTGGCTACAGCTACCACAGAGCAAATTCCCAAGAGACAGAACCCCCAGGACCAAAATGTAAACACATCCTGGTGGAAAGAACTTCATGTGGGAGATGCTTCCACACCAGTAAACCAAATGGAGGGAGTACTAAAAATTGTGAAGGAGCTTCACCTTGCCTTCAGTAAGCATTCCACAGACTATGGAGAAGTGGATATCATCAAGCACTCCATTCCTACAGGTTCGCACCCACCGATCAAGGAAAGATATCGGCCTATACCACCAACTATGTACCAATCTGTAAAGCAAATGATCCAAGAGATGAAGGACTCCAATGTCATTAGAGACAGCCATAGTCCATGGGCTGCACCTCTAGTCCTTGTCCGTAAAAAGGATGGTAACATCAGATTCTGTGTGGATTACAGAAAAATTAACCAAATCACCCACAAGGATGCCTACCCTTTACCACGCATAGAGGAATCTTTGACAGCTTTAGGATCTTCAGCCTACTTCTCTACCCTTGATTTAACCAGTGGATACTGGCAAGTACCCATGGCACCTGAAGATCGTGAGAAGACTGCATTTACCACCCCGATGGGCCTATTTGAGTTCAACCGCATGCCTTTTGGACTCTGCAATGCGCCCGGAACCTTTCAAAGATTAATGGAGCATTTTTTAGGACACAAAAATTTTGAAACTGTCCTGTTGTACTTAGACGATGTCATCATCTACTCCAAATCTTATGAAGATCACTTGAAACATTTGGCCGAAGTTTTTCAAATCCTCATTAAACATGGACTCAAAGTCAAACCATCTAAGTGCTATCTACTGAAGACAGAAGTCAAATACTTAGGGCATATTGTAAGCTCTGAAGGTGTTAAACCGGATCCAGAGAAGATAGCCGCAGTCCGGAATTGGCCTACTCCTACTACAGTGAAAGAAGTGAGGAGCTTTCTCAGTTTCGCAGGATACTACAGACGCTTTATTCCTCACTTTGCCCAAATTGCGGGGCCAATATTAGAACTTCTGAGAGGACATCCTAAGAGGTACCAAAAGTCTCCAATACCAGTTGAATGGAACACAGAAAGAGAAATTGCCTTCCAGCTCCTAAAGAAGAAGTTAACAGAACCACCAATCCTAGGCTATCCAGATTACCAGCAGCCATTTTATCTTTACACAGATGCTAGTAAGAAAGGTCTGGGAGCTGTCCTATCGCAGGTACAGGAAGGAAAAGAAAGAGTTATTTCCTACGCTAGTAGATCTCTTAAAGGTACTGAAAGAAACGACCAAAACTATAGTTCCTTCAAATTGGAATTCCTCGCACTCGTGTGGGCTGTTACAGAAAAATTTAAAGATTACCTTGCCGCAACACCATTTGTGGCCTTCACAGATAACAACCCGCTAGCACATCTGAATACCGCCAAGTTGGGAGCATTAGAACAAAGATGGGCCTCACGCCTAGCTAACTACGATTTCACCATAAAATACAGAACAGGAAAAGCAAATGAAAATGCGGATGCATTATCCCGTCTGCCTACCCAAGAAGACCCTACTACACAGGAAGATGTTTGGGAAGAGGTAGAAATGCCAGCTTTTTACAAAAATTTTGCCCAACAAGACATTATCACCATCAAAGGAAGAAAAGTCCTTAATCTTCAACAACAAGTGGATCCAAGATCCCAAGTGGACAAAGAAAGGTGGATCAAGCTGCAAAATGAAAGCAGAGTGTTGGGAGAACTGCAAGATTTCTTCACCAGCGGAAGAACCCCTGAAAGAATTCGCAGAAGAAATGCTGATCCAGAATTGTCAAAACTTTGGAGACACAGAAAACATCTCTTCCTACAGAAGGGCCTACTATTAAGAAGAACTTTAGACCCAATTACCTCGGATTGTCTATACCAAATCTTAATACCACGCCGAGATGCAAGAATCATTCTTGAGATGTATCATGATCAATCAGGACACTTTGGCGTGCAGAAGACAGAAGCCACCATCCGTAGAAGATTCTACTGGATTGGGATGAGAGGAGACATTGAAAAGTGGTGTCGAGAATGTTCCACCTGTGCTATTGGAAGAAATGAAAAACATGACCAAAAAGCACCCTTACATCCCATTGTAAGCCGAACACCGCTAGAAATAGTTGCAATTGACCATGTGAAGCTGGAACCAAGTCGCTCAGGTTACACATACGCCATGACCATCATCGATCATTATACCAAATTTGTTGTAGCCGTACCTGTCAAGGACCTGACTGCTAAAACAACTGCAGATGCCTTCTGGAAACATTTCCTATTGCCATATGGATGCCCAGAAAGAATCCTTACAGATCAGGGATCTGCCTTTGAGTCGCAACTCTTCAAAGAACTGTGTACACTTCACAATTGCCAGAAAATCAGGACCACAGCCTACCACCCTCAAGGGAATGGACTTTGCGAGAAAATGAACCAAACTTTAATTGAGATGTTAAGAGCAGTACCTCCTGCTACAAGAAGTGATTGGCCTACTCTATTGCCTCAGTTGATGTACACCTACAATAACACCATTCACTGTTCTACTGGGTATACACCTTACTATCTCATGTTTGGCCGACAAGGTAAACTACCTGCTGACCATACTTTGGGCGTACAAGTGCCTGATGCAATCAACCCTCTACCAAAGACTGATTGGGTGAGTGAGCACCAAAGACGTCTAATTGATGCACAAGAAATTGTTCAACATCGCATGGAACATGCTCATGAAAAGCAACAAAGAGATTATAACCAATCTGCCAAAGCAGAACCTCTCAAAATTGATGACCATGTATGGTTAAAAAACAACCATCGCACCAACAAGTTAGATAGCAAATGGGAGAGAGAACCTTACACCATTACAGCTATTCTCAATCCAGAGACTGATACTTACGAGATCACTAAAGAAAACAAATCACGTGTAGTACATCGCAATCGCCTTAAGTTATGTCTCAAGGAAAGTACTCAAGAAGAAACTCTTCAAGAAGAAGCTGTCCTAGAGGAAACACAATCCATAGAACCAGAGCCTACAAAACCATCTGATTCAGAGAATCCACTACAGTCTTTTGGAAAAGCATTATTAGACTCTGATCCTTTACAATGGTTCCTTACACCATGGCTCAATATCTTAGTGCCTGCCAAGACCAATACAACCGCACTTCAACCAGAGGAGCTATCTCAAGAAGTGTCTACTACAGCTCAAGAGACACCAAGTTCCCTTGAAACAAGGCCTGTAGAAACTCAGCCGCTAAGAAGATCTGACAGAACTACAAGAGGACGACCACCTGTCTGTTTGGAGGATTACCTGCACCAGCAGCCGAGAAGTCGACTACCAACTCTGTCATCTCATCGTTGAGTGCATCCTTACGTCGTCTGAAGTTCCAGAGGGAGAAGAAGACTTACTTGGGATATTATGTTTATTTCCTGTAAAGGACTTTTCAAAAGGACTACATACCTACTGTTTTGCAACGTTCAAGCCTGCACCCGGAGATAGACTTTCACGTACCTGAGCCTCCGTGATATTCATCTGTTGACATTTTCCTGTGCCCAGGGAACGGACTCATACCCTGTGAGCCTCCTGAGATGTTATTTTTGTTTTGTTTTCCTTTTTCCATCTCATCGTGGACTATTCTGGTTTTGCCATACATACCAGTCTTCAGAGGAAAAACTACACCCCTTTTTGTCACCTTTTGTCACATTTCGTTGTTGCCTGAGATATGTTTGTCTAACCCATTTTACTTGCAGATACAAGAAGTACAAGAATGGGGTTATATTGTCATTTCCTATGCATGCATGCTTTTCCCTTTCTCTTATATCTTACAGGAAGACACAACATCGAGTCAAAAGTGTGCCGAGGTCGACACACGTTTTACCATGGGGGTATGCAGCGTCCCACTAAGGACATGTGGGATCTGCAAAAGTATTACTTCTTTGTCATTGCTATATTGCATGTCATTTTGCATTGTATACCTGTGATATCCCTGTTCATAGGCTGGTCAGGTGTGCTTCATACTTCCCACCACAAGATGGGGATAGCACCACTCTGGGATATCTATCCCAGCTCAGGCTTATTTGTGGTCAGTTGTTCAGTACAGGAAGCAGTGTGGAGAGGGAAAGGAGAATGTGAAGGTGAGAGAAGGTCAGTCCAGAGAAGGGACACATTTAAACTGCTAAAATCAAAGGATAAAAGCCATCAAACGGCAGCAAAGACCTTTGAGTATAAAGGTGAAGGATTTATTAGCCTCCGGCAACCTCACCCATGTCACTGGATTCAAAAGGGACCAGACACAAGTAAGCATTATACTGAACCACAGCCTGAGTTAAGGCCTACTAAAGCCTATTAGCAGTGGATCAGCAGAACTCCTCTATTTACCCAGAGACTGTATTCTAACTGGATGTTTGTACTGCAACCAAAACCAGACACAGTAAAAGTTGTGAGTTGTATTCTACCACTGTCTACCTCATTCTTCAACATTGCTACTACACCTGGTTTTACCACCATTAACGGTACTGGCGTCACGACAATTACCACCAAGGGACCCAGCCACCACAAGCACTCTAAACACCCCTGTCATCACGGGCACCTCAACCACCATCTTGGCTGGCGTTTCCCTATCACAGAGCGTGCCCCGGAGGATTTCGTGCTGTCTTCCCTTTCACTGTGCGACCGGCCCAGGGAGGCTTTCTGCTAACCGTGAGTAAACCGATGAACTGTATTATTGCTGTCTCTCATCGGCCCACCGTGCACCTCACGTGTTCCCCTGCGGTTCTGGCTCGTCGCACTATTTATTTTCTCTTGTGTCTTTGTACATTTTTATTTAAAGCAGGCTTGCTTTTCTAACACTAAGATTACATTTGTGAAAATTGCTGCTTCATGTTTATTGCATGCAAACTTTACATAAATCTAGCATTAGTAAAGCAAACTGGAAAAATGAATGTGTTTCATTGATAATGCTGTAATTATTAGATATTAAATATGCTAAGATAAACAGATATGGGTTATAGTTTTTTTAAGTGTAGTTTCTTTTATATCCCCTTTTTGCAGTGGCAGAACTTTAGGGGTCGCTGCAGTCGCATTTGCGACTGGGCCCTTCCATTATACCGCTGTGGAGAGGCCCACAAGACCCCGCATCTCCCCCTGCACCTCTGGCTGGTGCTGCCCGTTTAGAGTGAAGTGGGGGAGAGGTGGTAGGAGGTAGAGGGCAGCGATCGGCAGCTCTATGGTGCCTGTGTGGTGTGGCGGGATCTCCCTGGGGCTTGTAGTACTCTCTTGAGTGTCAGTGTATACAGCGGAGAGGAGAGGGGAGGGGCAGGTATCACATTCACTCCTCTGTATACATTCGGAGATAGAACTTCTAGCCCCAGGGAGATCCCCCTGCCTGTGGTCACCATAGAGCTGCCGATCGCCGCCTTCCACCTCCTCCAGCCAGGTACAAGGGAACCTCTGCAAGGGGGGGGAGTCAGCTGTTTGGGGACCCTGATGTAAGAGGGGGGCCCTCTGGGGACCCTGATGTAAGAGGGGGGCCCTCTGGGACCCTAATGTAAGAGGGGGCTCTCTGGGGACACTAATGTAAGAGGGGGCTCTCTGGGGACCCTGGTGTAAGGGGGGGGGCTCTCTGGGACCCTGATGCAAGGGGGGCTCTCTGGGGACACCAATGTAAGGGGGGATCTCTGGGGACCCTAATGTAGGGAGGGGATCTCTGGGGACCCTGATGTAAGGGGGGCTCTCTGGGGACCCTGATGTAAGGGGGGCTCTCTGGGGACCCTGATGTAAGGGGGGCTCTCTGGGGACCCTGATGTAAGGGGGGCTCTCTGGGGACCCTGATGTAAGGGGGGCTCTCTGGGGACCCTGATGTAAGGGGGGGCTCTCTGGGGACCCTAATGTAAGGGGGGGCTCTCTGGGGACCCTAATGTAAGGGGGGGCGGGGAGCTGCCGTGGCTCAACGCGATTGGCACTGTGCTGACAAGCCATTCACCTCTGCAGCTAGAGGTTCGGATCCCGGTCTCGGCTACATGTGAATTGAGTTTGGTGGTCTCAGCCCGGCTCCCGGTGGGTGTGCTATGCAAGGTAAGCCTGTGCTTAGTACGCCCACCCCCCTCCCACAAAAACCACCACACCTACACACGCACTCTAAATTGGGTTAACACACGCACTTTGACCACGCGGTCTCTAAAAGAGAGGCGAAGGACTAATGGGGCTGGTTGAGCGGGCTAATCCTCTCACTCCCTTATAGGGAGTCCCTCTGCCCCGTTGGGCTTCAAAGCGGAGCAGGTAGGGCGGGCTGTGTGGGAGGACCCCCTCACACACCCGCCATTGCCACCCGGGGCATGGAGAAAGATGGCAGATTGCCTCTGGGGGAGGCCTGCCTACTCCCAACTCCTGCAGTCCGGCTCCTCTCTCGAGTTCACGCACAAAATACACTTTAAAAAAAAAAAAAAAATGTAAGGGGGGGCTCTCTGGGGACCCTAATGTAAGGGGGGGCTCTCTTGGGACCCTGATGTAAGGGGGGCTCTCTGGGGACCCTGATGTAAGGGGGGCTCTCTGGGGACCCTGATGTAAGGGGGGCTCTCTGGGGACCCTGATGTAATGAGGTAGGCTCTGAGGACCCTAATATAAGTAGGTAGGCTCTCTGGGGACCCTAATGTAGGGGAAGCAATGACACATAATCACCTGATAAATGCCTATTTAGAGTCCTTCATTACTAACAGTGTAATTTTTCAGCTTGTTTGTGCCGATCTGTAAGGTTGCGCTATATACCATGATCTGTGATGCTGGGCTGTATACTCTGTCCTGTGATGCTGGTGCTGTATACTCTGTCCTGTGATGCTGGTGCTGTATACTCTGTCCTGTGATGCTGGTGCTATATACTCTGTCCTGTGATGCTGGGGCTATATACTCTGTCCTGTGATGCTGAGCTGTATACTCCTGACACTATGAGTGGAAGCAAGTGGAATACAGGGGACGGAGTGGGTGGATTATTTGAGGGGTGTGGCTTATGAGAAGTGGGAGGGGTCAAACAGGGAGGGGCGGGGTCTTGCGCCCCCCCATCCTAAAACTTCACCAGCCGCCACTGCAGACCCGTGTGAATAGTCTGGGGAGTGTTCTCTGTGCGGTGAGACAAAGCCTGTGTGGCTACTACCACAACTTTAAACAGCAGGGAGTTAGGGACTGGGGCAGCACTAGGCTGTACCCTGGTGTTAGTTAGGGACACTGATGTGTTTAGTGAGCGATAAAGTGACCAGGGTTTATTTTTGTGTTTCTTTTTGTTTCTGTCACATTTATTTTTGTATATAGTTCAAATAAAAACCGCACCTTTTTGTTTTCTTCCTACCACCGGCTGCTGTGCCTAATTGTTTTTGTGTGCTGAACCCATCCAGGGGGTCACACACACCCGCTGCTGGGCTAACCCCCTCACAATACACATATATACAGCTATCTAATTTAGATTACCCAAAAACCATACGGCAACAATAGGGATTATACAGGTATGGAGAGTAATACAACAAAAATGTTGGATTGGGATACAAAGTTGAGTCATATAGTAGGGAATTGAGATATTGGGAGAAATAGTATTTGAAGAACTTGGGGGATATAAATACAAACCGTGTGGGAGTGTCCACATGACATAATTGTAGCGCCCCCTTACTTTCAGTATGGGCACTACGCTAAAGTTAGTGGGGAATGGGAGAGTTATTTTGCTCCTATTCACAATTTGCCAAATTGGGACTTCTGTCATTCCATAAAAATCCACTGGGTCAGTCTGTGCTCCAGTACCATCCCTGGCCAGCAGTTGGCACCAGAGGGGTTCTGGCAGAGTAAGTTTTCCCCAGCAGCCAATTAGAGGAGTTTTTTCCCTCACGGGGCATGCTGGGGGAGAGTATATCTGTGACAGGTGTCATGTGCTCAAAAACCTTTGCGGGCCAGAATTGCAGGCTACACAAACCCTAATCCGGAGGTAAAAGGGGATTCCAGTGACTTACTGGATCCCCGGTTCTATTGAGAGGATCCCAGGCTGGGTGCCATTTGATTGAGGGGTCGGCTTGAGGGGAACCCGGAGGCAGGTTGTCCAACAGGGCTTGAACGAACCAATCGGGAATCTGGTGACCGGAATGCTGACAGGTACGCTTTGCTGTCATCTGGTGACCTATGCTAAAATCTACTGGGAGGATTCGCTCCATTCATCCATTTACCTCACTTAACCACTTACCCCCCGGACCATATTGCTGCCCAAAGACCAGAGTACTTTTTGCGATTCGGGACTGCGTCGCTTTAACAGACAATTGCGCGGTCGTGCGACGTGGCTCCCAAACAAAATTGGCGTCCTTTTTTTCCCACAAATAGAGCTTTCTTTTGATGGTATTTGATCACCTCTGCGTTTTTTATTTTTTGCGCTATAAACAAAAATAGAACGACAATTTTGAAAAAAATGAATATTTTTTACTTTTTGCTGTAATAAATATCCCCCAAAAATATCTAAAAAAACATTTTTTTTCCTCAGTTTAGGCCGATACGTATTCTTCTACATATTTTTCGTAAAAAAAAATCGCAATAAGCGTTTATTGATTGGTTTGCGCAAAAGTTATAGCGTTTACAAAATAAGGGGTATTTTTATGGCATTTTTATTAATATTTTTTTTACTAGTAATGGCGGCGATCAGCGATTTTTTTTTCGGTATTGCGACATTATGGCGGACACTTCGGACATTTTTGACACATTTTTGGGACCATTGGCATTTTTATAGCGATCAGTGCTATAAAAATGCATTAGATTACTATAAAAATGCCACTGGCAGTGAAGGGGTTAACACTAGGGGGCGGGGAAGGGGTTAAGTATGCCTGGGTGTGTTCTTACTGTGGGGGGGGGGTGGCCTCACTAGGGGAAACACTGATCCTCGGTTCATACATTGTATGAACCGAAGAAAAGCATTTCCCCTGCTGACAGGAACGAGAGCTGTGTGTTTACACACACAGCTCCCGTTCCCCGCTCTGTACCGAGCGATCGCGTGTGCCCGGCGGCGATCGCGCCCGCCGGGCACACGCACGGGAGTCGGGGGCGAGCGGGGGGCGCGCGCACGCGCCTCCGGCGGCGCGCGTGCGCCCCTAGTGGCGGCTAAAAGGCAGGACGTCATAATACGTGATCTCGCCTAGGAGAGCCACCTTGTGGACGTATTATGACGGTGCGGCGACGGCAAGTGGTTAAAGGGTCACTAAAGGAATTTTTTTTTTAGCTAAATAGCTTCCTTTACCTTACTGCAGTACTGGTTTCATGTCCTCATTGTTCGTTTTTGCTTTGAAGTAGCTGTAATTCTGCTGTGATCTCCACACTTCCTGGTTGGCTGTTTCCTTATAACCATCATACTGGGAGATTTTCACGGTGGTCTAAGCTGTCATTACTGTGTGTCTAAAACTCCTCAGAACCAATCAGATTAATTTTAAAAACAAAACACTGCCCTGGATTTGTTTGTTTTTGTTCTGTGAGTCTTCCCGACTCACCTCTCACCCGGAACTTCATGTATGTACCTTTAAAATCGAAAGTGAAACTATAGGCACATTATATGATAGATTAAATTACATTTTTAATCATTTTTAAAAGGAATCGGTTAACTTTTATGTCTCTATACCCAATAAACAGTCATTTCAGCAAAAAATATGTTTTCCTTTAGTGACCCTTTAAAGTAATAGGTCTGTGGCAGAGGCCCTAGAGCCAGTTCTGTGAGAGAGATCTGTTCCTCCCAGAAATCCTAAGTGACACCTCAGCTGCCAGGCCTGTGATAGGGGTCTGTCCAGGGGGAATTCACCCACTCTGGCTAGAGTGGCGACGAATGATAATTTGATACTACTAAGAGCAGGACTGCTCGGTTCATATCCAGGCCTGATATCGCAAAGTTCTCCCTTTCTCCTCATCAACCTTTTCTTCCCATTTGAAGTTGATGTTGGCCGAGTTGGCCTGGAAATAAAGCATTGGAAAACCTTTATTCACTGTCTGGACCTTCGCTCACTGCTTTGTTCTCCAACTACACCCATACGCCACATTAACCTCTTGACCACTGGGCACTTAAACCCCCTTCCTCACCAGACCAATTTTCAGCTTTCGGTGCTCTCACAATTTGAATGACAATTACTCAGTCATACAACATTGTACCCATCTGAAATTTTTGTTTTTTTCCCACACAAATAGAGCTTTCTTTTGGTGGTATTTGATCACCTCTGGGTTTTTTATTTCTTGCGCTATAAAAGAAAAACGACTGAAAATTCTGTAAAAAAAAAAAAAAAAAAAAATCTAGTTTCTGTCATATTAGCAGGTTATTTCTCACACACAGCATATGCATACCACAAATTACACCCCAAAACACATTCTGCTATTCCTCCCGAGTATGGCGATACCACATGTGTGCGACTTTTACACAGCGTGGCCACATAGAGAGGCCCAACATGCAGGGAGCACCATCAGGGGTTCTAAAGCACCCAGGCCAATTCTGACATTTCTCTCTAGAAAATTACATAGAACCCCAAAACATTATATATGCTTCTTTAGCAAAGACCCTAGAGAATACAATGGCGGCCGTTATAACTTTTTATCTTGCATGGTATTTTCGCAGAAATTTTTTGAACGCGTGTTTTTAAAAAAAAAATGTTTTGTGCTTAAAAAAAAAAAAAACAGTAAAGTTAGCCCAATTTTTTTTCATAATGTGAAAGATGAAGTTACACCGAGTAAATAGATACCCAACATGTCACACTTCAAAATTGCGCACACTCATGGAATGGCGCCAAACTTTGCTACTTAAAAATCCCCATAGGCGACGCTTTAATTACTTTTATTGGTTACATGTTTTTAGTTACAGAGGAGGTCTAGGGCCAAAATGATTGCTCTCGCTCTAACGTTCACAGAGACACCTCACATGTGTGGTTTGAACACCGTTTTCATATGTGGGCGGGACTTACGTATGCCTTCGCTTCTGCATGCGAGCACACGCGGAGTATTTGGGTATTGCAGAGTATTGGGGGTATTGCAGAGTATGGGGGGTATTGCAGAGTATTGGGGAATTGCAGCGTATCGTGCAGGGTATTGCAGAGTATTGGGGTATTGCAGAGTATCGTGCAGGGTATTGCAGAGTATTGGGGTATTGCAGAGTATCGCGCAGGGTATTGCAGAGTATTGGGGTATTGCAGAGTATCGCGCAGGGTATTGCAGAGTATCGCGCGGGGTATTGCAGAGTATTGGGGTATTGCAGCGTATCGTGCAGAGTATTGGGGTATTGCAGAGTATTGGGGTATTGCAGAGTATTGGGGAGTATTGGGGTATTGCAGAGTATTGCGCAGGGTATTGCAGAGTATTGGGGTATTGCAGAGTATTGCGCAGGGTATTGCAGAGTATTGCGCAGGGTATTGCAGAGTATTGGGGTATTGCAGAGTATTGCGCAGGGTATTGCAGAGTATTGGGGTATTGCAGAGTATCGCGCAGGGTATTGCAGAGTATTGGGGTATTGCAGAGTATCGCGCAGGGTATTGCAGAGTATTGGGGTATTGCAGAGTATTGGGGTATTGCAGAGTATTGGGGTATTGCAGAGTATTGCGCAGGGTATTGCAGATTATAGGGGTATTGCAGAGTATTGCGCAGGGTATTGCAGATTGTAGGGGTATTGCAGGGTATTGCAGATTATAGGGGTATTGCAGAATATTGGGGTATTGCAGAGTATTGCACAGGGATAGCTGAGCTGGGATGGATGGATGGCTGGATTTGTGACTGCAGTTGTCACAGATCCAGCCGTCAGTGCTGCTGCTGACACCCGCTCCCGCCCCCCTCCTCTCACACTGTACCGATCGGTACAGAGAGGAGAAGGAGGAACCGGCATCACATCACATCACATGACGCCGGTTTGTTTACAAGTGATCGCTCCGTCATTTGACGGAGCGATCACGTGGTAAACTGCCGCTATCAACGGCGATTTACCACGATCTGTGATGCGCCGGGTCTTCTAGACCCGGCGCTCACAGATGATTCTGGGAGCGCGCCCCCTGGGACGTCCTCCCAGAATAACTCCACCGCGCTGTAGGAGTAAAATGTCTATGGTGCGGTGGGGTAGTGGTTAAGGTAACTCAATATGCCGATCCCAATAACAAATCAGCGGCTCCTTCGGGGGTAGCGCTACATAATAATATACCATCAAAAACATAAAGGGGAAAGTGGGAGTCATTGAGATAAATGAAGAGAGTTACATAGAACAATATTACAGCAAAGACCAGTATAGCCAATTTTTATTAAAAATATGTGTAGCGCTTCCCCCGCAGGAGCCGCTGGTTGTTTTGGGATCGGCGTATTAAGTTACCTCTTACCGTTGTCTATGGGTGAAGTTGATGAGTAGATTAGTAAGCTAATGTCCAGTCATTAAATAAAGGTTTTGAGAGTGCTTTATTCTCGGCCCAACATGACCAACATCAACATGAGGTAGAGAGAAAAGGTTGGTGAAGCAAGAGAACTTTGCAGTATCAGGCCTGGATATGAGAAAGAGCAATCCTGCTCTCAGTAGTAGTAGTAGATACAGTTCGTCGCCACTCTAGCCAGAGTGGGTGAAGTGCCCCCGGACAGACTCCTGTCACGAGCCTGGCAGCCGAAGTGTCACTTTAGGTTGCTGGGAGGAACAGGTCTCTGCCACAGACCCGGCTCTAGGGACCTCTGCCACAGGCCTAGTACTTGGATGAGCTAAATGGATTGAGCGAATCCTCCCAGTAGATTAGGTTAGGGTCACTGGGTGACAGTTGAAGTGTACCTGTCAATGTCCCGGTCACCAGATCCCCGATGGTTCGTTCAAGTCCTCTTGGACAACCTGCCTCCGGGTTCTCCTCAAGCCGATCCCCCACTGAACGGCATACAGCCTGGGATCTCCTCAGTAGAAGGGGGACCCAGTAAGCTACATATGCATGCTGTCCGACAATGTATGGTATATCCTTTCAGATAGTCTAATCATTTCCATCCTGGATTCGACCTGAGGCTACGGTAAGTTTTGTGATCTCCAGTTGGATGCGATCATCCATTGAATGGAACTGACTAGTGAGTGAACTAATCTGTTGCAGGGAGGAGGAACCTCTGGAACGGTGGCATATAAGAGGCAAATTTGTGGCGAGAGGGAGATTTTCTTTTTAAGGGAGTTTTCAAGTCTGCCGACTACTGCACACCAAATTGGCTCCAGATGTCTACAGCTCCAGAAAATGTGAAGGTAGTGTTGTGGAAATTTAAAGATGTATTGTCATAATGGCACCCAGTTTTAGTACTTCCGCAGCCAGCTCTAAATAGAGCTGACTGGGGCAGTCTGAGGCTGGCTGAATCTCGTCTGGTAGTAGAAAATGTCTTGAGGTTGGAATGTGATGTTTTGCGGGATGGGCATATGCCCGCCCACGAGGGTCCCTCTGTGCATTTAGCACAGACGATCGTTGAGGAGGGGGTGCGCTCACTCCGCAAGCACACAAATGGTTATGGACAGATGTGCGTTCTTATCTGGGTCTTGTCTGATCAGCATGGCTTGGGATTCGTAGCGTACGCCTGTAGATAGCCTCCATTCTACCTTAATAAGGGTATAATCTGGATATGCATTATTCTAAGGAATGGCGCAGGTTCGGGATTCTATCAGCGATTAATACAAGAGCTTGTGATCGTTTCTAGAGGCAGGGGGGCACTCCCTGACTCTGAGACACACAGCCCCACAGCAATATTATACCAGCCCAACATCATAACGTCATAATTTTCTTGTTCATTTTCTTGATGTAAATGGGAACTCTGGGAATGTGGAGAGGACTCTGCTGACCAGAGACCTATTTCTGCACAAAGAAAACAGTAAAGTAAGGGGGTTTACTAATATAAGGGGGAAACATTTATATCGATGCCCCCTTACATCAGTGACTCCCCCCCCCCCTTAGACTGTCCTGGCGGTGCCATCACTGACCTCCTCTCAGGTGCACTGTGTGGGGCTCAGTCAGTCGGCTCCAGCTTAGTGGCTCTGGTTTTCCTATAGTCTCTTCTCCACAGTCCACACATGTCTGACTTCTCCCATGACCCCCATCCCAGCAGCGCTTCCATTCTTGACTCCTCTCCAGACTGCAGACGTGATATACGACAAGAGATGGTCAGAGGCTGCGGATGGTACAGGGGAGGTCAGAGGCTGAGGATGGTACAGGGGAGGTCAGAGGCTGCAGAGGGGGGGACAGGAGAGGTCAGAGGCTGCAGAGGGAGGGACAGGAGAGGTCAGTGGCTGCAGAGGGGGTGACAGCAGAGGTCAAAGGCTGCAGAGGGGGTGGACAGGAGAGGTCAGAGGCTGCAGAGGGGTGGACAAGAGAGGTCAGAGGCTGCAGAGGGGGGGACAGCAGAGGTCAGAGGGGGTGGACAGGAGAGGTCAAAGGCTGCAGAGGGGGTGGACAGGAGAGGTCAGAGGCTGCAGAGGGGTGGACAGGAGAGGTCAGAGGCTGCAGAGGGGGTGGACAAGAGAGGTCAGAGGCTGCAGAGGGGGTGGACAAGAGAGGTCAGAGGCTGCAGAGGGGGTGGACAAGAGAGGTCAGAGGCTGCAGAGGGGGTGGACAAGAGAGGTCAGAGGCTGCAGAGGGGGTGGACAAGAGAGGTCAGAGGCTGCAGAGGGGGTGGACAAGAGAGGTCAGAGGCTGCAGAGGGGGTGGACAGGAGGTCAGAGGCTGGGTGGACAGGTGGTCAGAGGCTGCAGGGGGGTGGACAGAAGGTCAGAGGCTGCAGGGGGGTGGACAGGAGGTCAGAGGCTGGGTGGTGGATGGACAGGAGGTCATAGGCTGCGTAGGGGGTGGATAGGAGGTCAGAGGCTGCGTGGGGGAAGGTCAGAGGCTGCAGGGGGGTGGACAGGAGGTCAGAGGTTGCAGGGGGTGGACAGTAAGGGGGTTTACTAATATAAGGGGGAAACCTTTATATCGATGCCCCCTTACATCAGTGACTCCCCCCCCCCTTAGACTGTCCTGCTGGTGCCATCACTGACCTCCTCTCAGGTGCACTGTGTGGGGCTCAGTCAGTCGGCTCCAGCTTAGTGGCTCTGGTTTTTCTATAGTCTCTTCTCCACAGTCCACACATGTCTGACTTCTCCCATGACCCCCGCCCCAGCAGCGCTTCCATTCTTGACTCCTCTCCAGAAGGAGACGTGATATACGACAAGAGATGGTCAGAGGCTGCGGATGGTACAGGGGAGGTCAGAGGCTGAGGATGGTACAGGGGAGGTCAGAGGCTGCAGAGGGGGGGACAGGAGAGTTCAGAGGCTGCAGAGGGAGGGACAGGAGAGGTCAGAGGCTGCAGAGGGGGGGGACAGCAGAGGTCAGAGGCTGCAGAGGGGTGGACAGGAGAGGTCAGAGGCTGCAGAGGGGGTGGACAAGAGAGGTCAGAGGCTGCAGAGGGGGGGACAGCAGAGGTCAGAGGCTGCAGAGGGGGTGGACAGGAGAGGTCAAAGGCTGCAGAGGGGGTGGACAAGAGAGGTTAGAGGCTGCAGAGGGGGTGGACAGGAGAGGTCAGAGGCTGCAGAGGGGGTGGACAAGAGAGGTCAGAGGCTGCAGAGGGGGTGGACAAGAGAGGTCAGAGGCTGCAGAGGGGGTGGACAAGAGAGGTCAGAGGCTGCAGAGGGGGTGGACAAGAGAGGTTAGAGGCTGCAGAGGGGGTGGACAAGAGAGGTCAGAGGCTGCAGAGGGGGTGGACAAGAGAGGTCAGAGGCTGGGTGGACAGGAGGTCAGAGGCTGCAGGGGGGTGGACAGGAGGTCAGAGGCTGCAGGGGGGTGGACAGGAGGTCAGAGGCTGGGTGGACAGGTGGTCAGAGGCTGCAGGGGGGTGGACAGAAGGTCAGAGGCTGCAGGGGGGTGGACAGGAGGTCAGAGGCTGGGTGGTGGATGGACAGGAGGTCAGAGGCTGCGTAGGGGGTGGATAGGAGGTCAGAGGCTGCGTGGGAGGAAGATCAGAGGCTGCAGGGGGGTGGACAGGAGGTCAGAGGCTGCAGGGGGTGGACAGAAGGTCAGAGGCTGCAGGGGGTGGGCAGGAGGTCAGAGGCTGCGTGGAGGGTGGACAGAAGGTCAGAGACTGCGTGGGGGGTGGACAGGAGGTCAGAGGCTGGGTGGAAAGGAGGTCAGAGGCTGCATGGGGGTGGACAGGAGGTCAGAGGCTGCGTGGACAGGAGGTCAGAGGCTGGGTGGACAGGAGGTCTGAGGCTGCAGGGGGTGGACAGAAGGTCAGAGACTGCGTGGGGGGGTGGACAGGAGGTCAGAGGCTGTGTGGGGGGTGGACAGGAGGTCAGAGGCTGTGTGGGGGGTGGACGGGAGGTCAGAGGCTGCAAGGGGGTGGACAGGAGGTCAGAGGCTGCCTGGGGGTGGACAGGAGGTCAGGGGCTGCAGGAGGGGTGGACCAAGGGCGGATCCAGAGTCTAGTCTCGGGAGGGGCACTGCCAGAAAATAAGGTGTTGCTTACAGAACTCAATTAGGTGTCCGATGTGTCCGCTGCAATGTTGCAGTACCGCTAAAAAATCAATGATCGCCGCCATTACTAGTAAAAAATATTTAAATATAAATGCCATAAATCTATCCCATAGTTTGTAGACGATTGTCAGGGACTGCAGACATGGTACAAGAGATGGTCAGAGACTGCAGACATGGTACAAGAGATGGTCAGAGACTGCAGACATGGTACAAGAGATGGTCAGAGAATGCAGACATGGTACAGGAGATGGTCAGAGACTGCAGACGTGGTACAGGAGATGGTCAGAGACTGCAGACGTGGTACAGGAGATGGTCAGAGACTGCAGACGTGGTACAGGAGATGGTCAGAGACTGCAGACGTGGTACAAGGGATGGTCAAAGACTGCAGACGTGGTACAAGAAATGGTCAGAGACTGCAGACGTGGTACAGGAGATGGTCAGAGACTGCAGACGTGGTACAGGAGATGGTCAGAGACTGCAGACGTGGTACAAGGGATGGTCAGAGACTGCAGACGTGGTACAGGAGATGGTCAGAGACTGCAGACGTGGTACAAGGGATGGTCAGAGACTGCAGATGTGGTACAAGAGATGGTCAGAGACTGCAGACGTGGTACAGGAGATGGCCAGAGACTGCAGACGTGGTACAGGAGATGGTCAGAGACTGCAGACGTGGTACAGGAGATGGTCAGAGACTGCAGACGTGGTACAAGGGATGGTCAGAGACTGCAGACGTGGTACAAGGGATGGTCAGAGACTGCAGACGTGGTACAAGGGATGGTCAGAGACTGCAGACATGGTACAAGGGATGGTCAGAGACTGCAGACGTGGTACAAGGGATGGTCAGAGACTGCAGGCATGGTACAAGGGATGGTCAGAGACTGCAGAAGTGGTATAAGAGATGGTCAGAGACTGCAGACGTGGTACAGGAGATGGTCAGAGACTGCAGACGTGGTACAAGGGATGGTCAGAGACTGCAGACGTGGTACAAGGGATGGTCAGAGACTGCAGACGTGGTATAAGAGATGGTCAGAGACTGCAGGCATGGTACAAGGGATGGTCAGAGACTGAACACATGGTACAAGAGATCAATGCAGCCTCATCAGTGCCCACCATTGCAGCCTCACTGTACATATGAACGCAGCCCCACCTTTGTGTATAAATTCAGTCCCACTTTTGTATATTAATGCAGTCCCACTTTTGTATATCAATGCAGACCCACTTTTGTATATCAATGCAGACCCACTTTTGTATATCAATGCAGACCCACTTTTGTATATCAATGCAGTCCCACTTGTGTCTATGAATGCAGTCCCACTTGTGTCTATGAATGCAGTCCCACTTTTGTCTATGAATGCAGCCCCACTTTTGTCAATGAATGCAGCCCCACTTGTGTCTATGAATGCAGTCCCACTTGTGTCTATGAATGCAGTCCCACTTTTGTATATGAATGCAGTCCCACTTTTGTATATGAATGCAGTCCCACTTTTGTATATGAATGCAGCCCCACTTTTGTATATGAATGCAGCCCCACTTTTGTCTATTAATGCAGCCACACTGTGCATGGCACTCACCATGGCATTGCCTCGATCACACACAGCAGGTATCTCCTCTCCCGACGTGTGTCATGGAACAAACAGGAGCTGTAGGTCTGTGTTCGGCTCTAGCAAAGTCCCACCCTAGACGGGCTTGTGTGATAGACAAAACACTGATTCAATCAGTGTTCCATCTCCATCTACTATCACACGAGCAGGTCTAGCACAGGCAGCACAGCCGAACACAGATCCAGCTCTCACACACAGCCAGAGATGCCCGATGTCATACACGCAGGAGAGAGGGGAGTGCTGCAGTCAGCTACAGCTCAAAGCAGCCTCAGGACAGGCAGCCTACCAGCCCTGGTGATGAGAGAGGGAGAGAGAGTTAGAGACTCGGCAGCGGGAGCTGCAGGCATCGCAAAGCAGTTTAAAAGCCAATGTGACATGATTGCCTGGGGGGGGGAGCAATTGCCATGTTGCCCCCCCCCCCCCTGGATCCGCCGTTGCCACAAAGCAGTTTAAAAAAAAATAGTAAAAAAAAAAATAAAAAAAAATATTTTTTATTTTTTTTTAAAGCCAATGTGACATGATTGCCTCGGGGGGGGGGGGGGGGGCAATTGCCCTGTTGCCCCCCACTGGATCCGCCGTTGGGGTGGACAGGAGGTCAGAGGCTGCGTGGGGGGGTGGACAGGAGGTCAGAGCCTGCGGAGGGGGGGTGGACAGGAGGTCAGAGCCTGCGGAGGGGGGGCATAGGGTAGGGGTCAGAAGAGGAGCAATTTTTTTGTAATAAGCAGCCGAAAAGCCATCTGGGCCAGGAGTTTTAAGGGATTTTATTATATTTGTGATCTTCACGTCAGTGCAGGGCTCATTTAAGGAGGAGGTTTGTTGTTCAGTGAGTTTTGGAAGATGAAGGGCGTTCAGCCAGTCCAGTGTGGGGGGTTGGGGATGCGCTTGAGGGCCAGAGAGAAGGTTTTTGTAGAAGGAAGTGAATATTTGGAGGACATCCTGAGGGTGAGTTACCAAGTTCCCATTTTGGTCACGTCATTTGTAGACATGAGGGGGCTTAGCGTGGTTCAACTTTCTAGCAAACATTGCTGAGGAAGAGTTACCATGCAGCAGGAATTTGGCTTTGGAGAATCGCAGTGATTTTTCAGTGTCTTCTGATAATATTGTGTTTAAAGCTTGGCGTTTGATTTGAATATGTTTTGTTATTTCTGGGGAGATGTTGTTGTTTAGTTTGGTGTATAATTCACCTAGTTCCCTAGTAAGGCACCTAGGGCCAGATCCACAAAAGGAATATGACGGCGTATCTACTGATACGCCGTCGTATCCCTGTTTCTATCTTTGGAACTGATCCACAGAATCAGTTTCCAATAGATAGGCAGAAGATCCGACATGTGTAAGGGACTTACACTGTCGGATCTTAGGATGCAGTACCTCGGCCGCCGCTGGGGGCATTTCTCGTCGAAATGCCGCTTCGGGTATACAAATTAGCACTAACGGAGATCCACAAAGCTTTTACGCTTCGTTTTTTCTCCGTAAGTATTAGTTTGCAAACGCAAAATTAGGGCTGCTTTTACAAGGCCTAAACTGTTTAGGCCTTGTAAAAGTAGACCCTTCTATCCCGCGTCGCCGTCTTTTTTTTTTTTCACTTTTTTTGCGCCCGTCACGATTCTCAAAACCCGGTGCAACGTAAAACCGCGCAAAGCACGTCGGGAAAATGACGTCGTGAGCATGCGCAGTACGTCCGGCGCGGGAGCGCGCCTAATTTAAATGGGACTCGCCCCATTTGAATAGGAACGCCTTGCGCCGGCCGGATTTAAGTTACACAGCCGAAAATTTCTAGGTAAGTGCTTTGTGGATCGGGCACTTAGGTAGAAATTTTGCGGCGGTGTAACTTAAATGGGAATATTTAAGTTACGGCGGCTGGCTGTGGATCTGGCCCTTAATTTCTGTAAGTTTAGCTTTGTTTTTGGCTACTGCTATGTTAATCAAATTCCCTCTCAAGACTGCTATATGGACGGCCCAAATAGAGGTAGGAAGTACCTCCTCTGAGGTGTTACTGAAATATTGAAAATATTCTTCAATGTGGGTTCTAATTTGTTGGTGAGTGGAGGGGTCAGAGAGGGGTGAATCATTAAGGCGCAATTTAAAGGGGGTAGGAGTTATCCCAATATGGGAGGTTTCAAAGGTTAGTATGTTGTGATTAGGAATGAGCCACCAGAACTTTCGAACGTACCGAACGTTCGCGCGAACATTTAGAACCCCATTGAAGTCTATGGGACTCGAACGTTTGAATTCAAAAGTGCTAATTTTAAAGCCCAATATTCAAGTTATTGTTGGAAAACGTTTTTGAGAACCCGGGTCTTGCCCCAGGGAACATGTATCAATGGAAAAAAAACTTTTAAAAACTGTAGTTTTTTGTGGAGCAGCGATTTTAATGATGCTTAAAGTGAAAAAAAAAATTCCTTTAAATATCGTACCTGCTGGGTGTCTATAGTAGTGGCACGTGTTTAGAAATGTCCCTGCACAACATGAGATTACTATAAGAAAAAAGAAATGTAATACTGCTTGCGGCTTTAATGTAATGTTTGGTCCCTGCAATATGGATAAAAATCATTGAAAAAAATAGCATGAGTTTCCCCGCCACCACTCCCCCCAGGTCATTACAAGACCCAGTGCCGATCCTGACCTCCCTGGGGCCCTAAGCAAAATGATATGGCACATTAAAAATGAGAATCGGGGCGGCGCTGACGACAGTGACATGTCACATTAAAGAAAGTTGAGAAGTGGGGGGAGGGGGTGTTCTGCTGTCGTAAATGACTCAGGCCAGCCAGTGAGTTTAGAAGCGGGGTGAGGGTGCGAAAATGACTTCTTACCAGGCGGGGCCTCTAGTAATTTGGGGGTCCTTTGCAGCTTTGCAGGGCCCTAAGCGGCTTGCATAGTGAGCCTATAGCGAGGATCGGCCCTGACAAGACCTTTTGGCCCTATATACTTTGAACAGCAGTATACAGGTGTTGCAAACAAGATAAGGACTGTAGGTTTGTTAAGTAGAATCTGAACCATGTCATACTTTGCTCCTGCATATTGCACAATTTCCTAAAGAGACCCTCAACAAACTACATGACACTTGTGCCTGATGAGGCCACTGATGTTCCAGTGGTGGTGGCCCGTGAGACTGTCCATACAGGCGTAGCCCCCCCAAAACGCACGTGCTGTGTGGCAACTGGCAACAATATGTCGATTATTTTAGGGTTGGGGGGGGGCATTACAATGCCAGATCTTGGCTGAATAAATTTTTTTGGGCGGAAATAAAAATTCTAGAAAAAAGGGGGGTTGCCATCCGGGGCCCCCTTTGAACAAATTCTGTGAAGAACTCCTGTTCTCTGAAGGCCTCCAGTATTCCTGAAAGTCAAAATTAAGCAAAAAAAGCTAATGTCAGTCAAGCCTTAGCTTCCTCCCCATATCTAACCCACAAACTCATCCACTGTTCATGAAGTCCAAAAATCAAGTTTGGTATCGTCGTACTGCACAATCGTTTTTCCGACGTTTTCTACCGACTGTGAACGACGTTCTCATTCACGCAATATCCCTTTATACACTGCGCATGTGAGAAGCTCCTCCCGTTTCCCCGCCCATGACGATCGTTCTAGTGATTGCCACCCCCCTTTTAAGTCAGTCAATGCAAGACGGTGAAGAGTCTGAAGACATGATGGAGGAGAGACAGCAAGCTGAAACCAGGCAGGAGAGAGGCCAGGCACACACCAGGAGGAGCAGGAGGTACAAAGCCACCAACATGACCTTCGACGAGATGGTTGAGATGGTGGCTATTCTTAAAAAGGAGGACTACGACTGCAAAAAAGGGCCTTACAAAAAACCCAAATAAAGTCAAGGTCGAGATCATGGAGAAGGAACGGAGGACTATCCATGCAAAATTTGGGGTGCAGAGGTCCAGGGAGCAGTTGCGCAAGAGATGGTCTAATTTGAAAATCAGAGAGCCGGACCAGATGGAGAGAATTCGAAGAGTCATCAGAAGACGTAAGTAATTTTCATGTGTACTCTGAATATTTATTTTTATTATTTTGTGGCATGTGCTTTTTATTTCAGGTTGTGTGTATATATACAGTCCAAGAATAGATGTCTCAAGGTTCGTGGGCATAATAATTGGTTGTTCATTCTATTTAAGATCTTTTTATGTGAGACCAATTTTTTATTTAATGTAGATGTGTTATTAACTAGATTTAAATAATCCAACTTAAGTCAATATACAGTAAAAGCAGAGTATGCTCAGCAGTTGGTTACACATATGGACTCCGTAGCAGAAGTGTTGGCATGGCCGATCCGCCCTATAGGCTCACTATGCAAGCCGCTTAGGGTCCCGCAAAGCTGCGAAGGGCCCCCCAAATTACTAGAGGCCCCGTCTGGTAAGAAGTCATTTTCGCCCCCTCACCCCGCTTCTCAACTCACTGGCTGCATGGGAGAAGAGGCAAGAAGTCAGCACCCCTTGCTTCTCAATTTAATGTAAGATGTAATTTCATCTTCATCTCAGAACACCCCCTCCCCCCACTTCTCAACTTTCTTTAATGTGACATGTCACTGTCGTCAGCGCCTCCTGCTTATCATTTTTAATGTGCCATGTCATTTTGCTTAGGGCCCCAGGGAGGGCAGGATCGGCACTGAGTTTTGGCCACAAGAACAACCTAGTTAGGGTGTCACACAGAGGTGATCCAGTGTATACTTGTTGTTTTTCCATGTAGGAAACTTGGCCAAAGATAGAGAAATGCAGCAGCTTTGGTAATGGATAAAATCCTGTGTTAAGCTTGGAAGGATTGTAAAAACAGACAATTGTACCACACTTTATAAAAAGAATGATTGATATTCCTCTTTCAGGCCTCTAATCTTTTTGATTCATGTATCCCTTTTTTTACAATCTCATAGGGCGCAATCAAGCTGCAGCAGTAGAGCCGACCAACCCCACACAGAGCCAAGCCCCACCCTCGCCGGATGTGCAGGAAGTGGAAAATGCCACCACATCAGGTCAGTGTCATACAGCACAGCTTCAGGTAATACATGTAGGCCTGCATAATTGTAATACATGTTTTTTTTCCAAATTTCAGGAGGTGTTCGAGCTGTTGGGGGCGGATTGGACACCTACAGTGCCCAGGTCCTAATTGGGGAGATCGTGTCCTGCAGGGCAGAAATAGAGGACACAAACCTCGCCTTAGAGAAGCTTATAAAGAAAAAACAAAAGGTGGACCAAAAACTAAAGAATCTCATTGATGTGCTGGGGAGGGTTTAAAAAAAATGTAGGCAAGTATTTCAAAGCAAAAATATATTTCTTGACAAAAAAAAAATTAAAGAATTTCTATTAAGATATTTTTTGAAAAAATAAAAATGACACATTTTAAGTGTGATACAAAAAATATTTTTGGATACTCAACAATGTGTGGCTTCTTATTATATTAATGCTGCCTAAAAGAACAAATCTAGATTTGTGGTGTTTACATTGACAATGATGAGTATTTAGTACAGGAAAATAAACATGACACTATGATAACGTAGGAAAAAGCTAGAATGAACTCAAATTAGAAAAGAATCAAACAAAGAAAAGTACTAGAACAGGGGCAGAAAAATTGGGCCTTAGGCACTGGTGGCGGTGTCACAACACTACAACCCCTCACAGATACTGTAATTGGAGCGCAGCAAAGAGCCACATGCAAAGTATTGCATCAAAAATTGTAATTAGACGCCCCTGTTAAACAGGGGCAGAAAAATTGGGCCTTAGGCACAACACAACACTGCAACCCCTCACAGATACTGTAATTGGAGCACAGCAAAGAGCCACATGCAAAGTATTGCATCAAAAATTGTTATTCAACGCCCCTGTTAAACAGGGGCAGAAAAATTGGGCCTTAGGCACTGGTGGCTGAGCCCAGAAACAAAAATTTTCTTACTAGCTATCAGCAAGATCATTGAGCAGGAAAATGATATTCAGTCAGCAGCATAACAGGACAGTCACTCAGCATCAGCATAGGCAGTCTCCAAGGGATCTGTCATTTAAAAAAAAAATTCAGTTACATCAGCATCAGGTGCTTGGTAGCTGGTGTTGATCCAAGCCTGATTCATTTTTATGAAGGTCAGTCGATCGACCAAGTCGGTGGAGAGGCGCACCCTGTGTTTGGTCACAAAGCCTCCAGCAGCACTCAATGTGTGTTCTGAAAGAACGCTGGATGCAGGGCAAGCCAGTAGCTCAATTGCGTACTGTGCAAGCTCTCGCCAGTGATCCATCCTCAAGACCCAATAAGCCAGAGGATTTTCGGTGGGGAAGGTGTCCAAGTCTGATCTTGCCCCTAGGTATTCACGCACCATGTAAACCAAACGCTGGTTGCTGGAACCGGTCATACCTTGGGGCTGCGGACTAAAAAATTGTCTGAACGCATCGGTCAGATGGCCACCTTCTCCACCGCTCCTTCCTTGACTGACCGAAGCCTCAGCAACACGTTGTCCAGGAACAGGATTTGGTAATCCCCCAGGTTCTGGAAACGCATTGCACAGACCCTTCTGCAAGGCCTCCCGAAGATGTTTCATCTTCTGCTCCCTCTGCAACGGCAAGATAAGCTCGGCAACCTTACTCTTGTAACGTGGATCAAGGAGAGTTGCCAGCCAGTAATGATCCCTCTCCTTGATACCACGAACACGAGGATCCTTACACAGGCTTTGCAGGATCAGAGAGGCCATGCAGCGTAGGTTTGCTGAGGCATACGGGGCACAGTCCTCTGGGTCACTGAGGACGACAGGATCCTCAGCCACCTCATCCCAGCCACGTAAAAGTCCACGGGTTCCTTGGGACTGTAAGTGATCCCTTGAAGACTGCTGATGCTGAGTGCTAGGCTCCACCTCCATGCCGCTGATACAATCATCCTCCTCCTCCTCCACCTCATCCTCCTCGTCCTCTTCCTGTGTGCTAGGCGGGCATGCAGGACCACTGTCTGGATAAAGGGGGCCTTGAGAGGTAAGGAAGTCCTCCTCTTCCTCCCTCTGTTCTGCCTCAAGGGCCCTGTCCATTATTCCACATAGCGTGTGCTTCAACAGGTGAATAAGAGGGACAGTCTCACTGATGCATGCACTGTCACTGCTCACCATCCTCGTGGCCTCCTCAAATGGTGACAGGACAGTGAATGCATCCCTGATCAAGGCCCACTGGCGTGGGGAAAAAAAACAAGCCCCCCTGACCCAGTTCTGCTGCCATATTGGCACAGGTACTCATTGATGGCCCTCTGCTGCGTGTGCAGCCACTGCAGCATGGCCAATGTAGAGTTCCATCTGGTGGGCATGTCACAGATTAGGCGGTTCTTGGGCAGGTTGTATTCCCTTTGGAGGTCTGTCAGCCGAGCAGTGGCATTGTATGACCTTCGGAAATGCACAAAGACTTTCCTGGCCTGCTTCAGGACATCCTGTAAGCCCGGGTACCTGCCCAAGAACCGCTGCACCACCAAATTCAGAACATGAGCAAAACAGGGCACATGGGCAGAGAGAAGGTTGGTGCCATTGTCGCTAACCACCATTCCTGGCTTAAGCTGGCGTGGCGTCAACCACCTCTGAGCCTGCCCCTGTAGAGCTGACAGAACCTCTGCCCCAGTGTGACTCCAGTCTGCCAAGCACACCAGCTCTAGTACTGCATGGCATCTCTTTGCCTGCATTCCTGCGTAGCCCCTCGTACGCCTACAGAAGCACGACTGGTTCCGAGGAAACATCAGCACAGGAAGAGGCCACAGAGGAAGAAGAGGAGGGGGTGGAGGAGAGAGGTGTGTCACAACCAGTAGTAGTGTTTTGGAGGCGTGGTGGCGGAACAACCTCCAATGCTACTGTACATTGCCCTGCGTCCTTCCCAGCTGCCAGCAGAGTCACGCAATGCGCCGTGAAAGAGAGGTAACGTCCCTGCCCATGCCTGCTGGACCATGAGTCAGCGGTAAGATGCACCTTACCACTGACCGCCCTGTCCAGCGAGGCATGGACATTGCCTTCCACATGCCGGTAGAGAGCGGGAATCACCTTCCATGAAAAAAAGTGGCATTTGGGTACTTGCCACTGAGGTACCGCACATTCCACAAACTCACAGAAGGGGGCAGAATCTACCAACTGAAAAGGTAGCAGTTGAAGTGCTAGCAATTTCGCTAAGCTAGCATTCAACCGCTGGGCATGTGGATGGCTGGGAGAGTACTTCGTTTGGCACTGCAGCAGCTGGGGCAGGGAAATTTGTCTGCTACCATCAGTAGATTTCCTGCATGTACTACTAGGTTGTGACACACCTATTTTTACACCTTAAGTCCTATCAGTGCAGGCTTCAGAGAGGACTGAGGGTCTAGTGGGGTTGGAGGTCCCAGCTGATGAGGGGCAAGGGGAGGTCTGCTTTGTTCTTTGGTGTGGGTCTTTCTGGCATGCTTGCCAACGAACTGCATGGCAGGTCGACATATGTCTGGTCAAGCATGTGGTGCCCAAGCGGGTGATGTTTTGGCCACACGAGATACGCTTGAACAGTGCGATCTGATGCACGTCTCAAAAAAGGCCCACACCAAGAACTTTTGCAGTACCGTTGAGACACAGTAGCGCCCTGCACAGGCGTAGCTCTGCGATGTAATGCAGTTGGTGTGCTGCCCTTAAGCTGGCCCCTGGAGGGCATCCTGCCTCTTTGGAGATGTGCCTGTGCCTCTTCCTCCTCCTCCTCTCTCCTATCAGGCACCCACGCAGAGTCAGTGACCTCATCATCCCCTCCCTCCTCATCACTGTCGAAAACCTGGCAGTATGCTGCAGCTGGGGGAACATGACTGCCAGATTGCTGTCCTTCTCGAGCACCCGCTCTCTCTGGGCTCACATCAATGCCTTTCTCTATCTGTGTTCCATCATCAGAGCCTTCAAAACGCTGTGCATCTTCATGCAGCATGTACCCAACACTTTGTTGGGGGACTCCTCAGGAGGACATGGTGGGACTCCTCAGGAGGACATGGTGGGACTAGGGAAAGATTGTGTGATGCCATTGTGCAGAGGGAAGAGGACGCCTTGGCAGCTACTGTAACGGCTACCCAAGTAGTGTGAGGGTCTCAGCCGTTGGAGACGTCCTTTTCCCTGGCAAGCTGCGTGTGACAATATTGGTATGATATCCCCGTCAACGTTCCCTTCTTCCCATAAAAGAAATCACAGCAGCATCCATACATGAGCCAAGGCTTAATGCTGGTATAACACTGAGTTTTAATAGTAAAAAACACAGCTTATATGTGGTTACAGCTGTTACAATGACAAATCTCCGCCCCCCCCCCCCTCACACAGTGGGGGGTCTTCAATACAGCTCCTTTGAAATAAAGATATTTATTTGAACTACTCAGTAGCTAGCCGGTTCGGCACCGCATATAGAGAGATAATTATCACAAGAGGGCAATCAGCATAATTAACATGAGCCACTTATCTAATCACAGTAACCAGTAAACACAGGGCTAAAACAATTAACATTTGAAACAGGGCTGGCTGCAGAAGAGTAATTACAATTAACAGCCTTAAACAAGCAGGGAGGATTAAACTGAAGCATATAGGTAAAAAGTCCATCACAATGCATTTTAAACAGGGCTAGCTGCAGAAGAGTAATTACAATTAACAGCCTTAAACAAGCAGGGAGGATTAAACTGACATATAGGTAAAAAGTCCATCACAATGGCCCCCCTTCTTTTTCCTGCTCCGGAAAAGCCGGTTGGACCTTTCCTGGTCCAGTAGGGTTGACGGGTTCAGAGCTTTTAGTCCGAGGTTAACTCCGTTTGGCGTGACAATCCATCAGCATTCCCGTTTTGCTTGCCTGGGCGGTAATGAATCGTAAAGTCATAGGGCTGTAAGGCCAAGCTCCAGCGTAGCAAACGGGCGTTGTCCCCTGAAACCCGGTTAAGCCACACCAAGGGGTTGTGATCGGTGATGAGAGTGAAAGCCCGGCCATAAAGGTAAGGTGTGAGTTTTTTGAGTGCCCATACCAAGGCCAAACACTCTTTTTCAATGGTGGCGTAGCTGACCTCCCTTGGCAACAGCTTCCGACTCAGGTATGCCACCGGGTGCTCTCCTCCATCCTCCCCGATCTGGCTTAGTACTGCCCCCAGTCCAAACATTGAAGCATCTGTGTGGACAATAAATCTTTTGTTAGGATCTGGGGTAACCAACACCGGAGCATTAACCAGAGCAGTCTTTAGGGTTTGGAAAGCCACCTCGCATTCCGGGGACCACAGGACTTGTCGGGGTAGCTTCTTTTTGGTCAAGTCGGTCAGGGGTTTGGCCAGGGCGCTATAGTCGGGTACAAAGCGTCTGTAATAGCCGGCTGTGCCCAAGAAAGCCATGACTTGTGTCTTGGTGTGGGGAGTGGGCCAATTGGCAACGGCCTCGATCTTGGCCGGCTCCGGCCGTTGCTTACCACATCCTACTCGGTGGCCCAAATATTGTACCTCTGCCATACCCAAATGACACTTGTCGGGTTTCAGGGTCAGCCCGGCCCCCTTGATCCTATCCAATACTACCCCTACGTGCTCTAGGTGCGCTTCCCATGTATCGCTGTAGATGGCGATGTCATCCAGATAAGCGCATGCAAAGCTCTGGAGACCCCCAAGTAACTGATCCACCATCCGTTGGAAGGTGGCCGGGGCGTTCTTCATCCCGAACGGCATAACCCGGAATTGGTATAGGCCGAACGGGGTGATGAAGGCCGACTTGAGTCTGGCATCTTCTGCTAGAGGAATCTGCCAATATCCCTTGCATAGGTCTATTGTGGTCAGATACTTCCCTGCAGAGATACGGTCAAGCAGCTCGTCCATCCGTGGCATCGGATAGGCGTCCGTAACTGTCTTGTCGTTGAGGCGCCGGTAATCTACACAGAAGCGGGTTGTCCCATCCTTCTTTGGCACTAAGACTACCGGCGAGGCCCAAGGACTTTCTGAGGGTTCGATTACGCCTAGCCGAAGCATCTCATCTATCTCCTTCCGCATTCCTTCCCGGACTGCTTCGGGGATACGGTAAGGAGGCTGTCTCAGGGGTGTCTGTCCTGGAGTCTCCACCTTGTGTACGGCTAGGCGTGTGTATCCAGGCTCCTGAGAGAATGTGGCCTGTTTTATTTCTAGTAAGCGGCCAGCTTGAGCCCGCTCTTGCGGCTCCAGCTGTTCACCTAGCTGGACTTTCTCTATCTGGGTCATCCCTTTGCTACTGCCCAATAGGTCGGGAAGGGGTAGGGTCTCTGTGTCTTCTCCTGCTGGTGCACAGATAGCGGCTACCTCCTCTGCCCGTTCCTGATAGGCCTTGAGCATGTTGATGTGAAAGGTTCGTTTCACATCTTCATCCTCGCAACTGGCTATCGTGTAGGTAGTGTCGCATATCTGTCCTATAACTTTATAGGGGCCCTGCCAGGCAGCCTGGAGCTTGTCAGTTCGGACCGGCCTTAATACCATGACCTTTTGGCCTATCTGAAAGCTCCGGTGCCTAGCCCGTCGGTCATACCATACCTTCTGGCGCTGTTGGGCCGCCTGGAGGTTTTCTCGCACTGTCTGGGCTAATTCCTCCATGCGATCCCTCAGCTCCAGGACATAAGGTACAACCGGGGTCCCCTCAATTTCTGTTTGCCCCTCCCAGTGATCCTTGATGAGATCTAAGGGCCCCCTCACCCGCCTCCCATAGAGAAGTTCGAAGGGTGAGAATCCGGTCGATTCCTGCGGTACCTCTCGGTAGGCAAAGAGAAGGTGCGGCAGGAATCGCTCCCAATCCTTGTACGCCCCTGTGAACGATTTCAACATTTGCTTTAGCGTTCCATTGAAGCGCTCGCACAGGCCGTTAGTCTGGGGGTGGTATGGGGAGCTAGTCAGGGATTTAACTCCACAGGTTTTCCATATCTGCTGGGTTACCTCGGCCGTGAATTGGGTACCTTGGTCGGACAGAACCTCCTTGGGAAAGCCTACTTTAATACTTTAACTAGGGCCTCTGCTACAGTCTCAGCCTGTATGTTAGAGAGAGCTACCGCTTCGGGGTAACGGGTGGCGTAGTCTACTACGGTGAGTATATACCGCTTGCCGGAACGGCTAGGTTGGGCCAGGGGCCCTATAATGTCCACGGCTACCCTTGTGAACGGTTCTTCAATAATGGGCATGGAAACTAGTTTAGCCTTTGGGTGGTCTCCCTTTTTACCTATACGTTGGCATACCTCGCACGTTTGACAATACGCCCTGACGTCGTCGGATACCCCAGGCCAGAAAAAGTTCTGGGTTATCCGATACCCTGTCTTGCGTATTCCCAAATGGCCTGCCAAGGGTACGTCGTGCCCAATCCTCAATAACTCCTGCCGGTACTTCCGGGGAACTACCAGCTGGCGTTTTTGCTTAGGCCCTGGGGCATTACCCCGGGTCTCGGTGAGCCTGTACAAGCGGCCTTCCTCCCAGATAAATTGCTCCTTCTCTAACCCCCCTTGGCCCCTCCTGGCTTTCTCTCGATACTTTCTGAGGGAAGGGTCTCCGGTCACCTCCCGCCCAAAGTCCTCTGGGGTGTCCCAGGGTAGGGGTTCCACAGTCAAGGGTAGGTTGGGTTGGCTTACCTGGGTCTCAGTAGGAAGCGGATGGCTCTCGGCAGCGCGACTTTGTGCTCTGGTGGTTACTGCGTGGGCCTCCTGAGCGGTGGTAGAGGCGAACGCCGAAGTCAGGGGCCCAATGTCGTTGCCCAAGATGACTTCAGAAGGTAAGTCTTTCATGACGCCCACATGAACATCGCCAGCTCCCGCACCCCAGTCCAGGTGTACCTGTGCAGTAGGAATACGGTATACTGCCCCCCCTGCCACTTTCACAGCAATTGATTTCCCCGGTTTCTCTGATGCAGTAATAAGGTGTCTTTGTACCAACGTGATGGTCGCCCCACTGTCTCTTAATCCTCGGGCGGTTTTTCCATTAACCATGACCAGCTGACAATGGTGTTTACGGTTGTCCGTAATAACAGATTGTACCGTGAGGGCTTCGTAAAGGGGGCCCAATGGTTCTTCCGGACCCAGCTCCTGGGGATCCCAAGCCGAGTCTACACAATGGGCTGCTGCTGGTGGGCGGTACCCAGGTTGAGACCAATTTGACCTGGTGTTGTTGTTCATGGGGCAATTTTGCTTGAAGTGACCGAGCTGTTTGCACCGGAAGCAGCATTGTTCGTTGTCCTCCTGGCGTGGATAGCGAGGGCTAGATGTCATCGGTCTGTTAGGAGGTTGGTATCTAGCGGCTGGTGGGTGTGAGGGCGCCGTTGGTCGTGGAGGTTGTACCCGTGGTGTGACCTGGTTTGTCTTGCGAGTATCCGCATATTCATCCGCCAACATCGCGGCCTCTGGTAGAGTCATGGGCCTGCGATCTCTCACCCAATCTTTGACATCCGTCTGGATGTGATTGTAAAATTGCTCCAGGAGCATTAGTTGCAAAATGTCCTCTGCGGTGGTGGCCTGGCTGCTGTTAACCCAGTTAGAGGCCGACAGGGACAGCTGGCATGCCCATTCTGCGTAAGAGTCTTTCGTGGTTTTGCGTGAGTCCCTGAACTTCTGTCGGTGGGACTCTGGGGTTACTGCATAACGAGCCAGGAGCGCTTCTTTAACCCTGGCGTAGCTATGGATATCCTGATCTGGCACGGTCCGGAAAGCATCAGAAGCTTTGCCTGACAGTTTGCCTGACAATATTGAAACCCACTCTCCTCTAGCTATTCGGTGCAGGTTACATTGTCGCTCAAAATCCGCCAGGTAGTTATCAATTTCACAGTCCTTTTCATCAAAAGCTTTAAAAGCGCTAAACGGAATCTTCCTTGCGTCTGCTGTGCTGTACTCACTGTTCGTAGAAGGTGCGGCTGCTTGTTGGACTGCTGCCAGTTTTAACTGTAGCTCTGCGTCCCTTATTTGTTTATCCTTCTGTAGCTCTGCGTCTCTTATTTCTTTAGCCTTCTGTAGTTCTGCGTCCCTTAGTTCTTTAGCCTCCTGTAGCTCTGCGTCCCTTATTTGTTTATCCTTCTGTAGTTCTGCGTCCCTTATTTCTTTAGCCTTCTGTAGCTCTGCGTCTCTTATTTCTTTAGCCTTCTGTAGCTCTGCGTCTCTTATTTCTTTAGCCTTCTGTAGCTCTGCGTTTACTAACATGTCCATCACTTTCAGCACCACATCCGGCATTGGGTTCGGGCCGAACCACGCTAGCTTCTCTCTCATTAGCTTGTTGGTTGGTGACTCCTCCTGAATCACTGGTGTCTCCATCTCTTGTACCGCTGGCGTTGCTGCAATCACGTTCTCCTGGTCTAGCTCCATTAATTCTGCTATGATGACCCGCTTGGTTTTGTTGCTAGCAATCCTTCCACGAACTTCCAGTAGTTCTTTCAGTGTATTTCTTTTAAGCAGGGTGTAGCAGCCTTCCATTCACTGTTCCCAGTGTCTGCTTGGAATCCTGGTGTAAAGGAGAGTAGAAGGGAAGATCCCGCTGCTGCCAACCAATTTGTGACGATATTGGTATGATATCCCCGTCAACGTTCCCTTCTTCCCATAAAAGAAATCACAGCAGCATCCATACATGAGCCAAGGCTTAATGCTGGTATAACACTGAGTTTTAATAGTAAAAAACACAGCTTATATGTGGTTACAGCTGTTACAATGACAAATCTCCGCCCCCCCTCACACAGTGGGGGGTCTTCAATACAGCTACTTTGAAATAAAGATATTTCTTTGAACTACTCAGTAGCTAGCCGGTTCGGCACCGCATATAGAGAGATAATTATCACAAGAGGGCAATCAGCATAATTAACATGAGCCACTTATCTAATCACAGTAACCAGTAAACACAGGGCTAAAACAATTAACATTTGAAACAGGGCTGGCTGCAGAAGAGTAATTACAATTAACAGCCTTAAACAAGCAGGGAGGATTAAACTGAAGCATATAGGTAAAAAGTCCATCACAATGCATTTGAAACAGGGCTAGCTGCAGAAGAGTAATTACAATTAACAGCCTTAAACAAGCAGGGAGGATTAAACTGACATATAGGTAAAAAGTCCATCACACTGCGATATGCAGGTACCGCCGGTATATCCCATCGAACGCCCTTCCAAGAAACGAGACGGGCTACGTTTGCAGAGTCAAGCAGACTGACTTTTAATGCCACATTTTTCCTCCTTATATCTGGTTACAACTGTACAGAAACAAATGACACTCCCCCCCCCACCCAGGGGGGACTTCAATACACACACTTTGAAACAATGACACTCCCTTGAGCCAATCAGCCGCTAGCCGTTTTGGCTCCTTAACTTGATCAGACAATAGAATTCAATTAACCTTTAAAACAATTATCACTCACACATAATCCCCATCAGCATACACCTCACAGGGGAGCTGTTACCTACAAAGAGAGAGTTCATTAGCTATGCGAATGGTACATTAGCATTCAGCAGTGAAAGAGACTTGTCCAATTAACCCTTTGAGCTCAGAATACAATGTGGTACATCCAATTGTGACAAGCCATGCAGTTCCTTGTAGTCCTCATGAAGATTATAACTGTCCCGGCAGCATAGTCCATGATCCGTTACAGCTACTTTGCCAGACAAACTAAGCTCAGCCTGGGTGAGAGAGGATGAGGAGGATGAGGACGGCTTGGTCATCCACTCTACTAATTTCTCTGCATGTTGAGGCTCAACACGGCCAGCTCCCGAAAAGAAGGACGAGCGTGTCAGACGGCCACGTGCTGAAGAGGATGCACCGTGTCCACCACCAACGTTGCCTCTAGATGCAGAGCCTGCTTGCCCTTGTGACTCGCTGCCTCTCTTTGTTGTCCTTCCAGACATTTTAATGGCCTGCACAGGACAAAATCATAAATAAACAGCACACGTGCAGTAAGAGTGACTGCGTTTATGTGCAATTAAATAGCACAGGTGCAGTAACAGCAACTGCGTTTATGGGCAAATAAACAGCACACGTGCAGTAAGAGCAAATGCGTTTATGGGCAAATAAAAAGCACACGTGCAGTAGGAGTGACTGCGTTTATGGGCAATTAGCACACGTGCAGTAACAGCTAATGCGTTTATGTGCAATTAAATAGCACACGTGCACTAACAGCAACTGCGTTTATGGGCAACTAAACAGCACACGTGCAGTAAGAGCAAATGCGTTTATGGGCAAATAAACAGCACACGTGCAGTAAGAGCAAATGCTTTTATGTGCAATTAAATAGCACACATGCAGTAACAGCTAATGCGTTTATGTGCAATTAAATAGCACATGTGCACTAACAGCACCTGCGTTTATGTGCAATTAAATAGCCCACGTGCAGTAACAGCAACTGCGTTTATGTGCAAATAAATAGCACACGTGCAGTAACAGCTAATGCGTTCATGTGCAATTAAATAGCACACGTGCACTAACAGCAACTGCGTTTATGTGCAATTAAATAGCACACATGCACTAACAGCAACTGCATTTATGTGAAAATAAATAGCACACGTGCAGTAACAGCTAATGCGTTTATGTGCAATTAAATAGCACACGTGCACTAACAGCAACTGCATTTATGTGTGTAACGGATCATGGACTATGCTGCCGGGACAGTTATAATCTTCATGAGGACTACAAGGAACTGCATGGCTTGTCACAATTGGATGTACCACATTGTATTCTGAGCTCAAAGGGTTAATTGGACAATGGTCTTTCACTGCTGAATGCTACTGTTCCCTTCGCATAGCTAATGAACTCTCTCTTTTGTGGAGGTAAACAGCCCCCCTGTGAGGTGTCTGCTGAGGGGGATTATGTGTGAGTGATAATTGTTTTAAAGGTTAATTGAATTCTATTGTCTGATCAAGTTAAGGAGCCAAAACGGCTAGCGGCTGATTGGCTCAAGGGAGTGTCATTTGTTTCTGTACAGTTGTAACCAGATATAAGGAGGAAAAATGTGGCAAATAAAGTCAGTCTGCTTGACCCTTCAAACGTAGCCCGTCACGTTTCTTGGAAGGGCGTTCGATGGGATATACCGGCGGTACCTGCATATCGCAGCTTGCCAGGGAAAAGGACGTCTTCAACGGCTGAGACCCTCACACTACTTGGGTAGCCGTTACAATGTGCAATTAAATAGCACACATGCACTAACAGCAACTGTGTTTATGTGCAATTAAATAGCCCACGTGCAGAAACAGCAACTGCGTTTATGTGCAAATAAATAGCACACGTGCACTAACCGCAACTGCGTTTATGTGAAAATAAATAGCACACATGCAGTAACAGCTAATGTGTTTATGTGCAATTAAATAGCACACGTGCACTAACAGCAACTGCGTTTATGGGCAAATAAACAGCACACGTGCAGTAAGAGCGACTGCGTTTATGGGCAAATAAACAGCACACGTGCAGTAAGAGCAAATGCATTTATGGGCAAATAAACAGCACACGTGCAGTAAGAGCGACTGCGTTTATGGGAAAATAAACAGCACACGTGCAGTAAGAGCGACTGCGTTTATGGGAAAATAAACAGCACATGTGCACTAACAGCAACTGTGTTTATGTGCAATTAAATAGCCCACGTGCAGTAACAGCAACTGCGTTTATGTGCAAATAAATAACACACGTGCAGTAACAGCTAATGCGTTTATGTGCAATTAAATAGCACACGTGCACTAACAGCAACTGCGTTTATGTGCAATTAAATAGCACACATGCACTAACAGCAACTGCGTTTATGTGCAAATACATAGCACACGTGCAGTAACAGCTAATGCGTTTATGTGCAATTAAATAGAACACGTGCACTTACAGCAACTGCGTTTATGTGCAATTAAATAGCACACATGCACTAACAGCAACTGCATGTATGTGCAATTAAATAGCACACGTACACTTAACAGCAACTGCGTTTATGTGCAAATAAATAGCACACGTGCAGTAACAGCTAATGCGTTTATGTGCAATTAAATAGCACACATGCACTAACAGCAACTGTGTTTATGTGCAATTAAATAGCACACGTGCACTAACAGCAACTGCGTTTATGTGCAAATAAATAGCACACGTGCAGTAACAGCTAATGCGTTTATGTGCAATTAAATAGCACACATGCACTAACAGCAACTGCGTTTATGTGTAATTAAATAGCACACGTGCACTAACAGCAACTGCGTTTATGTGCAATTAAATTGCCCACGTGCAGTAACAGCAACTGCGTTTATGTGCAAATAAATAGTACACATGCACTAACAGCAACTGCGTTTATGTGCAATTAAACAGCACACGTGCACTAACACCAAGTACTATGTTTAGGTGTAAACTAAACAGCATACAGGCAATACAACACGTTAGAGCACTGCAGCTAGCACAATCTGCTGCCTGACAAATAGGAATAGCTGACCTAGCTAAGCTATACAGTGTATATATATATGTACAACGCCTAGGATGTATATATATATCCTCTACACACTGTAAATTTAAAGTGTAAGTAAACCCACCTATCATTTTCAGCCAAGAAAGCTGCCATATTGGCCTATTTTTAATCTTCAACTGCCATGGTGCTGCACATGTGATCAGTTATGACACCAGCCATTGAATGGTTTGACAGTTTGGTTGAGAGCACAACCAATGTGACAGTTAGCAATTATTGTTCTCCGTTTTTTGCGCGCTGTGATTGGCCAAGCATGCAGGGTCATAGTGCATGCTTGACCAATCATCAGCGCGCAATGCCGCAGTGAATTATGGGCTGTTGCGCGTCACTCGAATTTGGCCCGAACGACCCATTTTGTTTGAAATTAGTCGAACGTACGAACAGACAATGTTCGAGTCGAACATACGTTCGAATCGAACACAAAGCTCATCCCTAGTTGTGATCTGACCATGGGCAAGGGTGGATTGTCGCTTTAGATGAGTTTGCTAATAGAGTAGGTGTGCAGAATATGTAGTCCAGTGGGCATAGCAATCATGGGGGTGGGAATAATGGGTGAATGCTTTAATTCCTATGTTATGAGCTCTCCAGGAATCCATTAACTGGAGTTTCCTAAGTGAGCGGTTTAAAGATTTGGGTAAAGCTTTGGAAGAGGGGACCACCCTACTTCTGTCTAGAGCTGAATGAGCAGATAGATTAAAGTCTCCTCCAATTATCATGTTTGGGGAGTTATATTGATCTAGAGTGTCAACAAATTTGGTGAAAAATTATGACTGAGCTTCATTTGGGGCATATATAGAGGCTATTGTAACATTACGTCTGTTTACACTACCTTTCATGATAATATATCTGCTTTCATCATCTTTATATACAGTATATTGTGCATTTCAAAGATTATAGAGTTCCTGATGAAAATTGCAACACCACGTGATTTGTTAGAGAAGGTGGTATAGTGGATTTGGTTGAAAGATTTGCCAAGTACCGTGGATGGTTGGTTGTGGAAAAATGGGTCTCTTGCATCAAAATGATGTCAGCTCCCAATCTTTTGTAATGTCTAAAGCCTTTTTTATGTTTATTGGGGGAGTTAAAGCCATAAGCATTGTGTGAAAATATTTTAAGACCCATTTTTAAGGGACTACTAGGTGAGTGATAGATGATCAAAAAGGACCGTAAAGTAACTTCTTATGGTAATTGCAAAAAACAATATTTTTGCCAATGCGGGACGAGGCAATGGTGCCCGCCATGTTAAAGGGGTGGTTCACATATAACATATAATACAACTGTATTCTGAAACCCAATCTGAGAAATCCTAAGCTATGAGATAGAATGTGTCTTCCAGTAACATTATTTCTTCAGTTGGTTGCCATAAGGGCAAGAATAATGACTGAAAAATAGAAAAAAAGGGGGCTTGGGGACTGTGGGTCACCCAGCCCAGCAAAATCATCCATAGGACTTTTCAGTCCTGGTTCTCCATGCAAGGCCAGCAGCCCCACCCCCAGGGGGGGGGGCGAGGCAGCAGGTCACACAGGCAGAACGGGGGTCAAACCAACAACGGCGGATGGGCCAGGCAAAAATTAAAAGTAGCGTACATGAAAAAAAATAGTTTTTAGTGCATGGTTATATAAACTTAAAAATATTAGTAGTAGTAGTCTGAGTCAATACATGCTGAAGCAAAAAAGCAAAAAACCTTGTCCTCCCCCACCAAGAATGCTTGTGCTGCTGATAAAAGACTATTGTAAGGAGAGAGTATTTTCCAACATTAGAAGGTTAAATGGGGGATGCATAGTAGATCGATAACATAGGTCATTATCTATGTAAAAGCAAAGAAAGCAAAATAAAAAATCATCCCCTTTGGAAAAGGAAAAAATAAATAAAAAATTCTGGAAAAAATTCAACGAAGATAAGTAAGGCCTCGTACACACGGGCAAACATGTACGATAAAAACGGTCCGCCGGACCGTTTTCAGCGTACATGCCCGCCCGGAGATTTCTGTATGATGGCTGTACACACCATCATACAGAAATCCGCGCGTACACTATACGCGGTGACGAGGCCGTGCCGCGACGATGACGCGGCGACGTGCGCGGCCCTGGAAGTTCAATGCTTCCACGCATGCGTCAAAGGTAAGTCTGTACAAGCGGCCGAACATGTCCGACGGGCAGGATTCCAGCGGGCATGTTTCTAAGCAAGTTTAGAAACATTTGTCCGCTCGAAAACGGTCTGGCGGGCAAATGTACGCTGGAATCCTGTCCGATCGGCCGTACACACGACCGAACATGTCTGCTGAAACTGGTCCGCGGACCAGTTTCAGCAGACATGTTCGGACGTGTGTACGGGGCCTTAGTCTCCTCTTCATTGTCTCCTCGGGGTCCATCAGTTAAGAGGTTATAATGGTATCAGTGGGCAGGAGAGATGTCTGGAGAATGTTCCAACAGTGTTAACTAATCATTAGAACAAACCAACAGCCAGAGAAAGAATTGATAGGCTGAACTTTAACATGCATTTCACAGACGGTTGGGGACGGTCTAACAGCATGATCCTGAAAAGAGTGCTGCTGCCATCTTCGCTGTTCCCTCTGATTGCGTCTGGAGGAGGGAGTAGACCATATAGGTGATGATCTAGGGGTTGCAGGAAAATGGTGCAACGGTTGTTGTTCCAGCAGGCCCAGCTTAATTAACAGATCTTTTCCTTCAATGACATTGTATACTGTGTATGTTGTGCCATTGTGCATTATAGATAGTTTAAATGGGAAGCCCCATCGGTATTTAATTCTAGCTGTTTGAAGGATACTTGTAACCTCTTTCATCCTGCGTCTTCGATCCAAAGTCACAGGAGAGATGTCAGGTTATATCTGCAACCTAACCCCATCCAATTCAATGCTTGGGAAGTTTCTGGTGGCTCTCATGATATCCTTTTTGGTGACAAAGTCCTTCATGCACATTATCACATCTCTGGGGGGTTTGTCTGGTGTTGGTTCGGGTCGTAATGCCCTGTGCAATCTGTCACAAGCAAAAGCAGACAGTGGTTTGTCAGGAGCAAGACTGTGGAACAACTTTGTGATGGCTTGGTTCAAATCAGTGACTGTTTCTGGGATTCCATGCACTCTTATATTGTTACGTCTGTTTCTATTGTCCAAATCCTTCACGTGTGCCTGCATGAAGGAGAAGCTATCTGCCAATGTCTTATAATCTTTTCTGAGATCATTGTGTGCAAGGGCTAGTTCATCATGCTTGGTTTCAAGTATGTCAGTGCGGCCTCCTATGCTTGCTATCTCCTGTGAAAGAGCACTGGTAGATTTGTGCAGCTCCTGCTCGAACTTATCCACCAGTTTCTCATAGATAGCAGACAGGCTTGCATCAAGATCAACCTTTGATAGAGGCTGTGGGTACTCACTGTCTTTGGGTGGTCTGCCTGGAGTATGCACAGAACTGCTGCAGGCCACGAGGTGGCCGGCGCCATTTTGGGTCATCTTTCCTGTAGTGATGGACTTTTCCAGGCCCAGGAGAAAGTTAGTCAGCGTGTGCTGGGAGCGGCGATTGCTCCCTTTTTTGACCGATGGCATCCACAGGGAAGTCCCGCTGGGGTGATCGAGTTCAGCTGGTGTTTTTTAAAGTGAAATAGTCCCAGGAATCTTGCCTGGCCAGCCTAGTCCAACGGAGCTCTGCTCAGCAATGTCCGTTCCGCATTGCGCCGCACATGTGCTCCCGAGATTATGCCAATCTTTGTGATTGAAACACACCTATGCGTATAGGGCTACGTTTCCACTGGCACAACTCCAATGTCGCATGATTCAGAGTGTGACTTTGAGATGCAGCTTTAGTGCGACTGTGGTGTGGCTTTGAATGCGATTTTGATCCAGAAGTTGCATCAGAATGCTGCAGCTTTGAGTCACACAGATTGGAACGGGTGCTATTGAAATCAATGGGTTACGATTTGTGTCCAAAGTCGCATGGCAAATTGCCTCAGTGGAAACAGAGACTAAATCACTCTGAATTATCTGGATGTATGTGAATCTATCTTTCTGTGTAAACTACTAACGGGGGATTATAAGCTTTGTAATTAGATCTGTAAACCCTGGCTATATTGTAACTGCTAAAAATCATATTGTAATTAGGTGGGCATCAGTTAAACTGCCTCCTGCACTACAAGCAATCATAGGGTGTAATCATTAATAGCCCTTTGTTAAGCATTTATTTTAGAATACTCTGGAAAAGTCCACGGGGGGATTAAACTATTTAGTTTGGAAAATCTCTGGGCAAATTTTTTTTAAGGACTATAGTCAGGACAGATTGTTCTGGCAAGTAGTGAAAAAAAGGCAGCAACGGTGACAGGGGCGGTACCTGCCAAACCAATCATTGGCCAGAGAGTAGCTGCCTTTGGGAAAAAATCAACCTGAAAGAGGTTGTGAAATCAGTTCAAGGTCCTTAGTCCATAAAGGAGGGGTAATAAAATCACTTCAAAGAGGGTGTCTAACCATGGGGAATCCTACCACTTCACCCGAAGGAAGAAATTATAGATTATATGGGCCTTGGGTTGGGAAATATGCAATATTGGGGATCGCTGGACTGGGAAACTGTATTTTAAAAGAGGTACTTTCAAGAAAGAGATGCTTCTAGTACATGGATGGTAACATCCATAAACAGAACTGATGAGGTGAGTATTTTTAATAGGGACAAGCAAGGACAGCCACTAAAGATGGTGGTAGTCCACATCCCAGAGTAGTGACAGTGATGAACAGGGGGACGAGGAGGAACCTTACAAAACAGATGTTTTGGGTTAAGAAGAAGTACAGGTTATGATAGAAAACATGCTGATCTGTGTGATGTCTAGAGGTCATCTTTGACCTTGCTAAGTGTGTGAACGTGTGTGTGGGGGGAATATGCAATATATGTTATGTCGTGTGACGTGTGTTCTCAGCTGCTGACAGCCCAAATGACCCCCCCTTCTTTCCAACCAGATCTGTGAGAATGTAAAACGGATTGTATTGACACGCAAATGACCTGAGCCAATATAATTATCTGTAATAGTGAATTAAAAGGTGCATTTGCTAAAATGTGTTTGTTTTACAGAGACAGTTCTGCAAAAGTTTTTGTGGTGAAATATTACGATTGGTATTACTAATTTTTTTTCTCACCATGGTGAATACATTTTTTTGGGGGGAATTATTGGAAAAACATAAAACAAAAATCCATGTGGTATTAACATGTATTAAGTAATACATATTAATAAAAAGTTGAGCTCAACAATTTTTGGCATTTTAAAAAGTGCATGGTTTATGTAATGTAATGTATATTTGTGTTTCATATGCTAATGTCTTGTTACTGGTATATAATCATTGTTTTTTTTTGTTTCCAGGCGAAAAATGTAATGTTTATTACTAACTTTTATTGGTGTTTTATCCCTTATGCCGCGTACACACGGTAGTTTTTTGTGATGAAAAAAAACGACATTTTTCAAACTTCATTTTAAAAAACGACGTTGCCTACACACCATTGTTTTTTCAAAATGCTCTAGCAAAGCGTGGTTACGTTCAGCACGTACAGCGGCACTCTGTTCCATTCAAGCTCGCTTCATAACTTGCTTCTGCGCGGGTTTAAAAACGTTGTTTTAAACGTCGTTTTAGCTACACACAGTGATTTTTTATGACACAAAAAACAACGTTTTGAAAAACGACATAAAAAATTGAAGCATGCTCGAATTTTTTTTTGGTTGTTTTTCAGAAGACCTAAAATGACGTTTTCCACACACACGGTCATTTTAAATGACTTTTTTAAAAAAATTAGTTTTTTCATCACAAAAAACGACCGTGTGTACGCGGCATTAGATTCGATAATTGTGTTTTCTGGCTTTCAGAACAAGAGGAAAACAGGGCTAGATTCACATAGCCCGCCCTAACTTTGCGGCGGCGTAGTGTATCGTGTTTACACTACGCCGCCGTAAGTTAGCGAGGCAAGTACATGATTCACATAGTACTTGCCTGCTAAGTTACGGTGGCGTAGCCTAAAGTGGACGGGCGTAAGGGCGCCTAATTCAAAATAGGCTGAGGGGGCGTGTTTAATGTTAATTTTGTTTGACCTGACGTGATTGACGTTTTTTTGGAACGGCGCATGCGCCGTCCACCTACATATCCCAGTGTGCATTGCGGCAACGTACGCCGCACGGGCCTTTTGGTTTCGACGTGGACGTAAATGACGTAAAACCCTATTCACGGACAACTTACGCAAACAACGTAAAATTTTCAAATTTCGACACGGGAACAGCGGCCATACTTAACATTACTATTCCAGCTATTTGATGGAATAACTTTAGGCCTGATAATGCGTTACGTAAACGGCGTATCTGTACTGCGTCAGCCGGGCGTATGTTCGTGAATAGGTGTATCTAGTGATTTACATATTCTACGCCGACCGCAATGGAAGCGCCACCTAGCGGTCAGCCTAAAAATTACACCCTAAGATAGGACGGCGCAAGCCGTTGTATCTTAGATAGGTTTAAGTGTATCTCTGTTTGAGAATACACTTAAACTTAGGTCGGCGCAGATTCCGAGTTAGGTCGGCATATCTACTGATACGCCGGCCTAACTATTACTGAATCTAGCCCATAGCCTCCATAGACAACTTTATAAAAAACATATATATATTTTTCCTGGTTGGTCGGGTTTCACATGTGAATGTTTTTGGTTTTCATCACCATTATCTAGTTGGAACGTCTAGTTGTCGGTCCATTTGTCTATGTTTTTGGACCACCTAGTGTAACCCACACATACAACCCGTATGTTCTGATACACTGAGTAGCAGAACCAACTAACTAAAGTCCACATATTAGTTTTTTTAAGTGAAAAATTGAGTAAGACTGCAGGGGATAATTGGCACTCTAACACATATATTAGGCTAAGAAGCAGCGGCGCTGTGTCCATAGTGGGAGCAGGAACGCCGCCCCCTCTCTCTCCCCCCTGCGCCTTCACTAAAGTTTACAATACATAGATTCATGCATTGCATAATTGATGGGCACAGTGGCAACAATTGATGGCATGGTACAGTGGCTGTGTTTAAAAGACACAATGGCGACAATTGATGGGCACAGTGGTGATAATTGATAGCACAGTGGCTGCGTTTGATGGCATGGCACAGTGGATGCGTTTGGCATGGCACAGTGGCTGCGTTTGATGGCATGACACAGTGGCGACAATTGATAGCACAGTGACAACAATTGATGGCATGGCACAGTGGCGACAATTGATAGCATGGCACAGTGGCGACAATTGCTGACACAGTGGCGACAATTGCTGCGCACAGTGGCTGCGTTTGATGGCACAGTGGCTGCGTTTGATAGGCACAGTGGCTGCGTATGATGGGCACAGTGGTGGCAATTGATGGGCACAGTAGCTGCATTTGATGGGCACAGTGAGGCTGCAATTGATGTGTTTTTTTTTCGTTTGTTTGCGCTCCTCAAAATTTTGAGCACCAGCTGCCAATGCTAAGAAGTGTTATAAATCCCTGTCAGGGGTACTGCATTTAGTGGTAAAAGGGTTTTGGGTATTATTCAGAGTTTGAAATGGATCGGCCATAGATCCATTGCATATCTGTTTCCTATTACCAAAGATCAGCCATGCTGACACGTGTAGTTCCATAGCTCTAAAGGGTAAAGGTCTGATGCTACTTTGAGTAGACTTGTGTTTAGGACTGCTTAAACCCCCTGCTGTTATTGTAATTAGTTACACGCCCAACCATGCCTGGCTGTACAAGGTTGCATTGCCTTAGGCCAGTGTTTCTCAATTATTTTCTGTCATGCCCCCCCTAGGAAGAAGAAAACATTTCGGGCCCCCCCGCGCGACTGTAAATAGTATCTTTTGTCTATAAAATTGTTATTGCTCTATACGGTTTTTAGGTGAACCTCCACTTTAAGCTGATAACTGCGCGTTGGTTTTTGATCACCTCTGCGTTTTATTTTTTTCCTTTTTTTTTCAACAAAAGATAAATTTTGACTTTTTTTTAACGTTTTTTTTTATAAACTGGCCCTCCTCATTGGAGTACAGGTGAGGTGGGAGGAGGGAGGAGGGGACGGGCGGCCTTACCTTTACTTTTCTTCAGCGCACTGTGTAAGGCGGCAGTCTGTCAGTCCCGTCCTGGTCCCGCCGTTAGAATTTGAACTGCATGCCTTACGCATGCATGCAACGGTGCCGCGCTACCACCTGACCACCTGACCACCTGACCTGAGACGCGGAGGAGGGAGGAAGAGAGGGCGTGCGTGCCAAGGGGACCAGACAGTGTCAGACACTTCGGGCGCGTCGGCGCCACCCCCCCTCTGCAGCGCCGGGGTGCCGTGCAGATCAGCATCCCCAGCATCCCCGCACACATCATTGCAAAGGCCGGCCCTGGTCGCTATGGCGGTAGTTCCGCCACTGGCTGGAAACGGGGGATAATTGCCAGGTCACCCCCCTTTACGGAGCCTCGTGGCCCCCCAGGGGGGCTCGCCCCACTATTTGAGAAGCACTGCCTTAGGCTAAGGTATGCTAGTTCACACCTGTTTCCTTCTGTGTCACCATGCAATCCTATTTTCTCCTAGAGTTACCTGTTTGTCAGTTTTTATGTGGCTATTTGTTACCAATTGCCTAATGAATATCTGTGTGTTTCGAGGCACACCGGTCGGCTCGTGTACCCTCTACTGTTCAGTGATCCCGGCGCCTCAGGACTGCAAGGGATTTTTCTTAGTCTATTGGTCAGTTGTGTCTCATAGCAGCAGTTCCTTGAGCTGGATACCCATTATGCAATTTTTGTTTTCCAATTTCTTTTAGATTTACCTGCAGATGTGTGATATGAGGGCCTGCCTGATTGCATACAAGTTGAGCGTGTATAGGTCTGGCCTCATATTGTATAGTTTTGGTTGAGTCTGGAGAAAAGTTGTGCAGGAAGATTGTATGGGGTGATACCAGCTCTTGGCTGTTCCAAGGGCCCTCACTTCCGATATATGTGTGGGCATGCAGTATTCTCCTCAGTTAATACCCATAGGTGTCCTTCCTGTCCTAGATTACTTGTGTACCTTAACTGGTTGTCTGTGTCTTGCATGCCAAGAAGACCAGCGCCCCAGTGTGGCACTAGGCTCCTGTTTTTCATGTGAGTCCTGTCTGAATAGTGTAGGCCGTTTGTTTTGTAGGGGAGAAGGATAACATTGTCTGATTACCGAATTGATAGTGGAGGGAGAAGGTGTGCAGCCTCTATGAGGGATCGGGTGTACCTGGTGGCAGGTGGTTTTCAATCCGGGTATCCAGACTATTTTTTCATACTTAGGAAAAAGAGAGGCTTAATGGCGACAGTCTTTGGAGCGGGAGGTGGGTCACTGGGTACCGTAAACACTATGGAGCTGGAGATTATCAGGAACACATTGGGAGACCCTGGGCTACATATCAGGGAAGGGTTAGGAAATCCAACTTGTACTATTCGCATCCCTAATGGCAGGGACGGAATATTGTGCATATATCACGGTCAATGTGGGTATCCTATCAGACTCTACTGGGTTACACCCTGGAGTCCATCTTGTTCTGAGGGTTTTGAGTCCGGACAGGAATTGAAAGAAGGAAATGTTTTTTTAATGTGGGACATGTAAGACATAACTGAATATGGTGCAGGTACATATGGAGACTGGTACCTATGCATAATAAGGTGTATGTTGGCCAGACTAGGGTACCAGGTAACACATCAAAGGGGGGAAAACTTCCTCGTAGAGGCGGTGTCTCAAGCTTGGCAGTCCTATTGAGAAGCTCTCGATTACTGGACATGTGGGAGATACACCTAGTTGATGCCTCACCTGAGAGGTTGAATCCCTGCATGGGTAATGCCAGTAACTACATACAGGAACATGCCCTGTTAAATAAAGGGAATAAACGCTGGCTAACAGGGTACGGTATGCCTTCACCACATGGCGCTTCAGCATCTTACAGTGGTTGATAAAATAGGATTTTTTGTACTCACCGTAAAATCCTTTTCTCTGTCGTCCATGGACGGACACAGTCTTCAAAGTCTTGACATGTGGGTTATGTTCCTGTTCATAGGAGAGGACTAGGCATAACATGTTAGATATTTAAATACATGTTACTTTAACAGAGTTGAACAGCCCTGCCCAGGGGGCGGTCCCTCCAGACATAACCCTCCTCCCTGCAGCATGCAGCCTCAGTTCGTAACAAGCAGTACAAACCTAGAAAGGAGGGGTGGGTGCTATGTCCGTCCATGGACGACAGAGAAAAGGATTTTACGGTGAGTACAAAAAATCCTATTTTCTCTTATTGTCCTTGGACGGACACAGCCTTCAAAGTCTTGACATATGGAACGTCCTCAAGAAGTGTCAAAAAACGAAGGGTTGGGAACAGTATCAGAAAAAAACAATTTAACTTCACTTCAAAACAAGCAGAGCTCCTCAACGGAGGAGTTGCAACTTTAAACTGCCGCCTGCAAAACCTTGCGGCCAAAGGAAGCATCTGAAGATGCACTCACATCAACCTTGTAAAATTTGGAAAAGGTGTGAACGGACGACCAAGTCGCCCCCTTACACACCTGTGAGACAGACGCTTGATGTCGGAAAGCCCAGGAAGCACCAATTGCCCTGGTTGAATGTGCTGTGACCGGAAAGGGGGGCGCCCTCCTTTTAAGAGCATAGGCCTGTATGACGGTCTGCCTGATCCACGAGAAATGGTGGCGATGAGACTGCCAGGCCCTTTTGTGGACCAGGTACCGACACAAAAAGTCTGAGATAGTGTCAAGAGAGGAATCTCTCTGATGTTTTCAAAGGGAGGTTGCTGAAGAACCAAGAGCACCATATTCAGATCCCATGGAGGAATGAATGAATGAATGAATGAAAAACTTATATAGCGCGGCACATGCGAACTGAATCGCCTCTGGCCGCTTGATGTTTCGTGTCTCATGACATCAAAAGAGCAGAGTTTTAATCTGTCTTCTGAAAGTCAGGTGGTTTTCCTCCAACCGAACGCTGGTTGGTAAAGCGTTCCATAGTCTCGGACCTTGAAAAGCAAACCTTCTTTCTCCTTTGGACTTGTATTTGGTTTTTGGCGCCTTGACCAGATTTTGGTCAGTGGATCGCAGAACGCGATTAGAATTGTGAGGTTCTATCTTGTCGCAAAGATATTGCGGCGCCTTCCCATGGATGCACTTATGTGTCAGGCAGAGTGCTTTAAATACAATTCTGTCTTTTACTGGCAACCAGTGAAGGGTTCTCAGCGAAGGTGAGATTGATTCCCATGTCCTTTTCCCAGTCACCAGTCTGGCGGCCGTATTCTGTACGACTTGCAGACGAGCGATTTGGTACTTTGGGAGCCCGAGGTAAAGGGCATTTGCATAGTCCAGTCTGGAATTCACGATTGTTCCCACCACGACTGCTACGTCTTCTTTGGGGATAAATGGAATAAGTCTGCGTAGTAGGCACAACAAATGGTGCGATCCGCTGACTACTGACCCTATTTGTGCGTCCATTGTCATGAAGGTGTCAAAAATGACTCCTAGACTTTTGACTTTGGAGCTAGGGGTGATGCTTTGGCCCAGAATGGGCGGTGGTGTCCAGGTTGTTGCCAGTTGACTCTTTCGGCTGGCGTGAAACATAAGAAGTTCTGTTTTGGAACTGTTGAGTTTAAGATAACTCTTAGTCATCCAGTTTTCTATCGAAGAGAGACATTTCTCTAAACTGAGATGATGATCCTTTTTGTTGCAGATGCGAAAATACAATTGCGTATCGTCTGCATAAGAGTGATAAAGTAGTTCTTGGCTACTGATAATATCAAAGAGAGGGCGAAGATAGATGTTGTGCGTTTTTCCGACGTGAAAGATCCCAGTTTCACTGTTTGTGATCGGTTTTCAAGAAAGGACGAAAACCATGGTAAATCACCTTCTGCGATTCTGGCTACCTCGGCCAGTCGCATCAGTAACATTTTGTGGTCTACTGTGTCAAAGGCTGCGCTTAGGTCTAGCAGAACCAGGAGACAGGATTCTCCCTCGTCTGCGGCCTCGAGGGCATCGTCCCATATTTTGAGTAAGGCCGTTTCTGTCCTGTGTCCGGGACGGAAACCTGATTGAAATGGATCGAGTAGATTGTGGGTATCCAGATGCTGTTGCAGCTGTTGTACCACTATTTTCTCCATTATCTTGGAGAGAATATTTAGGCCTGTTATGGGGCGGCGGTGAGTTGGGTCCTTGGGATCCAAGTTAGGTTTTTTCAAGATGGGCTGGATTGTGCCCTCTTTCAGCAGGGATGGCACTATGCCTTCCTTAAATGACTGATTTATAAGCTGTGTGATGGGAGGCGCCAGAATGTCGGCGCATTCCTTCAGCAGCTTGGTGGGAATGATGTCATTGGGTGCTGTGCTGTTCCGCAACGCACCAATGATATTTTTGGTGGTATCGATGGAGATGGGTTCCAGAGTGAACTTAGTTGATTGTAGAAGGTTTCTGTTGGTGTTTTGTAGTTGATTGAAGAGGGGGCTGAGGGGGGTATTATTTTGCAGAATACTTACCCGGATTCTTTCGATTTTGTCGATGAAGAAATCCGATAGTTCATTACAGAACTCTTGGGTGTCTGAATTGGGGACTTCAAGACATCCCGGATTCATGGTCTGGGTGACCATCTTGAAGAGTTCTCGGGGGCGGTTCATGGCGCTGTTAATCGTCATAGAAAAATGATGTTTCTTGGCTTTGAAGATTTCTTTATGATATTGTGTTGTTATTGCTTTGTAGATGATGAGGTGATCTTCTGAAGGGCTTCTTTTCCAGGCGGCTTCCGCCCTTCTGCGCTCTTGCTTCAGTAGGGACAGCTGGTTGTTGAACCAGCCGGACTTTTTTTCCCGGATGCGGACTTTGCGTTTTGGTGCTACTAAGTCGGCTGATTGTAGCAGAGCTGCATTTATGGCATCCAGTGTATCTGAGGCTGTTAACTGAGGATGAATAGTTTCGATTCGGTTTCCCAAGGTAGATTTGAAGAGTTCCGAATGGAGCTTCTTCTGAGATCTAGTCCAGTGTATTGTCACCGGCTTGGGTGCTTTTATAACTGGTGGAATTTTGGAAATTATGAAACTAATTGCATGGTGGTCTGTCCATGGCAAAGGTTCATTTCCCAAAATGTTTATTTTCAGATTTTGTCTGAAAATTAGGTCGAGTGTGTGACCTGAAGCATGCGTGGGTCCTAATATAAGTTGCTGTAGTCCTAATCCTTCCAGGTGATCGATGCAGGCATCCGCAATGGGATCCTGTGAGGAGTTGGCCCACAGATTGAAGTCCCCGAGCAGCAAAAGATGTTTGCTGTTAAGGGTATAAGTGGATATGAACTCCGTTAATGATGGTAGAAGCTGCGATTTTGGCCCAGGTGGCCTATAGCAGAGGAGACTGTGAACAGTCTCCTGGGGGGAAGTTTGAAGTTGAAGAGTAAGGGTTTCCATAAATGGAAGAGGATTTTGAAGGACCGGCTTAGTGATTGCAATATGAAACTTATGGATCACCGCCAGGCCTCCTCCTCTTTGCCCTATTCTGTTTTCCGTTATAATTCGATAATTTTCTGGCACCAATTCTCCAAGAATGGTGTTGCAGTCGTCTGAAAGCCAGCTTTCTGTGATAAAGAGGCAGTCTAGATCGTTTTGTAGTAAGAAATCGTGGATTTCTGATCGGTGTTTTACTGCCGATCTTGTGTTGATCAAAGCACATGATATGTGCTTGAGCTGGGTTAAATGGTTGAAATTTTTGATGGTCGATCGTCGATCGAATCTCAAAAGTTGGTCTATTTTTAAGGCCTTTTTGGTGACGGCTGGTAATACTGTTGCGAATTGACTCAGACCCCAAATCGTTTCTGCAGAGTATCGCAGTTTAACCATTGTTGCCAGTCACCGGGGGGGGGGATTAATTGCAATAGAGGGAAGATTCGATGAATCCTCTCGCTTGCCCTTGGTCCAGAGGAAGGCAAAAAAACCCTGGCAGTGCTAAGCCAATTTGCTGCCGCAGGGAAAAAAATTCCTTCCTGATCCCTGAAAGGCGATCGGACGAAACCCTGGATCAAGTACTGTTTGGAATGGGGGGGGAGGGGGGGAAGAAGGGTGTCACTGTAGCTGAGGAGTACCAAGATGGCCGCCGACCGGGCCACAGGCCTCAGGTTTGGGGGCTGTTTGGCTTGGTGGGTATGAGCTGGTTGTTAATCCAGGGGAGGATGGGATCCTCCAGGGATAGGGGGATGATCCCTGACAATTCCAGGAAAATTTCCAGGCTGTCAGTGCTCCTTTTTGCGGCACGCCGCTAGGCCGCGGCTGAAGCCGCGGTCTTTCCTAATTGCGGCGGCCGCGAATAAGGCCTGGTCTGGCGCGGATGCGGGAAAGAGCCGCAGATCGCCAGAAAAAAGCGCTGCTATGCGCGGCGGGTGGCCGGGGTGATTATGGGTGACTGATTGGGGTGCATGCGGCTCTAAGAGAAGGTAAACAGCCGCAATTTGGATCGCTGGAGTGGCTGTCCTGAAAAGGACGGTCACTAGCGATTCCTGGAGGTGGAAAGATGGCCCTGAAAGACAGGGTCCTATGGGCTGCAAGTTGATTCATGCAGCAAAGATTGTAGGAGCCTGCCTGCCTGTCTGCGGTGTCTAGCTGGCTATCTGTCTGGTCCCTGGAGAGAGCAGACTCGTCGGGAAGCGTCCTACTCCCTCACTGAACTGACACTGACTGATTATCCAGCTAAGTCTAAGAATAGGTGGTTTAAGAGGGGGAAGTATATGACACACCCCCTGCACACAGGAACCCACCAGAGAATGGGCCACCAAAGGCCGCTGGAAGAACACAGCTTAATGGTGCTTAAGGCAAGTTTCTGATCTACTCCACGCTGTAAAAACAGCAGGACCCTGGAAACCGAATACGTCCGTGGACGCCACCCCATCTCCTCGCACAAAAAGATGTAGGCCTTCCAGGAAGAAGACTACCGTGCCCTCAGCATGGTTGAGATGACCGAGTCGGAAAAATCTCAGTCCCTTAGTACCTGGCTTTCAATAGTCATGCCGTTAAAGCCAGCAACTGTAAAGCAGGATGAAGTATGGGACCCTGAGACAGAAGGTCATCCCACCAGGCGCACTAGATCGGCGTACCAAGGACGCTGGGGCCAATCTGGAGCGAATAGAATCATAGGGATCCCTTCGTCCTCCACTCTGCTGAGCAGCCGAGGAAGCAACTTCAATGGGGGAAAGGCATAAATTAGCCGATACTGACCCCCATGGGGCCACTAACGCGTCTGCCCAGGGATCTCTGGACCTGGCCACAAACCTCGACACTTTGCGGTTGAGGCGAGAAGCCAGGAGATCCACATCCGATTTTGTCCTCACTTCCCGCAAATACGACAGTCAGCTATATCATCAGTGCCGCGCCTAACTGAAGCTTCTTCCCTCTGCCACTCAGATAGATTATAGAGGCTGAGCTGCTGGCTGCTGCTGAACCCAGGAGGGATGCATGAACGCACATGCAGGAGAGGAGTTTGTTATGTCGGATGTATGGAGGGAGGTGAGCTGGCAGCTTTGTGCAGCTACCTGTAATTGGGAGGGGGTGGTGAGAGCAGAGTCTGCAGCAGGGTGGGAGGCCAGTTCTGGTGCTGTGCTGCTAACTTCAGTTGCTCCATGCATGCCACTGCAAGTGGCTTCTGCAGTGATGGAGCAATAAATTAGGGCTCATTCACACCATTTTCCACTTTTCTACCATGTGCACCCCTCTCATATACATACTACCACCCATACACTCTGCACCGCTTTCACGTACATACTACCCACCCCCATACACTCCGTACACTCCGTACCCCTCTCATGTCATACTACCCACCCCCATACACTCCACACCCCTCTCATGTACATACTATCCACCCCCATACACTCCACACCCATCTCATGTACATACTACCCACCATTATATACACTCCACGCCCCTCTCATGTACATACTACCCACCCCTATACACTCCACACCCCTCCACCCCTCTCATGTACATACTACCCACCCCCATACACTCCGCACCCCTCATGTACATAATACCCACCCCCATACAATCCGCACCCCTCTTATGTACATACTACCCACCCCCATACACTCCGCACCCCTCTCATGTACTTACTTCTCACCCCCATACTCTCCACACCCCTCTCATGTCACACTACCCATCACCATACACTCAGCACCCCTCTCATGTCATACTACTCACTGCCATACACTCTGCACTCCTGTGATATAATACTACTGTAACTGCACCCCAAGTATGAAAGGGGTTAAAGCCATTTAGGACATTTCCTTTCTGAACACCAAGGCAGCTACTGACACGCCAGTCAGTCAAACAAGACCCATAAGAATTATTCTCCCCCAATAACGAGACAAAGCTCTGTCTTGAGGTTTCAAGCAGGACTGACAATCTTTATTCAAAAAAACACAAGTTTTATACACAGTCAAAAGAGGAGGTGCATCATATTACTCTGGAAATACACCATTACAAAAGGCAGACAGGTGGTTGGAGGTGATGACATAAGCATCTTTCAACTAACATGTTGAGTTCAGAATCAAACAACCATTAAATAGTCTTTTACATATATCCCGGGGAATATTGTGGATAAATATTACTGTCCCATTTTAAAAGTAATCGAAAATATATTTTTAATGTCCATTATTCTCTTGCTTACCCTGTGCCCAAAAGTGACTCTCGTTACAACTACCTACTCCCATACACGCTGTACATCTCATGTACACACTACCCACCCCTACCCCTCTTATGTCATACTACCCACCCCCATACATTCCACCCCCCTCTCATGTCATACTACCCACCACCATACACTCTGCACCCCTCTCATGTACATACTACCTACCACATACTACCTACCATATACTTTCCTCTCCTACACACCATTGTACAGTGCCATCATAATAGCATCATGGTCAAAGTAATGCACTGGGGCCCCTACTAGGGAGATGGTGACCTGTGGCATATAGTGGCTCAAGTATGCTACATATTGGTCATGGCTTTTAAGTCTGATTAGTAATTTTAGTCAGTTTTTCTTTTTTACATAAAAAAATGTTTTTGTTTTGTAAAGTCTCACTTTTTAGACAGAGAAAGGGACTGAGGGAAGAGATTCCCGAACTCCTTTCTCTGCAGCCTCAGCTGCACTGCAGATGAATGAACAGGAGACAGAGGCTCCTCTCCATTCATAAACCAAAGCAGAGTAAACACAGTCACACACTCACTGAGTTCATTTAGAAAAGGAAGGTTGCTGGTAAATACCATATTTACCAGCCCCTTTTTCTGAAGAATGCCCACAGCAGTCACGGGTGAGAAGAGGAGGGAAGCTGGCAGTGCTGTGGGGGGACATACAGTTTTATTTATTATTGCTTGAATTATTTTTCCCCATTATGGACTTGAGGGGGGCCTCATGTCTAAGTTTTGCCTAACGTAAGGTGACCAGATTTTTAAAATGAAATCCGGGGACATTTTTTTATTTTTATTGGCAAATTGTAAACTAAGCATATTTTCCTCAAATGATATATGCAGTGTATGTGGTATGTGTTTACAGTGGGGATCGAAAGTTTGGGCACCCCAGGTAAAAATTTGTAATAATGTGCATAACGTAGTCAAGGAGAGATGGAAAAATCTCCAAAAGGCATCAAATTACAGATTAGACATTCTTATAATATGTAAAAAAAATAGGATTTTATGCTCACCGTAAAATCTTTCTCTGTGTTCATGGATGGACACAGCCTTATCTTGACAAAGTGGGAAAAGCCTATTTATCTTTTAGGAGTGACTAGGCAGAAATGTTAACTTCAAAGCAGAACCACCCCGCCCAGGGTGTGGTCCCACTGACTATATCCCCTCAGCCTGCACCAAGCAATTTAGTTTGTAGCAAGCAGTACAGAAAAGAGAGGAATGGGTGCTGTATCCATCCATGAACTCAGAGAAAGAGATTTTACGGTGAGCATAAAATCCTATTTTCTCTTTCGTTCATGGATGGACACAGCCTTATCTTGACAAAGTGGGACGACCCAAAGCAGTGTCAAAATGAGGGGTGGGAAGCATAAAAATAAACTTAACCCCTAAACAGAGCTCCTCAGGAGTTGTAACGCTAAACAGCCGCCTGCAAAACTTTGTGGCCGAAGAAGCATCCGAAGATGCACTCACATCAACTTGTAAAGTTTAGTAAAAGGGTGGCCGGGCGACCAGGTCGTCGCCTTACACACCTGGGAAACAGACACTAGATGTCAGAAAACCCCAAGAGGCACCATTGCCCTAGTCGAATGCATCGTGATAGGGAGGTGCCCGAGCCTTTATGGCGTAAGCCTGATCAGGATCTGTCAGGTCCACCTCGAAATGGTGGCCAATGAGACCGCTGGGCCCTTCTTGGGACCAGCCACCGAAACAAACAGTGAGTCTGAACTCCGCAACGGATCAGTAACAGAAAAGTATATTCTCAGAGCTCAGACAGCATCCGAGGAATGCCACATCGTCTCCTTAGGATTCAACGGATGAGGACACAAGAATGGCAGTACAACATCTTCCTTGAGATGGAAGGTCGAAATGACCTTAGGAAAAATCTAATGCTGCGAACGCAGCACCATCTTATCCTTGTGGAAGATCAAAATGGGGAGCCTTTCATGACAAGGCTGCCAGCTCAGAACCCGTCTTAGCTGACCTAATAGCCAGCAAAAGGACACTTTTCTGAGAAAGTGTCAACAAGGGAACTTCCCTAATGTTCTCAAACGGTGGTTTCTGAGGCACCTAGAGGTCATGCCGTTAAGGCCATTGACTGTAAGCAGGATGCCGTATGGGACCTTGTGACATCAGGTACTCTTGTAGCGGTAGACGACAAGGGACGTCTGCTATTCAAATCCCCACGGAGGTAGTGGAGGACGGACCGGAGGGGTCACATGCGGAACCCCCTGTAGAAATGTTCTCACTAGAGAGTGAGTCACCAGGGGTCGCTGAAAGAAAACAGCCAGGGCAGATATCTGCCCCTTAATCGTGCTTAAAGCAAGCTCTTGGTCCACCCCGCGCTGTAAGAACAGCAGGACTCTGGACACCAAATAAGTCCGTTGATTCCACTTAATTTCCTAGCAAAGGGCTAAGCTCTCCAAGTGCGATAATAAATCCTCCTAGCCTTCCTCTGACAGGCCCGGGTCTCTTAATACCAGGCTTTCAATAGCCATGCCGGTAAGCCAGCGACTGTAAAGCAGGATGCAGTATGGGACCTTGTGACAGCAGGTCCTCTCTCAGCGGTAGACGCCAAGGGATGTCTGCTATTAGCCGCACTAGATTGGCGTACCTCCGGAGCAATTAGAATCATAGGAATCCCGTCTGCCTCCACTCTGCGAAGCAGAAGAGGAAGGAGCTTTAGAGGAGGGAAGGCATAGATTAGCCGGTACTGACTCCATGGCGCCACTAACGCATCTGTCGCATCCGCCCATGGGTCTCTTGACCTGGCCGCAAACCTCAATACCTTCCGATTGAGTCGAGACGCCAGGATATCTGCGTATGGCGTGCCCCATCTTGGGCAAAGGAGCTGAAACACCTCCGGGTGCATTGACCATTCTTCTTGGTCCAGCATCTGGCGACACAGGTAGTCCGCCTGCCAGTTTTCCACACTGGAATGTATATGGTCGACAATGCCGGTATGCTCCTTTCTGCCCACTTTAGGATGTGAGCGACTTCTGACGCTGCAGCCGAGCTACTTGTTCCTCCTTGATGGTTGACATATGCCACCGACGTGGCGTTGTTCGACTGGATCCTGACTGGATGCCCTCGTAGCCTCTGAGACCATGTGGAGAGGCACAGCCTGATCGCCCGAAGTTCCAGGACCTTGATCGGCAAATGGGAATCCTATGGAGACCAGCGACCCTGCGTCGACTGAACCCCCAGACTCCCCCACCGGTAAGGCTGGCATCCGTCATGATGACTATCCAGTGAATGAAGGAACGACTTCCCGGACTAAGTGCCAGTAAGGTCAGCCACCAACAAGGGAGGCCCTGACGAAGTGGCTTACCCTGATTAGACAATCCAGGGATGATGGGCGCTTGTCCCATCTGGACAGAATTTCCTTCTGTAGCACTCGCGTGTGAGATTGCGCCTATAGTACCGCCTTGAAGGAGGCCACCATGAGGCCCGGGACTCGCATGCAAAGCGGAGTGACGACCCTACTGGGATGTCAACTACGGCACCGCAGCGCGAAGGGTCTGCAACTTTTCCACAGGGAAGCAAACCTTTGCTTTGCTTTGATTCTGAGGAGTCCAGAATCAATCCCAGATATACTAGGCATTGAGTCGTTACCATTAATGACTTCTGAATGTTCAGTAGCCACCAAAGTGTCTGAGGGTCTGATGTTATAGACACGCTCACCTCTAATTCTGAGGCTGAAGCGGCCCTCAGAAGCAGGTCAGCCAAGTAGCCGATGACAGCGATGAATTGGGGCAATCACCTTGGTGAACACCCTTGGTGCCGATGCCAGGCCAAAGGGGAGAACCACAAATTATTAGTGGTCTGCCCCGACCGCAAAGCGCAGAGATCTCTAATGCTTTGTACATATGGGGACAAATAAATAGGCATCCCTGATGTCCAAGGATGTCAGAAAGTCCCCCGGCTGGAGGGCAGTGACGACAGAGCGAACCGATTCCTTTCGGAATCTAGTACCTTCATGAAGCAATTGAGGGCCCTGAGGTCCAGAATTGGGCGAACGCCCTCTTTCTTTGGTACTACAGTACCTGCCGCCGAGAATGTGTTTTTAGCACGACAGCATCACGCTGATTCTCGGCGACAGGGTGCCGACATCTCGCACTCGCTGGAATAGTAAAAGCACATTCCAGCGAGCGCGCCGGGGATCCGACTTGGATTCCCGCCAATTCTACACGTGGGCGGCGTTTGGTATGAATCCTGAGGGGGAACTCCCCGCCGGATTTTAAATAAAAATTCGGCATGGGTTCCCCCCTCGGGGGCATACCGGGCCCTTATAAAAGTGCCCCGCCCTGGCGGGCTTCCTCCGACGTCTTCCGCGGGAGGGGGGGGGGGTGGATGGGTGCCGCTCTTCTTCGCCGCCGTCTGGTTCTCTTCTGCCGCCGGGGGGGGTCGCTTTTATAAAAGCGCCCACCCCCCGGCGGTCTTCCTCCAACGTTTTCGGCGGGGGGTGGTGTGCTTCTGTCGGCTTCTGTCTTCTTGCTTCTTCTTCTGTCTTCTTGCTTCTTCTTCTGTCTTCTTGCTTCTTCTTCTGCTGTCTTCGTTCCTTTAGGTGTTGACACGTCGCTTCCTCCCGCTGCAATGTCGGGTGCGGCGGCTCGCACCGACTTATATAGGCCACCTACGATGTCACAGTCCCATCATGCTCCGGTACCTACCCACGTGATACCTACCCATGTGGGTAGGTACCGGAGCATGATGGGACTGTGACGTCGTAGGTGGCCTATATAAGTCGGTGCGAGCCGCCACACCCGGCATTGCAGCGGGAGGAAGCGACGTGTCAACACCTATAGGAACAAAGACAGCAGAAGGCGACAGAAGAAGAAGCAAGAAGACAGAAGAAGAAGCAAGAAGACAGAAGAAGAAGCAAGAAGACAGAAGCCGACAGAAGCACACCACCCCCCGCCGAAAACGTCGGAGGAAGACCGCCGGGGGGGTGGGCGCTTTTATATTATTAAAGGGGGATCCCAGTTTCCGATAAGCCTCCTGCCCACATACCCCGACAACCAACGGCCAGGGTTGTCGGGAAGGGGCCCTGTCCTCATCAACATGGGGACAGGGTGTTCTGGGGTGGGGGGGGCGGCTGCAGTGCGCCCCCCTGCGGCGTGCTTTAGATACGGGTCTGGTATGGATTGTGGGGGACCCCCTATGTCGTTTTTTCGGCGTAAGGGGGGTCTCCTTGCAACCCATACCAGACCTAAAGGCCCGATATGCCCCTGAGGGGGGAACCCATGACGGATTTTTATTTAAAATCCGGCGGGGAGTTCCCCCTCAGGATTCATACCAAACGCCGCACCTAGAATTGGCGGGAATCCAAGTCGGATCTCCCGTCGCTTCTATGACGGCTTTGTCTCCATCGCGGCAAGCCAGCTCGGCGCTGGCTCCCGCGATGGGGCTCGTAGGTGCTCAATCTCGCCGAGAAAGGGAGCGAGATTGACACAATATTGCGGTCACCCACTGTATGAACAGATTGGAATAAAACCCCTGAAACCGATCCTGTACTGGGACAGGAATAACCACCCCATGTTTCAGCAGGTCTTGAACTGCCCCAAATAGGGCTTCCTGACGAGTTGGTTGTAGCTGGCGGTTGGAGGTAAAAAAATCTGTTTGGAGGGCAAGATAGAGGTTCTATCTTGTACCCTGAAGACACTACTTTGCAAACCCACCGGTCGGGGACCTGAGATGTCCACCGGGTCGCTAATTCGCGAAGACATCCCACCCACCTGAGAGATGGGTGGGGGCAAACCTTCATGCGGACGTAGCTTTGTCTGCAGGTTTGTTGAGTATGCAAAACCAGGGACGTCTCAGTCCCTGAGCAGGCGCTTTATCGGCCCGTGGTCTTTTACCCGCCGTACTGAGCGGACGAAAAAAAAACGCTTGTGCGTGGTAAAGAAGGGCCCTTGCCTACGGCGTGGCTCCTTCCCCTTTTTGGACTGTGGGAGCAGTGTGCTCTACCTCCTGTAGCATCTTTAATTATGTCATCCAGGGGCGGACCAATCTTAACCGAAGTAGACCGCGTAATGCCACCGCCTGACCTGAAGCTCTGGCCAGCAGAGGAATAGTGACCAAGGCTGATTCACAAATTTTAGGCCTTGTACTAGTAGGTCAGCTAGGGATACCTCGTTGGAGGAAGCCTGAAGCTTGTAACCCATTGAGCAGCATCTTTGCCCCTTCTGTGCGTGTCTGAGACACCAGGGCCCCAACTATGGTTGGGCATACCGTCAACACACTACAGTGTACAGGTTGCGGGTGATCGCCTCAGCCGTCTCGTCTGCAGGGTCTTTGAAGGCGGGAGCCCCCTCCACTGGTAGGGTGGAGCTTGATTAATCTGGACACAGGAGGGTCCACTATCGGGGGCGAGGTCCATCTTTTCAAGAAACTCTCTTAAAGAGGGTTCTTGGTCTGCATCTTTAGATACCTCAGAGCCAGGGTCATGAGCCAGCTGGAACCGGCAAAGTATCTGAGTTGTCCCCAGAAGATGGCGGAGGGAGGGGGCGCTTTCTAGCCCCTATTCTTCCACGTGCTGCTTCCACCTTGGCTACAAATGCATCTAGGATTGCCGCCTAGCGTCCACCGATAAATCGGGTGCAGGGGCATCAATAACCAGCTCAGGTGTCTCAGGGGAAAAAGCGTCTGCTTCTGACGCCATGCTGTCCACACACCTGACACAGGGACCCCCAAACATGTAAACCACCACTCCTGGCTGCAGCAGAGAGGAGGGGTTCCCCCCCAGAAGACTCACCACCCAGGAACCGTAATAGATGTTTAGCTAGCAGAGCTGCTGCCTGCAGAGTGTGCTCTCCAAAGCTGGGATCAAAGGCTGTTTGAGGGGCTGCGATTTTTGTCAGTCCTTCAGACTGCTCAGTCGCAGTGAGTATTTGTTCATCTGCCGTTTTCAAGATGGTCTGATCCATGGTACAATGGCTGCTGATCTGACACAAGAGGCCAACAGGGCAGAAAACCACGGTGCAGCAGAGTAATGCAGCAGTCAGTACACCTCAGTAGAAATCACCAGAAAAATTTGGCTACAAGAAGATGGCCGCCAGTGAGAAAAGAAATACAGCATGGACACCAACCTGGGCGTCGACAGCATAGAGCAAGACACACAGGAAAGCAGAATCTTTTATGCGGCTTTATACATTGTGCAAGTAAAGAAATACAGCATGGACACACCAACATGGCCGCCGACAGCATGGAGCAAGACACACAGAAAAACAGAATCTCTTATGCGGCTTTATGCATCGTGCAAGTAAAGAAATACAGCATGAATACACCAAACATGGCCGCCGACAGCATGAAGCAGGACACACAGGTAAACAGAATCTCTTATGCAGCTTATACACTGATTTAGTGACTTATGGTTCCCCAAGTGAAGCTCCCCAGAGGAACCCCTGCCCAGCAGCTAGCTCAGAGAGCCTAGGAGGAGGAGGGGAGAGGGGAGAAGGGGGATAAGGCCCTTTACTCACCTCTCCAAGGATGCCTAGCTCTGTCTTCTTGCTAACGCAAGGTAGTAGCTACTTACCCTTCCTGTGGGTTTATGCTGGAAGCATCCTGGACAGTGCATCTTCCGCATGGTAACGGAGATGACTGTCGGCCAGGCTACTGCGACTTGGCCCTGTAGACTGGTCCTTATGCAAGCCCTGGAGCGTACAGCTCACCGGCCACCCGTAGAGGAACGGGCATGTCGTGGATGACCCAGCGCGCAGCTATGGTCGGCACATGGTTGATGGCCGAAACTGGGAAGAATACAAGGATCTGGGATCCAGCCTGTCGCCCAGTCAGCAGTTGATCGAAGCACATCTACCGCATGGTAATGGAGGTGGCTGTCGGACACACTACTGCGACTCGGCCCTATAGACTGGTCCAATGCAAGCCCTGGAGCGTATAGCTCACCAGCCACCCGTAGAGCGACGGGCATGTCGTGGACGACCCAGCACCCAGCTATGGTCGGCACACGCTTGATGGCCGAAACTGGGAAGAATACAAGGATCTGGGATCCAGCCTGTCGCCCAGTCGGCAGTTGATTGAAGATCACAGGAAAAATTTTAATAAATAAATGAAAAATCACAAAAATTAATCCAAACTAAAAGTCTCCAAGCCATGGGCCTGAAGAGAGTCATGTCTTCTCCTTAGACTAGGCAGAAAAAACTGAATTGCTTGGTGCAGGCTGATGGGATATAGTCAGTGGGACCACACCCTGGGCGGGGCGGTTCTGCTTTGAAGTTAACACTTCTGCCTAGTCACTCCTAAAGACAGATAGGCTATTCCCACTTTGTCAAGATAAGGCTATGTCCATCCATGAACGAAAGAGAAAGTTAGATTTTATTTCCATCATTTACACTTTCAAAATTACAGAAAACAAAAAAATGGCGTCTGAAAAAGTTTGGGCACCCTGCAGAATTTATAGCATGCACTGCCCCTTTTGCAAAGCTGAGACCTGCCAATGTCATGGATTGTTCTCAATCATCATCTGGGAAGACCAGGTGATGTCAATCTCAAAGGTTTTAAATGCCCAGACTCATCTGACCTTGCCCCAACAATCAGCACCATGGGTTCTTCTAAGCACTTGTCTAGAAAACTGAAACTGAAAATAGTTGACGCTCACAAAGCTGGAGAAGGCTATAAGAAGATAACAAAGTGTTTTCAGATGTCAATATTCTCTGTTCAGAATGTAAATAAGAAATGGCAGTCATCAGGAACAGTGGAAGATAAAGCAAGATCTGGAAAACCAAGAAAAATATCAGACAGAACAGCTCACAGGATTGTGAGAAAAGCAATTCAAAACACACGTTTGACTGCACGATCCCTCCAGAAAGATCTGTCAGACACTGGAGTTGTGGTACACTATTCCACTATAAAGAGATACTTGTACAAATATGGTCTTCATGGAAGTGTCATCAGAAGAAAACCTCTTCTACGTCCTCACCACAAAAATCAGCGTTTGAACTTTGCAAATGAACATATAGACAAGCCTGATGCATTTTGGAAACAAGTTCTGTGGACCGATGAGGTTAAAATAGAACTTTTTGGCCGGAATGAGCAAAGGTGCGTTTGGAGAAGAAAGGGCACAGAATTTAATGAAAAGAACCTCTGTCCAACTGTTAAGCATGGTGGGGGATCAATCATGCTTTGGGGTTGTATTGCAGCCACTGGCACAGGGAACATTTCACGAGTAGAAGGAAAAATGGATTCAATAAAATTTCAGCAAATTTTGGATGGTAACTTGATGCCATCTGTGAAAAAGCTGAAGTTAAAGAGAGGATGGCTTCTACAAATGGATAATGATCCTAAACACACCTCAAAATCCACGGGGGATTACATGAAGAGGCGTAAACTGAAGGTTTTGCCATGGCCTTCAAAATCTCCTGACCTCAACATAATTGAAAATCTATGGATAGACCTTAAAAGAGCAGTGCGTGCTGTCTACTGATCTAACCCAGAGGCCTGATTTTCGAAAGTCACGATAGCCAAGTCGACCGATGTTGACTTGGGGATCAGTCCACAAGCACCTGTGTTGAGCATACCTTTAACTGAGCCTGAATATCCTTTGGATTACAAACAAGTTAAAGTGCACCAACAAATTTACAATAGACTTCAACATTGAGGAACATTCTGGCGTTGTACAGGCTAGGCCTGGTCGAGATCGCTAGCAATTTCACTTGAAGGGATTGCCCACTAGGGGAAGCTCGAGAGCATAGACTATTTATAGCCACCTACAGACTTTATAACGTTAACATTTTTAGTATTGCTCTTATTGACTCTTGCAAAGGGCCCTTTGCAGAGTCAGCCATATATATATATATATATATATATATATATAAAGTTAATCTGTTGTTTGATCTTTTATCTTTCTTAATACATGCCAAGTAAAGAAAGGACTCCCAGACTGTTTTAAAGGTGCTGGCATAAAGACAACAGACCAAGTAGAACTTTTCCCAATACACCCAGAACAACAAGAGGGGCCCACCTCATCTAGCTCACAGATACCAGGAAGGGATAGAGAACAAGGGACAGAGGGTCCTGGCTCCTCATCACTAAACACTCTTGGCCCAGAGTTATGTGCTGTGTTAGGAGAAATTGTGGCTCAGTGCAAGAAGGATTCCCCAGATTACCTGATAACTGGATACAGGAAGCTCAGAACCTTCTCAGGGAGACAACCAGTGCCCTCATCGGAGGATGGATTTGAGGAATGGCTGGATCACGCCACTCAGGCTCTAGAAGAATGGCAATTACCCGAGAAGCACAAGAAGCAAAGGATTATAGAGAGTCTAAGGGGACCAGCATTAGAGGCCATACGCAATCTTAAACTAAGCAGAAAGGACTGTGCTGCACAGGATTATTTAGATGTTCTACAGAGTGTGTTTGGGAGGACTGAAAACACCAGTGAACTCCGCTACCAATTAGAACACTGTTATCAAAAGCCTGGAGAGAAGTTGTCTGAATTTGTTGGGCGATTAGGTAAGATCTTTCATCAGATCCTGTTGAAGAAGGGACTGGACCCAAGAAAGGTGGATGAAACCAGAGCCCAACAAGTTTTAAGGGGAGCTCAACCTATGGATCCCATTGCCCTTCTGCTACGAACCCGACAAGGGGGTGACGTGTTGAAATACCCTGACCAGATTCGGATGATTAGAGAGGAAGAGGTTTTACTGGATCAAAAGAATAGACACCAACCACCAGAGCCCTCAGCACGAGTCCGAGTAGTACGCACGGAGGAAGGCGACCCTCAGGTCGAGCTTCTGAGGAATCAAGTGTCCCAGCTGATGGAAATGGTGGTCGCCTTGACCAGTCAGGCGGAGGTGCTGCCTTACCAAACCAAACAGGAGGAGCCGGAGAAGTCCACCTGTAGACAGAGTGATCAAGCAAGGAAGACAAGGAGGCTCATATTTTGCTTCAACTGTGGAGGAGTAGGACATATGAGGGAAGTTTGTCCCAGCCCAGCTAAAGCTAGTCAGCAAATGCACAAGCCGGCGGAAAACTTCAGAGGGCCCCGGTGAAGGAGTCAACCGGGTGCCCGCCTACTGTAGACAGCTCCAAAAAGACACCAGCCCTACAGGAGGGCACTTATTGCTGTTGTCTTGTTTTTTTTTATATCTTTGTTACTTTGCAAATTTGAAAAAAATAAATATTATACAAAAAAATCCATGTGCCTGATAGGTCCTGCTTGAATAAATCTATCCTGGTAGTGTTGAAGTACAGTGATTTCCTGCCTGACAGCATCTGCATACCGTGTTTCCCCTGAAAATAAGACATACCCCGATAATAAGACCTAGCATGATTCTCGGGGGGCTGCAATATAAGCTAAGCCCTACACCGAAAATAAGCCCTAGTAAAATTTGTTAAATGTTTTATTTAGGGATGTCCCAAAACCGATACTAGTATCGGTATCGGGACCGATACCAAGCATTTCCCGAGTACTTGTACTCGGGGGAAATGCTCCGATGCTTCACCCGATACTTGTACAGTCAGGTATCGGGTGGTGGGGGGAGGTACAAGTCTTCTCTGTGTTGTCTTCCCCCCCCCATGTATTCTCCCCCGTGCCGTCTTGTTCCCCTGTGATGTCTTCTCCCCGTCAGTGCTGCTCTCCCCCTGATGTCTTCTCCCCGTCCGTGCCGCTCTCCCCGTGATGTCTTCTCCCCCTCCATGCCGCTCCCCCTCCGTGCCGCTCTCCCCCCCTGATGTCTTCTCCCAGTCCGTGCCACTCCCCCCCCGTGATGTCTTCTCCCAGTCCATGCCGCTCCCCCTCCGTGCCGCTCTCCCCCCCTGATGTCTTCTCCCAGTCCATGCCGCTCTCCCCCCATGATGTCTTCTCCCAGTCCATGCCGCTCCCCCTCCGTGCCGCTCTCCCCCCCTGATGTCTTCTCCCAGTCCGTGCCGCTCCCTCTCTGTGCCGCTCTCCCCCCCTGATGTCTTCTCCCAGTCCATGCCGCTCCCCCTCAGTGCCGCTCTCCCCCCCCTGATGTCTTCTCCCAGTCAACGCCGCTCCCCCTCTGTGCCGCTCTCCCACCTGATTTCTTCTCCCAGTCCGTGCCGCTCTCCCCCGTGATGTCTTTTACCAGTCCATGCTGCTCTCCCCCCGTGCCGCTCTCCCCAGTAATGTGTTCTCCCCCGCCGTGCCGTCTCCTCCCCATCCATGCCGCTCCCCCTCCGAGCCACTCTCCCCCTCAATATGTCAGGATGGAGAGCGGAGGTAGGAGCCGGCTCCTACCTTTTCCAGATGGACAGAGTCAGTGATCACTGACTCTGTCCATTCACATAACTGAGCATCGTAACCTGTGTTTACGATGCTTCAGTTTATGAATGAAGAGGAGCTTCTCTCCATTCATTTCAGCTGAGGCTGCAGAGGAAGGCACTGGGGAATCTGTGTCCTCAGTCCCTTTCTCTGTCTTAAAGGGGAGATGTCAGACGTCTTTTAAGACCCCTGATATCTCACCAAAGCCTCCCAACAGGGCTAATTAAAAAAAAGAAAAATAGTTGCAATAAATAATTTAAAAAATAAAATGTAAATAATAATAATAATAATAATAATAATAATAATAATAATAATAAAAAAAAAACACACTGACAATCCACTACCCCCACTGTCACATGACATTAAAAAAAAAGTATCGGTATTCGGTATCGGCGAGTACTTGAAAAAAAGTATCGGTACTTGTACTCGGTCTCAAAAAAGTGGTATCGGGACAACCCTAGTTTTAATCCACCTTGCAGAATGATTGCTGGAGGTCTTCTCCTCTCCTCCTGGCTGATGCCTGCCCCCCCTGCACGGAGCGGGCCAACGCCAGTGAGACAGTGGCTCCCCCCCTCCGCTCTTCTTCCGCCTGATGCCCGTAGCCCCTCCCTCTTCAGCGCACGGAGCTGGCAGATGCCAGTGGGACACTGGCTCCCCCCTCCTCCGCTCTCCTCCCACCCGACTCCCGCGGCCCCCCTCCCTAGTGCACGGAGCGGCCCAACGCCAGTGAGACAGCGGCTCCCACCCGATGCCCGCAGCCCCTCCCTCCTCAGCGCATGGAATGGACAGATGCCAGTGCAGATCCCAGAGCAGAGAAGAAGAGCCCAAGGAAACCATGCGACCCCCAGGTCAGCTGCAAGAAAAGTATTGCCCACAAAACAATCACAATGGGAGACACACTGCACCCCACATCGGCACAATTCCTAAAATGTAATTGCATAATTCTATAAGGATTTTAAGATGCATTTTAGGTCCTGACCTGACAGGGAGGGGGGGGAGGGGGGGGACACAGGAGATTGATAAATGACACAGCATAAGCACTATGCAATCTATTATTCTTTAAGGGAAAGGGATTTTTTTTATAGGGTTACAACCACTTTAAGATCATTGTACATACTGTAAAAAAATAAGACATCCCCCGAAAATAAGCCCTAGTGTGCTTTAGGTTGCCAAAATGAATATAAGACCCGGGCTTATTTTCGGGGGAAACACGGTAGTTCTGGGGGTAAAATCAGCACACAGGCAGAAGCATGTGATTCGATTCTCTAAAGCCCCGTACACACAGGCCAAATATGGAGCGGTTCAACAGAAAGCGTCCAACAATTGGCATGTGTGTATGGAAGCCTGTCCAACAGAATCCGGGTGAACGTCCACATTCTGTCGAAAGGGGCATGACTGAAAAATATCTGCCAATCAGTGCTCTCAGCCAATAGCTGAGAGTGCTGACTGGTGTGTTCTGACAGGGACAGTCTATACAGTGGGGAGATCTATGTACTAACATTGGATAGTTAGTACAGCAAACTAATCTCAAGCTCATCAATTATTTTTTGTTCAGCCCACTGGTTTGAACAGAAAAAAAAAATTACTGACAGTGTGTACCTGGCTTCAGACTGAAGTGTCCCAAATGCCACTGGTGAATAATCTTTTGGTGAAGGAGCTAAGGGAAGCGTCAAGTGCTCATGAAAAATGCAAAAACAAAAAAAGGAAACCATTTGGAGTTAGGCAATATAATCAAAGTAAGTAGATCAAAGCCTTATGAGTTTTTTTCAGATGCAGATCATTTTCTAATTTAATATCACAAAATATTTGATATACTGAACTTACTTCTTTGCAAAACAGCATTCAGAACATATTGCAGCTCTTCAGCACTAACTTCCAAGTCCTGTAATTCAAAAACATAAGTTACTGACTTGTAGCTATCAGGAAAATGACTGGACAGTTAAAGAATATGTTACCCCAACATTTCATATTCTCCTGATATGTGTCTGTTGTACTGTGTGAAAAAGTATCCGGTTCTCTGCATCTTTTCCTTTGTGTGAAATACCTGATGATCTTGCCAGTTCCCCTGCTCTCTTATTTTAAACTGACTGTATTAGGCATAGATGCATATCAATCCATGTTCAGTTTCCTGGCTGTGCTGGGAGCAAAGCGTGCCTGTCCTCCAATGATCAGACTTGTGCTACATAGTTACACAGTTAATCTGGTTGAAAAAAGACACGAGTTTATCTAGTTTAACGCGCAGGAAAAAAAAAAAACACACACAATTTTTTTTCCTCCAGACATAAAAAGTGACCCTTGTCCTCTGTGATGACCTAAGGCAGGTTTCACAGTAGGATGCAGGTTTCCCTGCATTTAATGCGCATGACAGGAGATTGTGACTGGCTCTTAATGGAGCCGTTCACACATTCCTGTGTGCAGAGTGAATTGCACAGGGGTCCTGTGCGTCTTTGGCAGTATTTCAGGTCCGAATTCAGGCAAAAATTGGGACATGATTTGCACTGGACCCCTGCTTTGAGACACATCGATATTAGGTGTGAACCCAGCTTTAAAGTGAATAGCTACACCAAGTTCACTATATGGACCACTTATGTATTTATATATGTTGATCATATCCAGGGGTCAAGTCCTGGGGAAAAAAGTGTGGGAACCCAATATCCACTCCCCCACCAAAAAAAAAAGTTTAATCGCTGCATTGGCGCTAAAGAAATCGCACAGCGACCGGAGAGAGAGAGAGCGCAGACTGTACCGGGGGGAGGTGAGCAGTGTGTACATGGAGGAGGTCCTCCTCCATGTACACAGTGCTCACCTCTCCCCCCGGTACAGTCTGCGCTCTCTCCGGTCCGATCGCTGTGCGATTATTATGTAGACTACATTGCCTTTTTATGTGGCTTTTAAAAGTTGGACCTTGTGCAAGTGACCTAAGTCGCCCTATATAAAACAACCGTGCCCTAGCACAGCAAAGTAACTTATTTTTATATGATGGATCAAAAACAAGATATACAATAAAGGAGACACAAATTTACCTCAGGTCACCATTTAAATTTGTGTCTCCTTTATTGTATATTTTGATCCATCATATAAAAATAAGTTACTTTGCTGCGCTAGGGCAGTGGGCACAGTTGTTTTACATAAGGCGACTTAGGTCACTTGCACAAGGTCCAACTTTTAAAAGCCACATAAAAAGGCAATGTAGCCTACATAATAATCGCACAGCGACCGGACCGGAGAGAGAGAGCGCAGACTACCGGGGGGAGAGGTGAGCAGTGTGTACATGGAGGAGGACCTCCTGGTCGCTGTGCGATTTCTTTAGCGCCAATCCAGTGATTAAACAGGTCAAGTTGTATAGAAGAATGGTACTGGTAGAAATCGGATATATAAATGTATGTATGGGAAAGGATGCAGTGCTAGTGCCGCAATGACTATTTATGCATGGCTTTTCCTTTTCCATTCTGCATTTTCCATTCTGCTAACAATGAAATTAATTCCTGAATAACATAATTATGTGATAACTGCATTGTTCTTGCTGCTATTATTCCCCAGAATTGATTTAAACTATCAGCATAGATCAAAATATAAAATAAAGTAGTACAAGGTCCCTAGTTACAAAGGCAATGAGTGTCAGTGAGTGCAGTGTGTACTGTGGGCACTTTACTTCCTCAATGCCGCCCAGCCTTCATTAAGCGGCAATGTGGCAATGTCTCCAGGGAGCTTTTTTCATTGTTCCCAGGAGTCATTGCAGAGGCCTGCCGCGAGTTATCGCGAGATTTAGAAAGAACTTAAAGTTCTTTCTAAATCCTGCGATAACTCGCGACAGTCCGTCCCCCGCAATGTCTCCCAGGACTCAGGAGACATTGCGGCATTGCCATCGTTAGTGAAGGCTGGGCGGCTCGAGTCCTGCAACGGGAACGGCGTTCCTCCTTTGGAAAAAGTGGAGGGACGCAGTTTCCACGCCTTCCCGCAGGACTCAAGCCCTGATCATATCCCTCCTGAATCCCTACTTCTCAAGAGACAATAGATTCAGTTCAGATAATATTTCCTTATAGCTGGGGTCCTCCATGCCTCTTATCAGTTTTGTTGGCTCTGCACTTTCTTCAGTTCCCCAATAAAACATATCTACTGTACATGAGGTCTTACTAACAATTTAGACCAGGGGCAAAAAGATGTCTCTCTCTCTTTGCAGTCCATACCTACAAGAAAGGATTTTGCTTTGGAAACCATAGCATAGCATGCTATTATTAAGCTTATTATATACCAGAACACCCAGATCCTTCTCCACCATTGATTCCCTCAGTTATACTTTCCCTAGTACGTGTGATGTGTGCATATTTTTAGCCCCCAAGTGCGTAAAATTCTATACATCACATTCCAACAATTACAAATACATTCTTTTTATACTTCATTGCATTTTATATTTACTTAGAATTACTTACCTAAATCTCTAATCCTCCTGTAGCGCCCTGCTCCTGATGACCGGGTGCTATGTTTAAATTTAGTGGGTGTCTGGGCTGATAATTAGCTCAGACTTTGTTAATTACATTTTTTAAATTTAGTGGGTGTCTGGGCTGATAATTTACTCAGACTTTTGTTAATTAAGGCTAAATCAGCCTCTGTTCCGGCTTTGGCTGTGCTTGGAGGTATTTCCCTTTGTTTGCCTATAAGTGGCGTTACCACCATAGGCCAATGTTGGACCTCAAACAGGTCAGACTGTATTGGGTGTCTTTCGCCGGGAACAGCCCAGTGGGAGTGTTCTCCCCGCTGGGCATGCTGGGGAAGGAAACTTAAGGGACAGACACCATTTTTTGGGCTCTCTTCATCTCGTGGCCCTCCTCGCGAGAGGAGTGTGCTGTATAATTTTTTGGCCTCTGGGCCATGCTGGCCTGAGGCTGCATTCCTACCAGGTAGGCCCAGTTGTCCTGACTGGGCCTACGCTCTGAGGGTGATCCTGTGCTGTCTGTCCTGAGGGAAGAAGCCGCTCAATGGAGGAAACTAGAAGAGGACCTGTCCCGGAAAGGACCAAGCAGAAGGCTGGTACTTTGGGAGAGGCCTGGTAACCTTATTGGAGGATGCACCCTAGTACGAAACCTTACAGTGTGCCGGGTTGGCTTAAAGGCTCTAAGACTGTAAGGCTGGAAGTTCGGGTACCAAATCCTGTGGCAGAGGATTCTGGACTGTTCACTTTTGTTTGCAACCAGTCTGTGACAGAGACGGTCATGCATCATTCCGGCTGCTAGGCCAGGTGAGAGGGGTCTGTCCGGGTGAGCAATACCCACTCGAAAGGAAGTGGTGAGTGACCTTTTTGGAACTTCAAAGTCTTCTCCCAGTGATCTGTACTATGCGTCTGAACCTTCCCCTACTCCTCCATCCTTCTACTGTTTGCAAGTTATGAGAAAAATAAAACAGCTAAAAAAAATAAAAATAAAACAGCTAAAGTTTTTACAACTTTTTGTGTACATTGGAGTTCTTTACAGACTTTCTTCCCCTAGACAACGAATGTTGAGGTAACGTGCAAGGCCCAAATCTAATCCAGCAGCTCCTACGGGGGTAGTGCTACACTCCCTTCAATCTTCTTTTACAAAATACCCCAAGCCCCACGAAACAAAACACAACAAAACAAAATACACCCCCCCCCCCCAACCACACATTCACAGAGAGATGGAGGGGTTCTGTGTACTTATGAACTCCCCTGAGCGAACCTCACTTCCCCGTTCTGTCTTTCATCATTCTCTTCCCTTCCTCTGAATATACAAATAGGTCCCATACTGACCATGTTTGGACATACTGCTCTTTTCTGGTCCGAATGGACCAAGTCTTCCATGGCTCCAATCTCTCTGACCTTATTAAGCCACCTTGCAATAGAATGTGGTTTAGAGTCTCTTCAACACAAAGTGACACAGGCCTTGGCAGCACTTACCAAGTGGCACAGCCAGATCTTTTAAATACCTGCACCGGAATCTGTGAGCAGTGAAGTAAAAAAAAGCAGGGTCAACTTTTGTTTAAAAAAATCGGTATATTTTTGGGAGAGCTTCTGAACCTCTACTATTTTGTAATCTTAGGGCAGGTCCAAAAAATTTGAAACAAAGTCCCTTTCTTCTCTACATTGCCAACACCGGTCTGAGCCCTCCGCAAAAAAAATTACGAAGCCTCTACAGGGTATAATACCATTGTGTCAGCAGTTTGTAATTGGATTCCTTTATTCGCGTATATATTGATAAATTTAGTGCAAGATAAATAATGTTCCGGTGCTGAGCTGGGGTAAAAGTCTTTTTAAAGCGGAGTTCCAACCACAATTAGCATTTTTTAAATGTATGTTCTTTCATCCTGCGTTTTTATAATATAAATCCGGTCACTTACTATTTTACAATCCGCCGCCGATCCACATAGATATTCAAAAAAGATAGTTTATAAAACTATGTCTACACCGTTGTCATTTTGCTTGTGGGCATTGTGAAGCCTACAAGCACTTACTTCCTGGAAGTCTTGGATGGGAAGTGATAATTGGACAGGGCACTGCATCCTGGGAAATGATGACACACATTTCCCAGGAGCATTAGAGGGAGATGATGTCAGAATCCTAGGTGATTTCAAAGGCAGATTTCGTGGGACCACATAGCAACAGGCATTTCCAGATGAGTAAAAACATTTTTTTTTTACTTTTTTAGGTCTAATGAGCACAACAATGAAAAAAAAAATTTGGGATGGAAACTCCACTTTAAGGTCTCTTTCCCACTTACTAATAGTTGGCATCACAAACTCCTCAAATGGAGTGTTTAAAAGCATATACATCTTAAAAATCAGTGTTGCAGTGCTTGCCAGAGGTTTATTTCATAATATCCTCCTGGTTGCATCAATGCTGTAATTGTAGGCCAGGCCTCCCTTCACTTCCAATTTGTTAAACGCTCCCTTTTCCATACCTGGTAGGAAACTAGGATTTCCTAGAATAGGGAACAAAGGTGATTGTGTCAAGGAATATCTGGGATTACGACAAATCCTAGTGCAAATTTGCAATGTGGGGCCTATAATAGGATGTTTTATAAGGGAGTCAGGTAGCACAGCGTAGCACCAGGGTGCTCTACTCAGGGATACCGGACTCAACTGTTCCATGTCTATCCATAGCTTAAATTCTGCATGTCTACACCAGTCCACTACCCTCCTTAGATGGGCTGCTTGATAATACTTGAATACATCTGGGACAGCTACTCCACCAAAACACTTGGGTATTCTCGGCCTTTTGGCTAAGATCAAGTGTAGTATCTGTTCTTATCAGTTGCCAGTAGGTGGTACTATGCTGTACAGTACAGTAGTACAGTCCCCAGTACATGGCGAGGTGGAAAGGGATGGCGGTCGGCGGACGCTAAACCTGCTGGCGTGAAGGTGGAAGCCTTCTGATTTGGACGGAGAGGCATGAGGTCGAAGCTGGAGGGCTGGGCCCCTGTCTTCTGGCCTGGATTTTGTGGTGCCTGCCCCAGTCAGTTGTTCGGGAGAGAACCCCTGCTCCTCTTTTCATCTGGAGGAGCGGCTAGTATTTCCCGAACGTTATTAGGAGGAAGGGATGGGGGTTGTGGGAGTAGCCTGCTGAGGTGGGCTCTCCCTGATCTCTCAGAACTCCTACCTTCCTGGCTGGGAAGGGTGCTGCCGGTCCAGGCCGGGCCTGTGGAGATAGTGCCCCTGGAGTGGCAGTCCAGGGGTGCCCCTGGAGTGGCAGTCCATACATACCTTGGCCACGATCTCCACAAACACACTTTTCATACCTGCATCTAGGGCCGGGCCTTTTGGCTGGGACCAGAGGAATTTTTGCTTCCTGGCCAGAGGGCCGGCCATCGTATTGCACGATGGTCACTTTCCACTCACCTCTCCCACCTTCCTTCTCCCCCACTTTATTTTTTATTTTTACCCCGTGTGTTGTCATGTTTTTGTCTTCTTTTTGTTGGTGCACGTTATGTACACTTTATGTGTGATGATTAGGGTGCCGGTCCTCGGGCCAGCCCTGAAAGTCCTGGGAGTGGGTGGACATGGCCTTCTGGCTTAGTTTGCCTGCTCTCATGGGGTCTCCGTTCGGGGGAGCCCCACCTGGGAGGGTTCTATTTCGGCAGACCCTCCAAGGAAGTTGGGTCCGTGTCGGCTTCGGCTGCATGGACTAAAGATCACCCCAGTCCCTGCCAGGAGCGTAACGCCCCGGGGGATCAGGGTTGGGTCCTTTTCGGAGGATCATTTGACGATGCACCCGTCACAGTTTTTTGTGTATCACTCTTTATGTGTGTGCACATTTTTTCCTGCACTGGGTTGTGTTATGCACGCCACAGGCTTTTCAATAGAAAAAAAACACTTGGGTATTGTCATAAGTTCGCTACTGATCCTAGGTCGTTTCTTCGCATATAAAAAATGTGTAAAAAGAGTGGTTATCTGGCAAAAGAAAACTACCGGGATAGCAATGGGTAATGCCTGAAAAAGATATAAGAATTTCAGTAGGATACTAATTTTGATAATATTACATCGGCCAAACCACGAATGTAACCCACGTTGACACTTTTCTAGTAAGGACTGTGCTGAGTTGTATAATGGTAAAATAAATACTGAAAAGGTGTTTCCTATATTTGATGGTATATATGTACCCAAGTAACTTAGTGCAGCAGAAACCATTTAAAATTGAAATTTGGTTGTATAGCTTTTCGTGCTGAAGGAGGCAATCACACCCCCATCGCTTATGAATTGGCATTAGACATGTGCACTGCCAAAATTTTTTTTTTTTTTCGTTTATGTTATTTTCGTTTTTTTGCTTTTTTCGGTACATTCGGTAAATTCGGAAATTCGAAAATTCGGAATTCCGAATTTTTGGATTTCCAAAAAAGCAAAAAACGAATAAAACGGAAAAAAATAAATTTCGGAAATTAAAAAAATAGGAAAATTTTCGAAAATTCGGAAATTAAAAAATTCGGAAGTACGAAATGTTTTAAATGTTTTAATTCGAAAATTCGGGATTTCGGAATTTCTAAAATTAAAAAAATCGAAAATTCCACAATTTCGAAAACTCCAAAATTCGATTTTTTTTATTTTTCGAATTACGAATTTTTTATTTTCAAAATTTCTAATTTATGAATTTTCGAAATTTCTAATTTTCGAAATTTCTAATTTTCGAAATTTCTAATTTTCGAAATTTCTAATTTTATATTTTCGAATTTTCGAATTTTCGAAATTTCTATTTTTTTATTTTGGAATTTTTCATTTTCGAAATTTCGAATTTTTCATTTTCGAAGTTTCGAAAAGGAAAAATTCGAAATTTCGAAAATGAAAAATTCCAAAATAAAAAAATAGAAATTTCGAAAATTCGAAAATTCGAAAATATAACATTCGAAATTTCGAAAATTAGAAATTTCGAAAATTCATAAATTAGAAATTTTGAAAATAAAAAATTCGTAATTCGAAAAATACAAAATTAGAAAATTAGAAAATTGAAAATTTCGAAATTCGAAAGTAAAAATTTTGAAAATTCGAAATTTCGAAAATTGAAAAATTCGAAATTTGAAAAATCGAAAATTGAAAAATTCGAAATTTGAAAAATCGAAAATGAAAAATAAAAAAAAATGAAAAATTCGAAATTTCTAAAATTGAAAAATTCGAAAATAAAAAATGAAAAATTCGAAATTTCGAAAATTCGGAATTTCTAAAATTCAAAAAGAAACAAAAAATTTCAGAAAATTCGAAATTGAAAAATTGAAAAATTCGAAATTGAAAAATTCGAAATTGAAAAATTCGAAATTGAAAAATTCGAAATTGAAAAATTCGAAAATTCGAAATTGAAAAATTCGAAAATTCGAAATTGAAAAATTCGAAAATTCGAAATTGAAAAATTCGAAAATTCGAAATTGAAAAATTCGAAAATTCGAAATAGAAAAATTCAAAAAAAAATATCGAAAATTCGATATTTCGAAAATTAAAAAATTAGAAATATGAAAAATTTGAAAATTCTGAATTTTTAAAATCGAAAATGAAAAATTAGGAAATTAAAAAAAAATGAAAAATTTGACATTTCTAAAATTGAAAAATTCGAAAATAAAAAATTCGAAATTTCAAAAATTCGGGATTTCTAAAATAAAAAAACGAAACATTTTCGTATTTGCGAATTTCCGAAAATCCGAATTTCCGAAATTCGGATTTCCGAAAATCCGAATTTCCGAAATTTGGAAATACGAAAATTCGGAAATTAAAAATTCCGAAAATCGGAAATTAAAAAATTCGGAAATTCGGAAATTAAAAAATTCGGAAATTAAAAAATTTGGAAATTCAAAATTTTTCGGAAATCCGAAAATTCGGAAGTCCGAAAATTCGGAAATAAAAAATTGGTGAAAACGAAAATTTGAAATTAACGAATTTCCGAATTTCCGTTAAAAAAATAATTAGAAACAAAACGAATTGCACATGTCTAATTGGCATAGTTGATTTTTAAGTTTGATAAGGCTTCATAATTCTCAAATTCCTTCATAGGGTTAGGCAGTGAGACATGCGGATTAGACAAGGAAAACAGCAAATCGTCTGCATAAGCTGAGACTTTGTAGTTCTTATCTCCTAAGAGTAGCCCCTGGATGTCCGCGTTTTGGCGGATCTTATTAAGTAAATACTCTAACGAAAGAGCAAACAATAGTGGCGACATCCTTGGCGTGTGCAGCTTGTAATCTTAAAGGGTTTTGAAAATACTCCATTTATTTTAACTAGTGCCTGTGGGGTAGTGTAGACCCCAGAGATCCTTTGAATCATACGGTTTCCCACGCCCATGTGCTTGAGAGCCTCAAACATGAAATGCCAATTTATTCTATCAAATGCTTTTTCTGCATCTGTACTCAAAAAGATACAGGGAGTATTTGTTTTATTGGCATAGTGGACCAAATTAAGTACCTTGATGGTGTTGTCCCTTGCCTCACGGGTCGGGATAAACCCTACCTGATCTAAGTCCACCAGCTGGAAGAGCAGTGGTTAGAGACGAGAGGCGAGTACTTTAGTGAAAAGTTTTAAATCAACATCATTTTTTTTTCAGTTTTAAATCGTTTTTTTTTTTAAACGCTTCTTAATGCAAACACGGCAAAACCCGACATGTATTGTATTGCTCTACCTGCATGCTTGTATAAAAAAAGTATGTATTTTTTTAATTCGACTTTAGCAACAAACCACTTTAGGCTTCATTCACACTTTGCACAAAACATATGTAATGCTGGGCTCCCAATGAGTGGGCCGCTATTATAAATTTAGTGGCATCCGAGCCAATAGTTGGGCTCAAACCTTACTAATTCTGTGTAAATTAGCCTCTGTTCTGGCTATGGTTGTGCTTGATAGAATTTTTCCCTTGTTGCCTGTAGGTGGCGTTACCATCTCAGGTCCATGTTGGAACTCGGGCGAACCATGGTGTGTTAAGTGACCCTTCTTGGCTACTGCCAAGAAGGGTCAGTGGGAGTGGTGCCTCGCTGTGCAAGCTGGGAAGGGATACTTAAGGGGCAAATTCGTTTTTTGGGGTCCTTCGCCTCGTGGCCCTCCTGGCGCAAGGTGCGTGTGTGATTTCAGCCTCGGGACCACGTCTGGTCCGAGGCTGTATTCCTATCGGGTAGGCCCAGCTATGCTGGCTGGGGCCTATGGTTCTAGAAGGGATCCCAAGATGTCCATCCAAGTGGGGGAAGCTGCTTAACGAAGGAGACCGGGGGAGGACCTGCCCTGGAGGAGACCAAGTAACACAGGCTGGTGTCTCGGGATAGGCCTGGTGATTTTGTTAACAAGGGATCCACTACTCAATGTGTCTTACAGCCTGCCCGATTGGCTTAAAAGCTCTTTTGCTGTAAGGCAGGAAGTTCGGGACTTAAATCCTGTGGCAGAAGATTCCCAGACTATCCATCTTTCGCTATCAGATGGTCTGTGACATAGAATGTTCTCATGCTGTCCGTGCATCATTCCGGCTGCTGGGCCATGTGAGAGGGGTCTATCCGAGTGAGCAATACCCACTCAGGAGTGAGTGGTGAATACTTCAACTTTTTGTGCATTCTGTACCGCGTACCTGAACCTTCCCCTTCTCTCTATATTCTCTACTTCCTTCACAAGTTTTATGCAGCAAAAATAAAACCTAAGGCGACACACGACCGAGAATCTCGCCGTAAAAGAAATGTTGTTTTCCTCGACAAGGTTCTTGTCAGGTTTGTCGAGAATCTTGTCACGCTTTCTTTGCGTACACACTGTCAAGACAAAATCTTGTAGTACGGTGACGTACAACACGTACGACGGCACTATAAAGGGGAAGTTCGATTCCACTGTCACAACCCTTGGGGCTGCTTTTGCTAATCTCATGTTACTGCTTGTTAAGTAAAAGTTTGGTAAGAGACGATTCACGCTTTTCAGTCTTTTACAGCGTGAGGAATGTGCGATCTCATTACGAACAATACTTTTACCGAAACTGCGCTCCCATCTCAGACTTTATTCTGAGCATGCGCGCGTTTCTAAGCATACACACGAACGTGTTTCTCGTCGTAAACCTGCCCAACGAGAAACACGACGAGGAAATTGAGACTCCCGACGAGAAAAATGTTCTATTTTTTTCTCGTCCAGATTCTCGACGAAAAACATACACACAACCGTTTTCCTCAGCAAAAATTCTCTGCCACCAATTTCTTTGATGGATTTTGTCGAGGAAAACGGTTGTGTGTACAAGGCCTAACAGTTGAAGGTTGGACATTGCAATTACTATGGACTTTCTTCCCAGGACAACGAACTAAGAGGTAACGTGCAAAACCCAATTTAAACCAGCAGCTCCTTTGGGGGTAGTGCTACAAGTGGGGGCTCATCCGGGATTATTTGCCATTGCTTCTGACAACCGGATTCATATGTTTCATTTTATTGAAAGTCCGCAATCAAGGAAGTATTGGACTGTGCTTTAAAAGAGAGAGAAAGGGGTTAAGGGTACAGATTGCTTAACCACTACCCGACGGCCGTACGACTTTATACGGCCGCGGGGTGGTTCTCAATCTCTAACAGGCCGTAAAAAGACGGCCTGCGCGTGCATCCAGCGGAGCGGGCGCGCGCGAGTCTGACGGCAGCGCGCGCGTGCTCGCCGGATCGCTGAGATGCCGATGCGAGTGTCTGGTGGCCGTGATGTCCGCCAGGGACTCGGGATCGGCGGCTACAGGGACAAGACGTGGAGCTCTGTGTGTAAACACAGAGATCCACGTCCTGTCAGGGGAGAGAGGAGACCGATCTGTGTCCCTTGTACATAGGGACATAGATCGGTCACCTCCCCCAGTCACCCCCCTCCACCTACAGTTAGAACACAATTTAGGGTACACATTTAACCCCTTCCTCACCCCCTAGTGTTAACCCCTTCAATGCCAGTCACATTTATACAGTAATTAGTGCATTTTTATAGCACTGTTCGCTGTATAAATGTGAATGGTGCCAAAAATGTGTCAAAAGTGTCCGATGTGGGGGGGCGTGGCTTGGAGCGCGAGCCGGATGGACGCATAAGACCGGAGCTCCGGAGCGAAGGGAACTATAGCGGCACCTAGCAACCTCAGTTCAGCCGATTTCACCCACGAAACCCACGGGAACTGCCCGAGTGACCGCTGACATGACCGGGAAGCGTCACCAGGACAGGAAGCCTCACCGGCTCACAGACTTTTTCACCCCACACGGGAGAGCCGAGAAACAAGATGGCGCCGAGGCCTGCTCGCCTTCACAACGCTCCTCGCTGAGGACACCAGCTAATGCAGGTACGCGGGCAAAAATCTTGCCATCCCCTGACATCATGTCATCTGCTCCCTCGACTCCATCCACCCGCAGCCCAGCTAAATCCAAACCCAGGTTGGATGGTGGGAGATCCGACCTGGCCACAAGCCTGGATGGGAGCCAGGCCTCAGACTCGGGGGATGACACGCGGGATCTACCCGACTCTATAATATCGTATCCCACACAAAATCAACCAGTAGTTGACACTGTCCTTAAAGACATGTTGATCTCATTAAGGAGCACTTTGCAGTCAGACATGGCAACATGTATGCATCGCCTCAGTAAAGATATTCAAGATGTGGGCAGGAGAGTGGATCATATAGAGACTAAAATGGAGGAGTACGCCACAACTATAAACGATTTGGTAGATGCAAACGAGGAAAGGGAAGGCGATTCTGAATGGGTTAAAGCAAAAATAGCAGATTTGGAAGACAGGTCGAGGAGGAACAATCTAAAAATAAGAGGGATCCCAGAATCTGTGCTTCCACCTGACCTGAACCAATATGTCGCCACCATGTTTAAGGCCCTCATCCCAGATCTGGCCGATCTAGACGTCACGATCGACCGAATACACCGCTTGCCTAAGCCATCCCATCTCCCTGATCAGGTCCCTAGGGATGTTCTACTAAGGCTGCATTTCTTTCATGTTAAAGAACAACTTATGATCTTGATGCGGAAGCATGAAGCCATCCCCCAACAATACCAAGATTTACAATTCTATGCAGACTTGTCCCAATACACTTTGCTAAAACGGCGAAATCTGAACACAGTGACCAAGGTGCTGCGTAATCATAGGATCATCTACCGCTGGGGATATCCAACTAAAATATCAGTCACCAAAGATAATCGCACCTTTACAATCACCTCATTAGAAAAGGGCCTAGACCTTCTCAAGGAATGGGGTATCCTGCCCGATAGCACTGAAGCTCTTTCAATAGACCGCACTCCTCGCAGGGTAGAACCCGAATGGAAGCAGGTCACAGCCAGAAATGCCAAATCACACACCTGAAGTGGGCCATGAGCTGTATTCACACCCAGTTCCCTGAACCTGGAACCGACTAAGTCCGTTCTAACTTTACCCCCCCGTTGCAAGTTGCAATCTGCAGCACGTTGCTGCTGAAGGATCTCACCGTCTCCTTGCTACTGCTGACCCGCAGTGGCATTGCTGTGTTTAAACATGCTTTGTTTTGTTACTTTTCTTTTTTTTTCTCTATCCTTTTTTGGTTCACTAGCCAGCTCTCCATCTTTTCTTCACACTGGATGTCGTCCACCTCAGCAACTGTTCTCAACACCATGGATCGCATAATACAGCCTTCGCTCCTATCAAAACACCGTGTGATCGCATACAAATGGCCATGTGAGTACTGCATCTACACTATCGATCTGTTGTCATATGATCATTTTAAGCATCCAAAGACAGTGGAAATAGACCCCTTGGAACTGCCTAGAAATACCTTCTGCCACCCATTATCACTCATAATCCCCCCACACCATGCCGCTTAATATTTTGTCTATGAACACTAAAGGGCTTAATCATCCGGTCAAGCGTAAATCTTTATGGAAAGAGGCACTTACCCACCACTGTGATATAGTGTGCGCCCAGGAAACACACTTTTGTGCAAAGGCCCCGCCTAAATGCTCACATGGTAGTTTTCCGCATGTATTCACAGCTAACGCGGACTCAAAAACCAAAGGAGTCCTGACTGCCATCAGAGATACTGTGGCATTCCACATGCACGCAGTCATCAAAGACCCCTTAGGAAGATTTCTAATCTTGACATGTGACCTGAACAACACCACTTACACTATCGTCAACGTATACTCCCCTAACAAGCATCAGGTGCACTTTTTCAACAAATTAATGAAGAAAGTCCAACAAGTCCAACAAGGTCTACTTATTATTTGTGGCGACTTTAACGTGACCCCTGACCCAGCTATAGACTCTACCACCACCTCTACGCGTCATCTCCCGGAGCTGGCGCCATCGATTACAAAGAACAATCTCTATGATGCCTGGCGCTGTCTCCACGACAACGAAATAGATTTTACTTTTTTTTCCATACCTCACTGTGTTTATACGAGGATAGATCTTTTTTTAGTAGAACAAAGAGTATTGTTTCAAGTTAAGTCTGTGACAATTAATAATATTTCATGGAGTGATCATGCTTCTGTGGTAATGTCTGTGGCTGATTTTGCATCTTGCAAACAGACTCCAGTTTGGAGACTTAACACTTTTCTCCTACAGGATATAGAACTCAAAGACAAAATCCAGACTCACATTTCCGAATTCTTTAGAAACAATTTAGGTTCAGTGCAAAGCCCCTTCACACTATGGAATGCCCATAAGGCTTTCATCCGCGGCATTTTCATCCAGGCAGGGGCAAGGTACAAAAAACAGAGGCAGAAACATTTCACTGAGCTCATGAGACAAATCACTGATCTAGACAACAAGAACAAACTCAACCCTAACGTCACAGTGTCTGAACAACTTACCAAACTTAGATTTAACCTAAGACTACACCTTTTAGAAAACTTCGAGCGAGCCTCTAAACGATTAAAAATGACCTATTACGCATCAGGCAACAAGGCAGGTAAATTACTGGCAAAGGCCCTTAAGGGACATAGATACAAACTAAAAATCCCTTTTGTGACACACCCTGTCACTGCCCAGAAAGTGTCCCACCCCCAACAAATTGCAGATGCCTTTAGCTGCTTCTACGGCAAACTATACAACCTCAAAGATGACCCGTCCACTTTCCAACCAACCCCTGAGCTTATCTCCCAATTCCTAGAGAGAATAGACATCCCCAAGCTGTCAACTGACCAACTTAACTACCTCAATCTTCCTTTCACCGATAGCGAAATCTCTAAAGTCATTGACGCCCTTCCCCTTAACAAATCACCAGGCCCTGACGGCTTTAGTAGCGAATATTATAAAGAATTTAAATCTCTACTAATGCCCTGTTTATTACAGATGTTCCAGTTAGCGGCCACCTCTGCTTCATTTCCGCCAGAAATGTTAGAAGCCCTCATAGTGGCACTCCCCAAACCGGGTAAAGAACCCACATCCCCAGCAAATTTTAGACCAATCTCATTACTCAACATAGACCTCAAAGTATACGCCAAACTAATCGCTACAAGGTTAGTGGATATTATGCCCACTTTGATTCACCCAGACCAATCAGGTTTCACTAAAAACAGACAAACCTCAGATGCCACGCGACGCATGATAAATATCATTCATTTAGCAGGGGTGCAACAAAGGCCTTCTCTGCTCCTATCTTTGGATGCGGAGAAGGCCTTTGACAGGATACACTGGCTGTACCTGTCCAAGACCTTAGAATCATTTGGATTTAAGGGGGATATTCTTACAGCAATCCAAGCTCTATACTCCAAACCATCAGCCAAGGTGTATATGTCCGGTGTTCTGTCGGCCCCATTCACTATAACTAATGGTACGAGACAAGGGTGCCCCTTATCCCCGTTAATTTTTAACCTATTAATGGAACCCCTAGCTATTTCAATAAGGACCCATCCCAAAATAACTGGACTAAAGGTTGGTAAAGAGGAGCACACTATCAGCCTTTTCGCTGATGACATCATCATGATTTTGTCAAATATAGACACATCACTTACAGCGACACAGGAAATTCTAAGTTCATTTAATAAGATCTCATATTATAAAATTAATGAAAGTAAGTCGTATATCCTAGGCCTGGGACTAAAGGAAAGTATATGCGTTGGGATTAAAACTAAGTGCCCATACACCTGGAGCACTGCTGGCATCAAGTATTTAGGTATTATACTGACCGACAACACAGACCACCTAGTCGAGGCCAATTATAATTCATTTCTGCTCTCCCTCCCCTCTAAACTTAAAGAGCTGTCTTGGACGGAATCCTCATGGGCGGGCCGTCTTGCGGCTTTTAAGATGATACTGCTGCCCCAACTTATCTATCTGTTTAGGAACCTCCCTATCTTAGTTCCGGATAAATTTTTTTCCATAGTTCAATCTCAAATAAACAACTTTCTATGGCAGGGACGGAGGGCCAGATGTGCCTTCCATAAATTGGTCAAATCCAAAGCGGCAGGAGGAGTGGGCCATGTGATTATCAGGGACTATTACTTGGCAGCAATCTTAGCGCAGGCGAGAGGTTGGTTCCAGAGGGATCACACAGCGAGGTGGCTCTCACTGGAGGCTTCCCAATGTCCCAACTATAACCTATCCAATTTTCTGCTAGCTAGCACTCACATGAATAGACTACCTATAGGTATTTCCCCTACTATGCGAGCAACTCTCAAAGCCTGGGGTAAATTTCTGAACGAACCAATGGTTGACTCCAACCCTCAAACTATCCCATTCCCTATAGCGGGCCTACAGCTATTAATTCCTGACCTCAATGTTAAAACATGGGAAGATAAGGATATCAAGACTGTCGCGGACCTCCAGGTGGGTCCTGCGACTAAGTCTTTTAGGTCTCTCCAAATCGAATATGGTTTATCTGCCAGGGATCAATATGCAACCATTCAAATAGCACACCTTCTAGAAGCAACACCGAAATTATCGGTCGAGATCCCTTGGAGGGTATTCTTATATCTGACTAAGCCGGTTACCTCCATTAGAGGCATATCCCTGTTTTATGGCCAGCTAGGTCAGAAAAATCTACTGATTAAAACACCATCTATGAGATCTTGGGAGTGGGACCTTAATAATCAATACGATATATCCCAGTGGAAGCTAGCCATCACATCAGTGTACAAAGCAACTAAATGCGCCAATCTTTGGGAATTACACCAGAAGATCTTATTACGATGGTACCTGACCCCCACACGGCTAGCAAATTTTCAGACACAAACCTCCCCCCTGTGTTGGCGACTATGCGGACACAGGGGCTCGTTGTTACATATACTGGGGTTTTGCCCTAGGATACAAAAATTTTGGAGCGAAGTGTTTGACCTTATACGTTCAACCACTGGCTACAATTGTCCTCTAAGAATGGATATGGCTATCCTATCGCTGGGAGTAGAATTATTCCCCCCACCATACAGATTGATAGTCACGCATATCCTTTTAAGCGCGAGGTTAGAACTAGTAAGAAAATGGAGGTCCATAGAGACCCCCACCCTGAGAGAGGTGGTTAGATCTACTAATCTTCACATTAACTATGAAATAATGTTCAGAGCAACCCAACACAGACCTGAGAACAGAGCCCAGATCTGGGCACCTTGGACAGACTGGTATAAACTGAATGAAGCTAGGTTCTAGACTGAAGCCTACTTATATGCGATCTTATCAGTCAGAAAGTATGTTTCTTGCATACATTGGAGCAATACATCCAGTCTCTGCTCTTCTCTAATTCATGCCTTTACTTTCCCTTTTCTTTTCCTTTTATCTTCACTAGTCTTTGTTTCACATTCCTACATACCATCTAATCTCTTGTCACTTTAAATACCAAAAGTTGATATCTGTGAGCGTGTATGACATGTATGTAGCATCAGTTCGGTGGGCCCGCATACCGCCAAGCGCAGAGAGTTCCCGTCAGGGGCGCGGGCGGGGTGAGGAGGCCCACTATTGTCTCGTTTATGTTCTTTTAACGCACATGTCTAAGACTGTTATCACCCAATGGGTTATGTTGAGATTGATTGGACAACTGCTTGGATAGTATCACGATACAATAACCTGTTGAAGATTAATCTTCTTGTAATGTTATGTTCAATTGCGAATATTTGTGACTTTGATATCTTCTGATGTACACAAAAGTATGTATACCTTGCTGCTCTCTTTGATACTCTAATAAAAATTTATTGCTTGAAAAAAGTGTCCGATGTGTCCGCCATAATGTCGCAGTCACGAAAAAAATGCTGATCGCCGCCATTAGTAGCAAAAAAAAAAAAAAAAATAATAATAATTCTGTCCCCTATTTTGTAAGCGCAATAACTTTTGCGCAAACCAGACGCTTCTTGCGATTTTTTTTATTTTTTTCCCCAAAAATATGTAAAAGAATACGTATCGCCTAGACTGAGAAAAAAAATGTTGTTTTAAAAAAATTGGACTATTTATTATAGCAACAAGTAAAAAATATTGTTTTTTTTTCAAAATTGTCGCTCTATTTTGGTTTATAGCGCAAAAAATAAAAACCGCAGAGGCGATCAAATACCACCAAAAGAAAGCTCTATTTGTGGGAAAAAAAGGACGTCAATTTTGTTTGGGAGCCACATCGCACGACCGCGCAATTGTCAGTTAAAGTGACGCAGTGCCACAAGCTGAAATTTCACCTGGTCAGGAAGGGGTATATGTGCCCAGTAAGGAAGTGGTTAACTGCGATTCTGCATGCGATTCTGTAGAATATGTATGTGTTGCATTTACATAGATGTGTGAGGACCTGGGAGTGGGAAGAGGAAGTAAGAAGTTATGAAGTGAAGCTAAAAGAAAAAGGTTTTACATGCAGCTTTCTGCTGGCTGGATTAAACAAGTTCTTCACAATGTTCATCTGACGACTCATCATTGCTTCTACAAAATCTACATGGTGACAGAAGTGAGATCGCTGAAACATCATGACTCAGAATTTACGTGGCATACAACCCCTAATCTTTGATAATAACATTGCTAACAACTGTACGAAATTCAAAAGGGAATGGGATCTGTACAGCACAAGGGCGGATCCAGAGTCTAGTCTCGGGAGGGGCACTGCCAGAAAATAAGGTGTTGCTTACAGAACTCAATTAGGTGTCCGATGTGTCCGCTGCAATGTTGCAGTACCGCTAAAAAATCAATGATCGCCGCCATTACTAGTAAAAAATATTTAAATATAAATGCCATAAATCTATCCCATAGTTTGTAGACGATTGTCAGGGACTGCAGACATGGTACAAGAGATGGTCAGAGACTGCAGACATGGTACAAGAGATGGTCAGAGACTGCAGACATGGTACAAGAGATGGTCAGAGAATGCAGACATGGTACAAGAGATGGTCAGAGACTGCAGACGTGGTACAAGGGATGGTCAAAGACTGCAGACGTGGTACAAGAAATGGTCAGAGACTGCAGCCGTGGTACAGGAGATGGTCAGAGACTGCAGACGTGGTACAGGAGATGGTCAGAGACTGCAGACGTGGTACAAGGGATGGTCAGAGACTGCAGACGTGGTACAGGAGATGGTCAGAGACTGCAGATGTGGTACAAGGGATGGTCAGAGACTGCAGATGTGGTACAAGAGATGGTCAGAGACTGCAGACGTGGTACAGGAGATGGTCAGAGACTGCAGACGTGGTACAGGAGATGGTCAGAGACTGCAGACGTGGTACAGGAGATGGTCAGAGACTGCAGACGTGGTACAAGGGATGGTCAGAGACTGCAGGCATGGTACAAGGGATGGTCAGAGACTGCAGAAGTGGTATAAGAGATGGTCAGAGACTGCAGACGTGGTACAGGAGATGGTCAGAGACTGCAGACGTGGTACAAGGGATGGTCAGAGACTGCAGACGTGGTACAAGGGATGGTCAGAGACTGCAGACGTGGTATAAGAGATGGTCAGAGACTGCAGGCATGGTACAAGGGATGGTCAGAGACTGAACACATGGTACAAGAGATCAATGCAGCCTCATCAGTGCCCACCATTGCAGCCTCACTGTACATATGAACGCAGCCCCACCTTTGTGTATAAATTCAGTCCCACTTTTGTATATTAATGCAGTCCCACTTTTGTATATCAATGCAGACCCAGTTTTGTATATCAATGCAGACCCACTTTTGTATATCAATGCAGACCCACTTTTGTATATCAATGCAGCCCCACTTTTGTATATAAATGCAGTTCCACTTGTGTCTATGAATGCAGTCCCACTTTTGTCTATGAATGCAGCCCCACTTTTGTCAATGAATGCAGCCCCACTTTTGTCTATGAATGCAGCCCCACTTGTGTCTATGAATGCAGTCCCACTTTTGTATATACATGCAGTCCCACTTTTGTATATGAATGCAGCCCCACTTTTGTCTATTAATGCAGCCACACTGTGCATGGCACTCACCATGGCATTGCCTCGATCACACACAGCAGGTATCTCCTCTCCCGACTTAGTGAAGGATTGGCTTGGGTGGCTCAGCTGCTCTAGTCCTGCAAAGGGAACTGAGTTCATGCTGTGAATAAAGTGCAGGAACTTCGTTCCCACGCGTTCCCGCAGGACTTGAGCCCTGCTCGGGGGGGAGCAATTGCCATGTTGCCCCCCCCCTGGATCCGCCGTTGCCACAAAGCAGTTTAAAAAAAATAGTAAAAAAAAAAAAAAAAAATTTTATTTATTTTTTAAAGCCAATGTGACATGATTGCCTCGGGGGGGCAATTGCCCTGTTGCCCCCCCCCTGGATCCGCCGTTGGCACAGCAATGCAAGACTCTCAGACAAGTCAAAAAAGGTATAAGCTCAATTTTGCTGGTTTAGGTGCACTAGATAAATATGAGTCCTTTTATTTTCAAGATAATGAGGACAAAGAGGATCCTGACATCTTAATACATTTGATGATATATGCTTACCACAGTGTAATGTGATAATAGATAGACATGCATCAACATGATAGCTCAGAAACCGGATGAAGGAATACAATCCCTATGCAGCCAGATTGAGACTGCTGGCTAAAAATTAGATTTTGGTGCACTAACGGATGAAAGGATTGTATGTGGTATCTACAAGAATGCAGTTTGTGCTCAGTTGTTAACCACTTCCCATCCACGCTAAAGCCGAATGACGGCTACAGCGTGGACCTAAAACGCCGGGAGGCCGTCCCCTTTCCTCATTCCCCACGTGTGCTCCCGAGCACGCATCGGGAACTTCTGTGCTGGCCGTGTCCCTTGAACACAGCCAATCACAGATCGCTGTAAATAGCCAATCACAGCTGCTATTTAAAGCGCGATCGGCGTACCCAATGAGAGATGATCTCAAATGTAAACAAATGAGATCATCTCTCATTCCCGGCTCTCCCTGTTCACACAGACACCGCGTGTGAGGAGGGAGAGCGATCTGTCAGTGATAAACACAGTACACCACACTACACCAGCCTAAGTGTAGCGGGGTTATACTATCACTGACTATTTGATAGTTATGCATACCTAAATCCCCCGGGAGTTCTAGTCACGTTGTACATATGTGTTTATTTCTTTCCTAAAGCAATGCATTGTGGGATTTGAAGTAGGAGGAGAAAAGGACTCTGGGCCATATTCTCAGAGAAGTTACGATGGAGTAAGTCAGATACTCCATCGTAACTCCCTTTTTAGGCCAGTGTATCTATGCTCCTGATTCTCAGAATCATTTTTGCATAGATACACTTAAGGGGCCAGATTCACGTAGATCAGCGGATCTTTAGATCCGCTCGATCTACCTGATTTAAGATCCGCTCCCGCAAGTTTGAGAGGCAAGTGGGTTATTCACAACACACTTACCTCCAAACTTGCGACGGCGGATCCTAACTCCCCCAGCGGAATTCAAATTCCGCGGCTAGGGGAGTGTCATATTTAAATCAGACGCGCTCCCGCGCCGATTTAAATACGCATGCGTCGTCCGGGGAATTTCCCGGCGTGCATTGCTCCCACTGACGTCAATAGGACGTCAGTGGTTGCGACGTGAGCGGGACTTGCGACGCGCGTGTTCGTGAATCGGCGTACGCAAACGACGTAGGAAATTTCAAATTCGACGCGGGAACGACGGCCATACTTAACAATACTTACCCCTGCTTTTAGAAAGGGTAAGTATACGACGGAAAACCGCTACGGAAACGACGTAAGAACACAGCGTCGGGTCCGCGTACGTTCGTGAATTTCGCGTATCTCGCTGATTTACATATTATTCAGTGTAAATCAGCGGGAACGCCCCCGGCGCCATTTTTAAATAAAAAAAAAGATCTGACAGTGTAACACAGTGTGACACTGTCGGATCTCAGCCCTATCTATGCGTATCTGATTCTATGAATCAGGTGCATAGATAGGACCAGAAAAAATCCGAGATACGATGGTGTATCTGAGATACTCCATCGTATCTCTTCTGTGAATCTGGCCCAAGATCCGCCATCTTACACTGGCGGATCTTAAATGCAATGACGCCAGCCGCCGCTAGATGGCATTTACGTGAAGGAGTCATTTGCATATGCAAATGATCCTTCTACGCCGATTCCCGAACGAGTTCGCGTCGCGTAACCGTCGCTAACGTCGTTTGCGTAAGCGGAAACTTACCCCTGCTATATGAGGGGTACGTTTCCGCAAGTCTCGCGTAGGCCATGTTACGGATGGCGTCGGGTCCCCGTCGTGTTTTTTCGTCGGATACGTCGTTTACGTAAGTCGTTCTTGAATACGACTTTACGTCAATGACGCACACGTTGGCGTCATTGACGTTTTCCGCCGAGAACTGGAGCATGCGCACTGGGCTTTTTGCAGCCCGGCGCATGCCCAGTTCTTTTGCATCGGGGGCGCGCTTCATTTGAATAGAAGACGCCCCCTTGGAGATCCGCCAGGCTACGCCGGGACACTTACACTCCGCTGTCCCAACTTATGGAGCAAGTGGTTGGGGAATACAACACCTGCTCCAGTAAGTTGGGACAGCGGAGTGTAAGTGCCCTAAGCAAAGCAGGCGGAGATTCTTTGAGAATATGGCCCTCTATTTCTACTAATGTCAATGGACTACGGTACCCATAATGCATTGGCTTCCTAGAAAACATTGCACCCCCGCACAGCTTTATGGGGGAGGTTACTTAAAGATGGGGAGGAGCTGAATTTGCTTTCTTGGGATCGGCATCCTTCCCTCTGCGGAGTGAGGGAGAGCACTCCAGCCAAGCAGCTAGGCCTGAAGCCGGAGTCAGGATCCACCAGAAGACCAGCCATCCAGAGAGAGACAAGATCAAGTGCATCCAGCTCGTGCTTCCAAGAGACCCGAGAGACTCACCAGCTGACAATTGTAACAGTGGAGAGCAAGATAACGGAGACTGTGCGTTGCAGAGTGGCCACCGATCAGCGTATACCTCGTGAGGAACTCAGGCGGACTAGGCCTGCTCGGGTGAGAGGACACTTGCCCAAGCTCTCAATACTACCTTAGTCTTGTGACTCATAGTGCTCCACACATCCCAAGCACCTGTATTGATCATACCCTTAGACTGAGCCTGAATACCCTTTGGATTACAAACAAGTTAAAGTGCACCAAAGAATTTACAATAGACTTCACTACTGAGGAACATTCTGCAGTTATCAAAGCTAGGCCTAATCAAGATCACTAGCGATTGCACTTGAAGGGAGTGCCCACTAGGGGAAGCTCGCGAGCATAGACTATTCATAGCCACTTACAGACTTTAAAACGTTAACATTTTTAGTTTTGTTCTTATTGGGCTAGATTCAGCAACAACATACGGCGGCGTATCTCCAGATACGCCGCCGTAATTTCAAATCTGCGCCGTCGTATCTTTACGCGGATTCTCAAAGGCAGATACATTGAAAAAATAGGCTTCCTCCGCCGACGTAACTTGAATAAGCCGGCGTATAATTGTATGCATATTTACGCTGGCCGCTAGGTGGCACTTCCGTCGTTTTCGGCGTAGAATATGCAAATTACCTCGATTCACAAAAATACGTGTGCCCGGCGGAATTTTTTTACGTCGTTTGCATAAGGCTTTTCCGGCGTAACGTTGCTCCTGCTTCTATGAGGCGTAGGCAATGTTAAGTATGGACGTCGTTCCCGCGTCGAATTTTGAATTTTCTTCGTCGTTTGCGTAAGTCGTTCGCGAATAGGGCTGAACGTAATTTACGTTCACGTCGAAACCAATACGTCCTTGCGGCGTACTTTGGAGCAATGCACACTGGGATATGTACACAGACGGCATACAGAAGAAGGTAACAACATCATTGCATGTCATTGTATAGTTCACATGTGTTATTGTGGTCTTAGCCATGCAGGGGACTCGCAATACATTTACATTTGTCTGGTGTGCCAAGGGAGGGTTCGAGCCTTTTATAGGGGTGGATAGGTCAGAGAGTAGGCCCAAAACTAATCAGCAGCTCCTTCGGGGGTACCGTGGGGGCTCGTCCGGGATCCTTCTTCTCTGAAATCAAAATTCCCTTTATATTGAACCTCACCCTCGCCAGGACCAGTCATGAATGCTGCTGCCACAGCCATTTGGTGCAGCGAAGAAAATGTCACCTTGAAAAATTGCTTTGTCACGGTCTGGAGTCAGGCTCAGAGGCCAATTGCTATAGCAGTGACAGAACAGGTATACAGGCAGTAGAGTAGTCCAGGAACAGGCCGAGGGTCAAACACAGGTGGTTGCAGATTGGGATCAGGCAATAGAGAAGTCCAGGGACAGGCCGAGGGTCAAACACAGGTGGTTGCAGATTGGGATCAGGCAATAGAGAAGTCCAGGAACAGGCTGAGGGTCAAACACAGGTGGTTGCAGATACAATGGCAGCAGAGCAGACAAATCGCAAGGCACTGGCTGGGAAGGCACAATAACCTGGCAAAGAGGAAGTGCAGAGACAAGGCTTTTATAGGAAGTCTGTGGGAGGAGCAAGGGGTTCAAGGTTCAAGGCAATCAAGACACAAGGCAGGAATGTCCAATGGATCAGATGGGTTTGTCCAGCAGATCAGACAGGGAGCTGTCCAGCATCCCAGATAGCTCAGTGAGAAGGTTCACTGCCAGACACAGATGAGGTCCCAGGTTCAAGTCCAGGTCCTGACAGGCTTAGTGATTGAGATTAAGGGAGAAGCCTGGACAGAGGAAAAGTTACTCCCAGTCCTGAGGACTTTATCCACAGACAGGAAGCCATGGGTGGTGGATATGTGAATAGATAGTGTCAACCCTCACATATATGCCTTATGTGAGTGGAAGAAAGGACTCCCAGACTGTTTTAAAGGTGCTGGCATAAAGACAGCAGACCAAGTAGAACTTTTCCTAATACACCTAGAAGAACAGGAGGGGCCCACCTCATCTAGCTCACTGAGACCAGGAAGGGATAGAGAACAAGGAAGAGAGGGTCCTGGCTCCTCATCACTAAACACTCTTGGCCCAGAGTTATGTGCTGTGTTAGGAGAAATTGTGGCTCAGTGCAAGAGGGATTCCCTAGAATACCTGATAACTGGATACAGGAAGCTCAGAACTGTGGGTATGGAGTTGGGTGTATAGGATTTTACTGTGTTTTTTATTTTGTTTTTTTATTTTTTGTGGTTGAACTGGATAGACTTGTGTCTTTTTTCAGCCTGACTAACTATGTAACTATGTAACCTTGTCAGAGAGACAACCGGTGCCCTCATCGGAGGATGGATTTGAGGAATGGCTGGATCACGCCACTCAGGCTCTAGAAGAATGGGAAATACCCGAGAAGCACAAGAAGCAAAGGATTATAGAGAGTCTAAGGGGACCAGCATTAGAGGCCATATGTAATCTTAAACTAAGCAGAAAGGACTGTGCTGCACAGGATTATTTGTTCTACAAAGTGTGTTTGGGAGGACTGAAAACACCAGTGAACTCTGCTACCAATTAGAACACTGTTATCAAAAGCCTTGAGAGAAGTTGTCTGAATTTGTTGGGCGATAAGATAAGATCTTTCATCAGATCCTGTTGAAGAAGGGACTGGACCCAAGAAAGGTGGATGAAACCAGAGCCCAACAAGTTTTAAGGGGAGCTCAACCTATGGATCCCATTGCCCTTCTGCTACAAACCCGTCAAGGGGGTGACGTGTTGAAATACCCTGACCTGATTCGGATGATTAGAGAGGAAGAGGTCTTACTGGACCAAAAGAATAGACACCAACCACCAAAGCCCCCAGCATGAGTCCGAGTAGTAAGCACGGAGGACGGCGACCCTCAGGTCGAGCTTCTGAGGAATCAAGTGTCCCAGCTGATGGAAATGGTGGTCGCCTTGACCAGTCAGGCGGAGGTGCTGCCTTACCAAACCAAACAGGAGGAGACAGAGAAGCCCACCTGTAGACAGAGTGATCAAGCAAGGAAGCCAAGGAGGCTCATATTTTGCTTCAACTGTGGAGGAGTAGGACATATGAGGGAAGTTTGCCCCAGCCCAGCTAAAGCTAGTCAGCAAATGCACAAGCCGGCGGAAAAATGTCAGAGGGCCCCGGTGAAGGAGTCAACCGGGTGCCCGCCTACTGTAGACAACTCCAAAAGGACGCAGAAAACAAAGAGAACAAAGAGGGAAAAGGACCTCTCCCAAAGCCACCTTTCACCCCTTCCCCGCGTGGACGGATGGAAGCCAAAAAGAACCCTAATAAGAGAGGGATAAAGGTGCAAGTTACAGAGCAAAAAGGAAAAACTACACCCAGGAAATTTCCGGAAAATTTTGTAGGGCCTTCCTCATTAGTTTCCGTTTAAGTGGAAGGGATCTATACTAAGGCCCTCCTGGATACCGGAGCTCAAGTGACTCTCTTGTATAGGGACTTCTATGACCGACATCTTTCTCACTTGCCCCTACAGAAATTAGAAGAATTGGAAATATGGGGTATTGGGACTCAGTTTCCCTTATGATGGATACTTACTGTCATGGACCTTGAGATATTAAAGTGTTTCTACTTGACATCTGTTACACAGGAGAGGGACATTCAATGCAAGGCTTTTGAAATGCTAAGTGGAACCAGCTTGCGAAATACCTTTTATTGTGTTCTGCAGGTTAAGAGCGGGTGTCGGAGTCAGTCCGTCTAGCTAGAACCGGGTTATTGTGTACATTGATTACCCCCTGGGGCTTCTGTCTCAATACACAAGTCTTTCTATCCAAGCTATTGGACCAATCCCTGTTGACAATTTCAAGTCCTCATTTGCATGGTCAAGGGGGACCTGAGTGAAGACTGCATATACTTTACAATTGACCAATAGGAAAGCGGTTGTTGGGAGTGGGATGTTCCAAATTCTGTATAAAAGTGTGCTGTGTAATTGAAAATAAAGAGTCCTGTTGGAACTTACATACAGCCTGCCTGGTGTTTGTTCTTAATGGGTCCGAATGGCACATAGCTGTAATTCGGATCCCGGAACCTTGGATGACTGGACCATCAGACGTTGCAATCTGCAAGCGGACTCACTGGTATCAGAGGAGTGTCGGGAGAGCAGGACCTGGGCGAGGAAGGATCTCGTCACATTGGTTGGCAGCGGTGGGATTTGCTCTCCAGTTACTGGGACAACTCCAAACCACCACCATGAATGACCAGCTATGCAGCCTGGAGGAGAACCATGCTAAAAGACTTGCTTGAGATCCGTGGAGGGACCGGTGGGAAGAACAAGGCCACCCTGATCATTGCGCTAGCCGAGATGGATCAGAGGGATGGTGATGCAGGACCCCGGTCAGTTGAAGACTTGTTCCAGCAGCGAGTTCAACAGCGGTTGGCATTATATGGTGCGAACCCATCAGAGACCGCCATACAGAATACCATTAGAGACCTCCAGCGGCAGGATGAGAGAGAACGAGAGCGACAACAGAGAGAACGAGAGCGGCAACAGGAGCTGAGAATTGCAGAAATACGGCGATCGGTGACAACGCCTAAAGAAGCAGCACCAAATGAAAGAAGAGGAGAGGTACAGATATCAGTAACCATGGAAGAGGAATTCAGAAGGAGGTTGCGAGAGAAGCAGATACAGCGCAGAGGACCAGTATCAGAGGAGGTCCTGCTTGGATGGTCTGATTCGATCCGCTGCGAACTCTGGAAAGAAGCGCTAGCCCGCGAGCAGCGACACCAGGGAAAAGCTCTCCCCTCCATCCATGTAAGGTACTGGTCACAGTATGAAGTACGGATGCTGTTATTGGGGGAACAACCAAAGCAGGAGTGGACAGCAGAGTTAAGCAGGCTGATCCGGGAAGAGATGCGGTTGGACGAGAGCTACAGAGCCCTCCGGTGGTATGTAGTCCAAGAGTGCCCGTGGTCAGCGGATGACAGCCCCACGGAAGGCTTTGACTATGATGGCCTGGGATTGTTGTATTGGAGGATGTCCAGGGATCCCAACTTTGGGAGCGATCGGGAGTGGCGTTGGGAGGAAATAATGGAGCACAGAGAGCGAAGACTGAATGTCCCGGAAGTGCACTGGTTACAGGAAGATTTGGAATTCCTGGCCGCTCAAGAATGGGAACTGGAAATCACCTACAAACAGCTGCTAGACTCCGCTCAGCAGCAGGGTGAGGTTCCCTTTACCTGGGACTATGAGGAAATATCAGCTGACAGTGATGAAATCCTGGCTGATGAATCAGCAGTGGAAAATCGGGAGCTTGCCATTCCCAAAGCTGAAGTGCTGACCGCACGGCCGAGCTCTGCTAACCTCTGCTCAGTACCCATAGCATCTTCTGGGTTCCATGGACAGGAGATGGTGAACCTCTATCCCCAGACACCAGTTGTAGAGACAGGGGATTTGATAGACTTTTCTGCTGAGGAAGAACAACCTGGGGAGCCTCCAGCAGAAGAGCTGGTATCAGGGCCAAACTTCACTGTGCTCTGCCCAGCACCAAGGGCAGTATTTGTGGAGTTACAAGGAACTTCCCCAGCTGAAGCGCTGGTCACAGGACAGAGGGATCAAGACCTCTGCCCCACCCCCGTGGCAGTTCCGGAGGCTCAGGGTGAGAAGATGGCAATCACTCCCCAGCCACAGATTGCAGAATGTATGGACTGTTCAGAGGATGTTATGGATTATGCACCCCCAGCAGAAGTGCTGGCAACAGGGCAGAATGCTAGCCATCTCTGCCCAGCACTGGGACCAACTGTGGAGTTCCAGGGAGCCGGGGCGGTTGGCCCCCCTCCCCAGCAACAAGCTGAGGTAGTAAAGCTGTTACTCCCAGCTGAATCACTGGCAGCAGGGCAGGATGCTACTGGCTGCTGCACACAACTACAGCTTGAGCGGATATCGGTGGATGGGACTGTGGTCCCCACTCACAGCAACCCAGCGGAAGAGCTGGCAACAGAGCAGAGTGCCCCGGGCCTCTGCTCTCAACTAACAGAAGAGGGGGTTCCTGTGGTAGTGGATGGGACTCCGATCTCCACAGACACAACCCCAGAAAATGGTGCGGCACTGAGACAGGAGGATGTCGGCTTTGCTTTGCAAGCACCGGGGGATTTTTACCTAGCATCAGTGGATGGGACTGCAGTCTCCACTGGTATACCCCAGGAATGGTGGCCAGTTGGCCCAGATTCCCAATGGCATGATGAACTGAGCCCAGCCACCCTGTCTTCTCTCCAGCGGCTGAAAGGACTCCAGGGAGAAGGGCCAGTCCAGGCCTCTCCCCAGCGGCAGGCGTGTTCTCTGAGAGAGGCAGAGATTGGCTGGGTGAGTAATGCTCTGTTTGGGACAAGGTATCTGGGGTACTGGGTGGGTACCGGAATTGGGATCTCTCCCAGTGTTAGTCTCCTGCCAAAGGGGGAGATGTGTGACAGACCTAGCCGGGACAGGGGCTTTTGGAGAGGACTGAATGTGAGCCTCTTGCCATCCAATTATGGGCCAGGACCTCAAAACAGGAAGGCAGATGGGTCATCCCAGCGGACAGTCCTGGAACTTTAAGACTATTTTTCCAACATCCTCGAGTTGACCCGTTTGGGTCCCACTGCGGCTGTTGGACTGTTTCCCAGGGGAAGTAATGTCATGGACCTTGAGATATTAAAGTGTTTCTACTTGACATCTGTTACACAGGAGAGGGACATTCAATGCAAGGCTTTTGAAATGCTAAGTGGAACCAGCTTGCGAAATACCTTTTATTGTGTTCTGCAGGTTAAGAGCGGGTGTCGGAGTCAGTCCGTCTAGCTAGAACCGGGTTATTGTGTACATTGATTACCCCCTGGGGCTTCTGTCTCAATACACAAGTCTTTCTATCCAAGCTATTGGACCAATCCCTGTTGACAATTTCAAGTCCTCATTTGCATGGTCAAGGGGGACCTGAGTGAAGACTGCATATACTTTACAATTGACCAATAGGAAAGCGGTTGTTGGGAGTGGGATGTTCCAAATTCTGTATAAAAGTGTGCTGTGTAATTGAAAATAAAGAGTCCTGTTGGAACTTACATACAGCCTGCCTGGTGTTTGTTCTTAATGGGTCCGAATGGCACATAGCTGTAATTCGGATCCCGGAACCTTGGATGACTGGACCATCAGACGTTGCAATCTGCAAGCGGACTCACTGGTATCAGAGGAGTGTCGGGAGAGCAGGACCTGGGCGAGGAAGGATCTCGTCACAATCCAGTTGACCTTTGATCCTTCAGTAGCAGGAGCAGCAGAGACCTTTGACACCCTGGCAGTAGTCTTCCCTCAGCCACCAGGGGCCCACAAAAGCTCCCTCATTATAGGGACAAACACTGATTTAGTCAGGAGACTTTTGATCCCTCTAACAGAGGCAGCAGAGACCCCATCACCCAAGGTTCATCCCATGTTACGGAGGGTCTATCAACAGTTGGTGATGGAAAAGAAGGCCCCTGAAGAAGGAGTGGGCAAGATCTGGTGGCTGGACAAGACAGCAAAGATCTTGCAACCAGGTGAAGTGACCTGTTTGAGGGCCTCTGTGAAGCTTACCTGGTCCCAGCCAGGCCCGTTTCTTGTTCTCAAGCCTGACCCTGCTGGACACTCAGGAGTGGAAGTGATACCAGGGGTAATCCCACTGAAGGTGTTGGAGAGAAATCATGGGAGGGTGTCCGTCAGCATTAGAAATGCTACCACCAGCCCTGTGGAAGTGCCAGCCAGAATGCTACTGGGCCATGTACACCAAACCACCCCAGTTGCTCCCTCTGACCTAGAAGAGAGAAAGAATGTAGAAGACCTCAAAGGGGGCTACCACCCTGACGGCACAAATCTTCCACCAGAATGGGAAGAGAGAGCAAAAGCTCAACTTGACAGGTGGCAAAAGATAGTCTCCAAAACTGAGTTTGATGTTGGGTGTGCGAAGAGTGCCACTTACAGGATTCGGCTAAATGAAGATAAACCCTTCAGGGAGCGAGTCCGGAGAGTTCCTCTGACAGACCTAGAAGACCTCAGAAAGCAACTAGCAGAGCTGAAGAGGACATGAACCATCAGAGAGTCCAGGAGCCCTTATGCCTCTCCATTAGTGGTGGTAAGGAAGAAAAACAGCTCATTGAGGCTGTGCATCGACTACAGAACCCTCAACAAGCGAACCATACCTGACCAGTACACCACTCCTCGGATAGAGGATGCTTTACAGAGTCTGTCGGGAGCCAAATGGTTGAGTGTAATGGACCTAAAGAGTGGTTATGGTCCTCTCAACAACCAGTGCCCAGCACTTTGTTCCTGCCCTCATCTGAAGTGACAAATAGTGGGACACTTCGACCGGAGGCTCAGGAATTTGTACCTCACAAAATTCTCACTGAGGAGTTAGAGGAGAATGTGGAGTCATCGTCCATAGGAGATCCCATGGAGGCCTCAAGCCTATCTGACAAAGAATTGAGTGATTCAAGAGATATGTACATATGTGTTTATTTCTTTCCTAAAGCAATGCATTGTAGGATTTGAAGTAGGAGGAGAAAAGGACTCCATTGACATTAGTAGAAATAGACTATGGTACCCATAATGCATTGGCTTCCCAGAGAACATTGCACCCCCGCACAGCTTTATGGGGGAGGTTACTTAACCACTTCCATACCAGGCACTTACGCACCTTCCCGCCCAAGCCAATTTTCAGCTTTCAGCACTGTTGCACTTTGAATGGCAATTGCGCGGTCATGCTACACTGTACCCAAACAAAATTGGCGTCCTTATTTCCCCACAAATAGAGCTTTCTTTTGGTGGTATTTGATCACCTCTGCAATGTTTTTTTTTTGCGCAACAACTAAAAAAAGACTGAAAATGTTGAAAAAAAATTACGTTTTTATTTTTTTCTGTATTTTTTTTTGTAAATAAGTAAGTTTTCTCTTTCAATTACGGGCACTGAAATGGCGGCACTGATGGGCACCGATGAGATGGCACTGATGGATATCGATGAGGTAGTACTGATGGGCACAGATGAGGTGGCACTGATTGGCGGCGCTGGTATGCGGCACTGATGGGCACTCAAAGGCGGCACTGATGGGCACACATAGGTGGCACAGATGGGCACACATAGGCGGCACTGATGGGCACACATAGGCGGCACTGATGGGCACACATAGGCGGGCAGCACTGATGGGCGGCACTGGGCACTCATGGGCGGCACAGATGGGCACTTATGGGTGGCACTGATGGATACTTATGGGTGGCACAGATGGGCACTGATAGGTGGGCACTGGGCATGGATGGGCACTGTGGGGTGGCACTGATGGACACTGTGGGGTGGCACTGATGGACACTGTGGGGTGGCACTGATGGACACTGTGGTGCAGCACTGATTCTCATGTTGCCAGTCAGTGCCCATTTGTGGGCACTGATTGGCATCTTTTTTTTTAAATGCTTTTTTTTTAAGACTTTTTTTTTTTAGCCTTTTATTTTTTTGTTTGGCCCACCTTGGTGGTCCAGGGTGGGCTTCCCTGGTGGTGCAGTGTGGCGATCCGAGGGGGGGCTGCGCTGATAAACAATCAGCGCGAACCCCCCCTGTCAGGAGAGCTGCCGATCGGCTCTCCTTTACTCGTGTCTGTCAGACGCGAGTGAGGAAGAGCCATCAACGGCTCTTCCTGTTTACATCGTGAGCAGCCGTGATTGGACACGGCTGATCACGTGGTAAAGAGTCTCCTCCGGAGGCTCTTTACCGAGATCGGAGATGCAGGGTGTCAGACTGACACCCCGCATCACCGATCGCCGCGCTGCGAGCCCCCACGGGCGCGCGCGGCATGAAATCCTGCAGGACGTTCTGGAACGTCCAGTCAGGATTTCAAAACCACTTCCCAGACGTAAATCGGCTATAGGCCGGGCGGGAAGTGGTTAAAGGCGGGGAGGAGCTGAATTCGCTCTCTTGGGATCAGCACCCTTCCCTCTGCGGAGCGAGGGAGAGCACTTCAGCCAAGCAGCTAGGCCTGAAACCGGAGCCGGGATCCACCGGAAGACCAGCCATCCAGAGAGAGACAAGATCAAGTGCATCCAGCTCGTGCTTCCAAGAGGCTGGAGAGACTCACCAGCTGACGATTGTAACAGTGGAGACCAAGATACCGGAGACTGTGCGTTGCAGAGTGGCCACCGATCAGCGTATACCTCGTGAGGAACTCAGGCAGACTAGGCCTGCTCAGGTGAGAGGGCACTTGCCCAAGCTCTCAATACTACCTTAGTCTTGTGACTCATAGTGCTCCACACATCACAAGCACCTGTATTGATCATACCCTTAGACTGAGCCTGAATACCCTTTGGATTACAAACAAGTTAAAGTGCACCAACGAATTTACAATAGACTTCACCACTGAGGAACATTCTGGAGTTATCCAAGCTAGGCCTAATCAAGATAACTAGCGATTGCACTTAAAGGGATTGCCCACTAGGGGAAGCTCGCCAGCATAAACTATTCATAGCCACTTACAGACTTTAAAACGTTAACATTTTTAGTTTTGTTCTTATTTACTCTTGCAAAGGGCCCTTTGCAGAGTCAGCTATATATATATATATATATATATATATATATATATATATATATATATATATATATATAGTTAATCTGTTGTTTGATCTTATCTCTTTCTTATTACATGCAAGTAAAGTTACCCTTGGTTTACTATATTGATTGTGTGGGGTGTGTTTGCTCCTGAGGACTGCATACAGAAGAAGGTAACAACATCATTGCATGTCATTGTATATTTCACATGTGTTATTGTGGTCTTAGCCACGCAGGGGACTCGCAATACATTTACATTTGTCTGGTGTGCCAAGGGAGGGTTCGAGCCTTTTATAGGGGTGGATAGGTCAGAGAGTAGGCCCAAAACTAATCAGCAGCTCCTTCGGGGGTACCGCTACATAAGCATCCAAACAGTACCCAAACAGTGCCAATCAGTGCCACAGTGTTAAGTGTCACAGTCAGTGAAAACACTTGGTGCCCACCAGTGCCACCTGTGATCAGTGCCCATCTGTGCTGCCTCAGTGCACATCTGTGCAATCAGTGCTCATCAGTGCCCACCTGTGCCACCTCATCAGTGCCCATCTGTGCCGCCTCATCAGTGCACATCTGTGCTGTCTCATCAGTGCACATCTGTTCCACCTCATCAGTACCTATCTGTGCCACCTCATCTGTGCCACCTCATCAGTGCCATCTGTGTCCTCTCATTAGTGTCATCTGTGCCACCTCATTAGTGCCATCTGTGCCGCCCGCCTCATCAGTGCCATCTGTGCCGCCTCATCAGTGCACATCTGTGCTGCCTCATCCATGTATATCTGTTTCACCTCATCAGTACCCATCTGTGCCACCTCATCAGTACTCATCTGTGCCACCTCATCAGTACCCATCTGTGCCACCTCAGTACCCATCTGTGTCCATCTGTGCCACCTGTGCCACCTCAATACCCATCTGTGCCGCCTCATTAGTGCACATCTGTGCAATCAATCAGGGCTCATCTGTGCGCCTCATCAGTGCCCATCTGTGCCGCCTCAACGCACATTTGTGCAATCAATCAGTACACATCTGTGCCACCTCAGTGCACATGTCCCGCCTCATCAGTGCACATCTGTGCCACACACCTGTGAAGTCACATCACCACCGGCAGCAACCATGTCAAAAAGATGCTTTTCCGCTGAGGAGGCATACCAAATTCTTTCCACGCCTGACGAGAGCAATTGGGAGCTCTCTTTTTCGGATTCCCATTTGGATTCTAAGTCGGATGTAAACTATGAGCCAGTCTTCAGTAGTGGAACAGTGACAGGCTCAGAGGAGGAACATAGTCAGCCCGCCAAATGCAGGCACTGTGGTGAGGAGGTAGTGGCATCCACCAGCACAGCAGTGCCATCCACCAGCACCGCCGTACCTCTGCAAGAAAGGCCAAGGACCCATGCCAGCCTTCCCTATGCCCTTCAGAACCCCCTGTGGCTTCCTCCTAATTCAGGAGAAGCCAACATTCCCCCTTTCACTGCCCAGCCAGGAGTCCCGGTGGACACGGACAATTTTTCCCCAATCAAGTTTTTTGATTAAATTTTTACTGAGGACATGCAATCTAGAATTGTGGCCCAGTGCAACCTATATGCCCAACAATTTATTTCAAATAATCCAACATCTTACTATGCCTGTCCCTTCGAGTGGAGAGACCTAATGGTGGAGGAGTTGAAGTTTTTCTTAGGCCTCGCATTTTGTATGGGACTCAACAAAAAAATTAATTGCGATCCTTTTGGTCAAAATGCCCCATCTACCACATGCCAATCTTCTCCACGGCAATGCCCAGAGCAAGATACCTCATGATCATGAGGTTCCTCCATTTCAATAATACCCAGTGCCCTCACCAAAATGACCCAAATTATGACAGGCTTTTCAAAATTCGGCCATTATTAAATTATTTTTTAGAAGTATTCCCCCAGTTGTATACCCCGGACCAACACATATGTGTGGATGAGTCCCTTGTTGAATTTAGTGGCAGGCTTAAAATCAAGCAGTTTATCCCCAGCAAAAGGGCCCGCTATGGGGTGAAGGTATACAAACTATGTGACCGAGCAACAGGGTACGTGTATGCCTTCATAGTGTACAAAGGAAAGGACACCCAGCTGCATCCCCCAATTGTCCAGACTACTTGGGATCAAGGGGGAAAGTTGTTTGGCAACTCATCAACCCCCTACTGGACAAAGGCTACCATTTATACATAGATAACTTCTACACATCTCTTCCCCTGTTCCACAACCTTCACCTGAAGCAGACGCCAACATGTGGCACCGTCAGAAAGAATTGGAAGGGCTTTCCTCAAAGTCTTGTCAATAAGCAGTTGAGAAGAGGAGAATCGGCAAGTCTGCGAAGCAAGGAGGTTCTGGCAGTGAAGTGGAGGGACAGAAGGGATGTGTACATGTTGTCTTCCATCCACAACAATTCCTTCGTGGAAATCCCCAGAAGGAATGGCACCACCATCCAAAAGCCCACATACATCCAGGACTACAATTCGTTCATGGGGGGAGTCGACTTTAACAACCAAATGCTGGAACCCTACTTTGCCACAAGACGGACATACCATTGGTACAAAAAAAGTAACAATTTATTTTTTTAATTTGGCCTTATACAACTCCTATATTATTTACCGCAAGTCCACCCAAAACCTCATACCCTTCCTTGGCTACCAGGAGGAAATCGCCACTGCCCTGATATTCCAGAACGGCCCACCCCAAAACATCCGATCAGATGTTCTAAGTCGACTCTCCGAGCGTCACTTTCCAGATAAAGTCCCTCCCACAGCAACAGGCCGACAACGTAAAAATTTTTTTAAGGTGTGTGCCAGTGAAGGAGTCAGACGAGACACAGTTTATTATTGTGCCGAGTGTCCTTCACAACCAGGCCTCTGTGTAATTGACTTTTTTCACCGTTACCATACTTCACTAAATTATTAGTGAAGTATGGTAAACGTAATCCTCAGTTCCTGCCTTCATACACCTTCACACCCCTTATGCCACTGCCTGCTCTGTAACTGACCCTGGCTTTTTATTTGACCATGCTTCTGCCTACCGATTCTGTAATACCTCTGCCTGATCTGGAACTGACCCCGGACTGTTATTTGACCATGCTTCTGCTTACCGATTCTGTACATACCTTTACCTGATCTGGAACTGACCCTGGACTGTTTTTCGACCATGCTTCTGCCTAACGATTCTGTACATACCTCTGCCTGATCTGAAACTGACCTTGGACTGTTTGACCATGTTTTTTGCCTGCCTCTTGGATTGATCTTATACCCTGTTACTGGACTAGTGGGATTCAACACAGGGGTCTCACATATGTGAGGGGAGATGGGTGTCCCTGTAGGGTGTCACTGTCCCCAGGGTATATGGGTGTCCCTGTCCCCTGGGGAGATGGGGTCTCTTTACTTAGGTGAGATTGGGTCCCTGTCCTTAGGAGAGATGGGTGTCCCTGTTCCCAGGAGAGAAGGGGCCTCAGGCCCCATGGGAGATGGTGTCCCTGTCCTTAACCCAGGGGAGATGGGGTCCCTATCCTTAGGGGAGATAGGTGTCCCTGTAGGGTGTCACTGTCTACAGGGGTGATGGGTGTCCCAGGTCCCATGAGAGATGGGGTCCCAGGCCCCAGGGGATATGGGTGTCCCTGTCTCCAGGGGAGATGGGTTTCCCTGTGTCCAGGGGAGATGGGGTCCATGTCCTTAGGGGAGATGGGTATACCTGTCCTGGGGAAGACGGGGTCCCTGTCCTTAGGGGAGGTGAGATCCCTATCCCCAGGGGAGATGGGGTCCCTGTCCTTAAAGGAGATGGGTGTCCCTGTCCCCAGGGGAGATTGCTTTGTATATCGTAAGCGTCTGATAAAATATGTGCATTGTTTTGTATAACACACATGTCAAGTTAAAAACTGAGACTGGTGCCAAATGCAATTGCATGTCCTTATCCACATTGCATAGCATTCACCCCAAATCTGAACTTGATCAGTCAAATAAAGTAAACCTGATAGCTTATGGCGGTCAAACAATTCAGACACTTGGCTTTTCTACCTTGGATCCATCCGGGGACAAGCTGCTATTCCACATTGTGGATAGAAATGTTAAGAGCCTGCTAGGCTTACCAGACAGCATGCGCTTAAATCTAAACCAACTCAGTCCAGAAGTACATGTAGTACAACAACAGGCTCCTGAGATGACCGATTATGAGGACTTGTTTTGAACTGACACTGTTGGTAAGATGGGGTCCCTGTCCTTAGGGGAGATGGGGTCCCTGTCCCCAGGAGAGATGGGTTCCCTTTCCCCAGGGGAGATGGGTGTCCATGTAGGGTATCACTGTCCCCAGGGGAGATGGGTGTCTCTGTCCTTAGGGGAGATGGGGTCCCTGTCTTTAGGGGAGATGGGGTCCCTGTCCTTAGGGGAGATGGGTGTCCCTGTCCCCAGGAGAGAAGGGGCCTCAGGCCCCATGGGAGATGGTGTCCCTGTCCTTAAACCAGGGGAGATGGGGTCCATATCCTTAACCCAGGGGAGATGGGGTCCCTGTCCTTAGTGGAGATGGGTGTCCCTGTAGGGTGTCACTGTCCACAGGGATGATGGGTGTCCCAGGCCCCATGAGAGATGGATGTCCCTGTCCCCAGGGAAGATGTGTGTCCCTGTCCCCAGGGGAGATGGTATCCCTGTCTTTAGGAGAGATGGGTGTCCCTGAACCCGGTGGGGATGAAGTTCTTGTCCTTATGGGGAGATGGTGTCCCTGAGCCCAGGGGAGATGGGGTCCCTGTCCTTAGGGGAGATGGGTGTCCCTGTAGGGTGTCACTGTCCACAGGGGTGATGGGTCTCCCAGGCCCCATGAGAGATGGGGTCTCATGCCCCAGGGAGATGTGTGTCCCTGTCCCCAGGGAAGATGGTATCCCTGTCCTTAGGAGAGATGGGTGTCCCTGAACTCAGTGGGGATGAAGTCATTGTCCTTATGGGGAGATGGTGTCCCTGAACCCAGGGGAGATGGGGTCCCTGTCCTTAGGGGAGATGGGTGTCCCTGTAGGGTGTCACTGTCCACAGGGGTGATGGGTGTCCCAGGCCCAATGAGAGATTGGGTCTCAGGCCCCAGGGGAAATGGGTGTCTCTGTCCCCAGGGGAGATGGGGGTCCCTGTCCTTAGGGGAGATGGGTGTCCCTGTAGGATGTCCCTGTCCCCAGGGGAGATGGGTGTCCCTGTCCTAGGGGAGATAGGTGTCCCTGTCCTAGGGGAGATGGGTGTCCCTGTCCAATAAAACATGCAGATTGCTTTGCATAGTGTGCATTGGTTTGTATAATATGCATTACTTTGTATAATGTGCATTAGTTAATGTATCGTGCATTGCTTTGCATGCATTGTTTTGAATTTTGTACGTGACAGGAGCAGTGCAACCGTGAGTGGTGTTAATGTATTTAATGTATTCAGGGGATTAGCGTGTTAATGAAAGGCCCCGCAGGCACAGTGTGAAGTTGGAGATTATGATAGGAAGATGACGTGAATCAGATTGACGTTCTCGTGGAAGAGATTGCGTATGCGCAGTAGCCGATGTTGGAAAATATGACGAGTTGAAGAATGTGACAGAACAGTGGCAGCCCTTGTGTAGGGGGTGGGGGGGGGGCATACATAAGGCAACTTCCCAGGCACAGTTCCTCTCGCTGCACACCTGTAGGCGCTGTGTTCAATGTAGCACAGTGGTTCTTAACCTGGGTTCGATCGAACCCCAGGGGTTCGGTGAGTCAGTCTCGCGGGTTCGGCGGAGGTCAAGACACACACCCGGCTCATATGATTCGTGATGACATGCCCCGCTTGTCCATCATTGGCTGCAGGTGATCACGCAACATCGCTTGGCCTATCTGTGCTGCAGGGAATTTGGCATGCCCAGTAGTCGAATTTTAACTGTCGTGATGGTACGTCGTGTGATTTCTTTCTTAATATTTTAATCCCTTCATACTAACTATGTCAAGCAAAAAAAGAAAGTGGTCGGACGAATATGTACAATATGGATTCACATGTATAACGGAACGTGATGGGAGTCAGCGTCCTAACTGTATGATTTGCAATGCCAAGTTGAGCAATTCTAGTCTAGCACCAGCAAAACTACTGTAAGAGAACACTTCCTTAAGCTGCATGGAGATGGAAAATACAAGAACAAAACGCTCGCTGAATTCAAGGTGAGGAGAGCCAGATTCGATGAAAAGGCTAGTCTGCCTGTTCTCGGCTTTGTACCCATCAACACACCGATCCTCATAGCATCGTACGAAGTTGCTTACCTGATCGCAAAGCAGGACAAACCAGACACCATTGGTGAAAAACCAGCTGTGTTGAAGATGGCGAATATCATGCTGGGAAAAGCGTCTGAAGTTAAGTTATCCCAAATTCCTCTTTCAAATGACACCATCAGCGACAGAATAGAGGACATGAGCAAAGACATCTTGGGTCAAGTAGTTGCAAATCTGATTTCAAGCCCGGCAAAATTCAGCCTTCAACTCGACGAGACCACAGACGTTTCCAATCTAAGCCAGCTTGCAGTCTTTGCGCACTATGTGAAAGACGACGTGATAAAGGAAGATTTTTTATTTTGTAAGCCTCTTACAACAACAACTAAGTCAGCCAATGTGAAGAAACTTGTGGATGACTTCTTCAAAGACAACAATCTTTGGTGGGATATGGTTTCTGCAGTTTGTTCAGATGGAGCTCCAGCCATGCTGGGAAGAAAGTCTGGTTTTGATGCGCTAGTGAAAGCCGATGCACAACACATCATTGTTACGCATTGTATTCTGCACAGGCATGCGTTGGCAACAAAAACCTTGCCTCCAAAACTGGCAGAAGTATTAAAAATTGTAGTGGAATGTGTGAACTATGTGTGAAATAGTGCTCTGAGGCACCGCATCTTCAGGGAGCTGTGTAAAGAAATGGGATCTAAATTCAAGATACTTCTGTACCATTCTAACGTTCGGTGGCTATCCCGGGGACAGGTACTGAATCGTGTTTTTGCCATTCGAGTGGAATTATCCCTGTTTTTGCAAGAGCACCAACATTGTCATGCAGATTGCTTCAAAAGTTCATGGACGGACACAACAGCATGGACCTTAGAGTTATATATCCTTCCTTCCAGGAGAGACTAGGCAGAAAAAACAGCACTTCAAGTGTTAAAACACTTCTCTCAGTACAGCACCTCCCAGGGGGCGGGTCCCCCGGGTACATCCCACTCTCTTGCATCATGCAGCCTCAGTTTGTAAACAAGCAGTACAAACAAAGGAGGGGTGGGTGCTGTGTCCGTTCATGAACTCAGAGAAATGGATTTTACGATGAGTACAAAAATCCTATTTTCTCTTCCATTCATGGACGGACACAGCAGCATTGACCTTAGGGACGTCCCCAAGCAGTGTCAAAAAATTTCGAGGGGTGGGAAAAACACAGCAAACCAAGCTTCACCCCAAACAAGCCAGAGTTCCTTTCAGACCCTCTCTCAGCTCTCTTTGCCTACAGCAGATGCAAACAAATGGTAAACGGCTACCTCCTGTGATTGTAATGAATTCAGGGTGTGGTACACCAGATTAAGTAACTATCCCCTGCAAATTAGTCCAATCTCCATACAATCTTGTGCAATGTATGGGTCGTATACCAGGAAAAAAACCAACCCAAACTGCTGCCTGTAAAACCTTGCGGCCAAAGGAGGCATCCGAAGATGCACTCACATCCACCTTGTAAAACTTTGAGAAGGTGTGGATTGACGACCAGGTCGCTGCCTTACACACCTGTAAAACAGACGCTTGATGGTGGAAAGCCCAAGAGGCACCAATCGCCCTGGTCGAATGCGCCGTAACCTGAAAGGAAGGCGCCCGCCCCTTTAGGGCATAGGCCTGGAGCACGACCTCTCTGATCCACCTGGAAATAGTGGCCGACGAGACCGTCAGACCCTTCTTAGGACCAGTCACCGACACGAACAGTGTGTCCGACTTCCGAAACGGAGCCTTATCCTAGTGGATGACCAAGTAAGGAGCCTTGCGGGACAAGGCCGCCAGTTCAGATACTCGTCTGACTGAGGTAATTGCCACCAGAAAAACCACCTTCTGGGAGAGAGTCAACAAAGGAATCTTCCGAATGTCCTCAAACTGAGCTTCTTGAAGCACCGAAAGGACTAAATTCAAGACCCATGGAGGCAGTGGAGGGCGCACAGGAGGAGGCACATGCCGGACCCCTGCACAAATGTACGCACCAAGGGTCGCTGAAAGTAGACCACTAGAGCCGAAATCTGACTCTTAACCGTACTTAAGGCGAGAGCCTGATCCACTCCATGCTGTAAGAACAGCAGAATACGGGACATCACGTATGTACGGGGGTGCAATTTCATCTCTTCACACATAGAGATGTAGGCCTTCCACGTACGATGGTAAATCTTTCGTGAAGTAGACTTCCGTGCTCGTAGCATGGTAGAGATCACCGAGCCCAACAGGCTTTGGTCCTTCAGCACCTGGCTCTCAACAGCCAAGCTGTTAAAGCCAGCGACTGTAAAGCAGGGTGAAAGATAGGACCCTGTGACAGAAGATCTTCTCTCAGGGGTAGATGCCAAGGGACGTCTGCCACCAGACGCACCAGGTCCGCGTACCAGGGACGGCACGGCCAATCCGGAGCGATCAGGAATGTTGGTATCCCCTCAGCTTCCATTCTGCACAGCAGGCGAGGAAGAAGCTGCAGGGGAGGGAAGGCGTAGATTAGGCGATAGTGACCCCATGGCGCCACCAACGCGTCTGACGCGTCCGCCCACGGATTCCTTGGCCCTTGCCACGAACTGTGACACCTTCTGATTGAGACAGGATGCTAGAAGGTCCACGTCTGGAGTGCCCCATTTTCGGCACAGACTCTGAAACACCTCTGGGTGTAGCGACCATTCTCCTTGGTCTAGCGTTTGGAGACTTAGGTAGTCGGCTTGTCAGTTCAGCACCCCCGGGATGTACACTGCCGACAGAGCCAGAACGTAACTTTCGGCCCACCGGAGCATGTGCGCAATATCCGTCACTGCAGCCGAGCTCTGTGTGCCCCCCTGATGATTGACGTATGCCACGGCCGTGGCGTTGTCGGACTGGATCCTGACCGGTCGGTCCTGCAGACCCAGAGACCACTTGGAGAGACACAACTTGATCGCTCAGAGTTCTAGCACATTGATTGGAAGGCGGGACTCCTCCTGAGTCCAGCGCCCCTGGGCTGACTGGACACCCCAGACACCCCCCCAGCCGGAGAGGCTGGCATCCGTCGTGATCGCTGTCCAATGACATGGCAGAAACGATTTCCCGGTCCGAAGTACCGGAGATGTCAGCCACCACACTAGGGAGGACTTGACAAGTCGACTCACCCGAATCTGGTAATCCAGAGACGAAGGAAGCTTGTTCCAACGTGACAGAATCTCTTTCTGTATCACTCGAGTGTAGAATTGAGCATACGGAACTGCCTCGAAAGAGGCCATCATCAGACCCAGAACTCTCATGCAAAAGCGAAGCTATGGCAATTTCTGGGTCGTCAACTGCTGCACCGCAGATTGCAGTGTCTGTAGTTTCTCAGTTGGGAAAAAAAAACTCTCACCTCTGAGGAATCCAGGACCAACCCCAGGTATTCCAGCCGCTGAGACGGTACCAGTACTGACTTCTGGATATTCAATAGCCAACCGAATTCTCGGAGGGTCTGACAGGTGATAGACACGTCCTCTTCTAAGTCTGAGCTTGAGGAAGCTCTCAGAAGAAGGTCGTCCAAGTAACCTATGATAGCAATCCCGTGCTGCTGCAGCAGCTTGGTGAAAACCCGTGGTGCTGAGGCCAGGCTGAACGGGAGGGCCACAAATTGAAAGTGGTCCTTCCCGACCGCAAAACGCAGAAACCTCTGGTGTTTTGCGCATATGGGGATAGGCAGGTACGAGTCCTTGATATCCAAGAATGCTAGGAAGTCCCCCTGATGGAGCACTGCTATTACTGAGCGAATCGACTCCATCCTGAATTTTTGCACTTTGACAAAACAATTGAGGTCCAAGATTGGACAGACCCCATTCTTCTTGGGGACTACAAACAGATTGGAGTAAAACCCCTGAAACCGTTCCATTGAGGGAACCAGCACAATCACTCCCCTGACCAGCAGATCCTGAACAGCCCCTGACAAAGGCCTCCCGGCGTTCTGGAGAAAGCTAGAGGTTAGAAGGAAAAAATCTGTTTGGTGGACAAGAGAGAAACTCTATCTTGCACCCTGAGGAAACTACCCCGCAAACCCAACGGTCGGAAAGAAGAGACCTCCACCGAGCCGCGAATTCGCGAAGCCGGTCCCCCACCCAAGCTGCAGGCGGGGGCAGACCTTCATGCAGAAGCAGGCTTGTCCGCAGGCTTGTTGGGCTTGCGGTACCAGGTGCGCTTTTGCCCTTCAGCGGGCGCCTTAGCACCTTTAAAAATGTTTTCCTGCCGCACTTGGTGAGCAAAAAAAAATGCTTGGGGGTAGTAAAGGAGGGTCCTTGCTTACGGCGAGGCTCCTTACCCTTTCCAGATTGCGGGAGCAGAGTGCTCTTACCGCCTGTGGCATCTTTTATGATGTCATCCAGGGACGCCCCAAAAAGCCGTTCCCCCCTTAAAGGGTAAATCCACCAAGGCCTTTTTAGAAAACTGGTCCGCAGGCCAACACTTCAGCCACACAAGGCGGCATAGTACCACCGCGTAGTCGGAGGTCCTGGAGAGCAAAGGAAGCGTATCCAGGGCCGACTCACAGACAAACTTTAGGCCCTGGACCAACTGGTCGGCCAGTTCCACACAGAGCTCAGGAGCATTCTGCGCCTCCAGCTCCTGCAAAAAGGACTTTGCCCGTTCGGTAAGTGTCTGTGACACCAGAGCCCTGGCCAAAACCGGTCTCACCGTCGACCCCACTACTGTGAACATGGAGTGGGCCACAGCCTCAGCTCTCCTATCTGCGGGGTCCTTAAATGCGGGAGCCACTTCCACAGGCAACGTGGTGGCCTTGTTCAGTCTGGACACCGAAGGGTCCACTGACGGAGGAGAAACCCATTTTATTAAAAAGTCCTCTCCAAAGGGGTAACGGACCGCAAAGTATTTTGGAGTTGCAAAAACTTTCTGCGACCGATCCCATTCCTTGTATAACAGTTTGTCCAGATATGGAACACAAGGAAACACTTTTGCGGTGCGGGGTGGCTTGCGGAACCCAAAAGAGAACCAGCATATCTGATGCCTCCACCAAATCCTCAAGTTTCTGAGTATCCCGCACCGCAGTGATAAGAGCTCCAACAAATGCTTTATCATGCGCTGACCCTTAAGCAGAGTCATTCTCATTGTCCGTGTGGGCTAAGCCTGCATCATCTGACATAACGGAACCAGGGCCAGAAGCAGTAGCAGGGCCTGATTCCGTGTCAGAGACATCCCCAGAAGCAGGCGCAGGGAGGGGGTGCTTTTTACCCCCTTCTGGCCACTTGTCAATTTAATCCTGGCAACAAACGCCTCAAGGACTGCCGTCACAGCATCCACAGAGGTTGCAGGGGCACTAAGGGTTAACTCTGGCATGGTTGGGGTAGAAGCCTCCGGTTCAGACTCCATGCTGACTAACCTATATATGCTGCCCTAGTACTGCAAGGCAGGACCCACAGGCCACCCTCCCGGATGCAATAGAGAGCAGGGGACCCCCCAGGAGACTCACCACCCTGACCAGAGTGCAGTGCTGCTGAAGAGCTGAGAACGCTGTCCGTGCTGTGTCGTCCCTCAGGAAGTATTCCGCTGGCTTTTGCGCCGTTATTTCAGGCACTAGAGGCCAAAAACGTTTCCAAGATGGCCACCGACATGCAGAAAAACAGCATGTGGGCTACAAGAAAACGGCCGCCGATACATAGAACCACGACCCCGGTAAAATGGCGGCCATACACGTGTTTTAAAAGCCCAGTAACACACAGCAGAACACAGTCCAGCACACACAGCACCCTAAATGTAATAACATTAGCACCTCACAGCAGCACAGCCCCCCCCGGCAGTAACGGAGCCCCCCCAGACGGACCCCCCACCTCACAGCCACCACCCAGAACGAGGAAAGAGGGAGAGGAAGGGAGAGAGGAAAGCAGGGCGAACCCTCAATCGACCTCCCCAGGAATGCACCAGCCGAACCACCCTGCCAAGGCAAGGGGATACTACTTACCCGTCCTGCGACCACCAGCTGGAGGCATTCCAGACAGAACCAACATCCACTTGCGGCATGGCTGTCGGCCCGGCACACTGTGACTCAGCCATAGAGACCAGTCATATGTGCGCCCTGTAGCATATAGCTCACCGGCCACCCCTGGAGCAATGGGGCATGTCGTGGACGGCCTAGCTAAAGGCCGGCACACGCTCGATGGGGGGACTACAAGGATCAAGATCCAGCCTGTCACCCAGTCAGCAGTTGATTGGAGATCCCAGGATCCAAAAATGCAGGAAAAAACAAATAAAAACGAAAAAAATCGCAAAAAAACTCCAGAGCACATGGGCTCCAGAAGGGCCATGTCTTCTCCTAACGCTAGGCAGAATAACATATAAGGGGGTTTGGGGGAAGGGGAATGCGCAAGACTCCACTGATGTGTAGGTGATGAGTATCAGCTCCTACAATGGATCATATGCCCTGTTGGGTGTTGTTGCTGTAACCAAAAATACCATTAACAAAAGAAAGGGGGGAAGGGGAAAATTGGGAGTTCGGCCAGCAGAGGGGCCCAAAAGGGTTACCATAAGCAACAATCAATGATCAGAGATTATCATGATACAAAAATATTTATTAGTAGTATCAAAAGATAGAATATTAAAAAAGTACAGCCATAAATGAACTATATGGGGACTGGGGTAATCTAATATGAACAAGTGATTACCATATATAGAAATTCACAAACAGGACTAACAAAAAAGACACGGACATAAATAACAGCACGGTCCCGACGATTATGTGTTCAGCCTGTAGTTATGTCAGCACAAGTATCAGTAATTGATTGGTAGCCGTAGGTTGGGGTAATTGAATCGTCTGGGAGAAAAAATTCCAACCCTGATTAACCCCTCTGCGTAGGCCAATGGGTGCTGACTACTGAACTGGCTGGACACCATGCAAGTGGGGAGGATTTGGGGAGGGAGGGATGGGGAACGAAGTGAGGCAAGCTATAATAAGCTTTCTGTAGGGCCAGTATTTTATTTCTTGTTCAAAAATTAGGTAACAAGAAAAAAAGAGAGAAAAATATGGAAAAACAATTCATATACAGTAAGTGCTAAAAAAAAAAAAAGGCACTTTGCGTGGCAGGTTAGTCATATTAGTTAAGCAATTAAAGCAAAGTTCAAGTGAATCCTTTAGTAAGTACTGATATAAAGAATTTAATCAACTTAAGATTCAATAGTCATGCCTGAATGGATCATATAATTGATATTTAACAATGACACTTCATCGATTGTGCAGGATTGGAGCATACACTATGCATCACATTTGAAAAGTGGGAGCAAAACACCATTAGTCACAGCTGTTTAGGTTAACCAGTGGATAAAGTATTTGATACGTTCACAGTATGGTAGTGTGTACGTTACCACATGGTTGCCTGCTTCTGCTGTTCAGCCGGGTCATCCACGCTTATGGATTACAGTTGGTCACTCCTAGCATGGTCCTTTAGATAAGGTGGTGTTTGAGTAGAGTGATGTTTTGTCTATGTCCGTATTTCCTTTAGTGTCATGAATCCTGCATAGGTGGCCCGCAAGGCTGTGTGTGCCTGATTGGCAATTCAGCCGTCCTCGTCGCTCACTCATTCAATCCAAGCTTCAGCGTTCGTAGCCAGCGCTGCAGTCTCCTCCGTCCGCTTCACTCGCACGCTGCGTCACGTGACCGCGCCGGGTGATGACGTCAATGCGTTTCGCCTGGCTCAATGGCGTAGCAGACTAAGCAGAATAAAATTGAGGCTGCATGATGCAAGAGAGTGGGATGTACCCGGGGGACCCGCCCCCTGGAAGGTGGTGTACTGAGAGAAGTGTTTTAACACTTGAAGTGCTGTTTTTTCTGCCTAGTCTCTCCTGAAAGGAAGGATATATAACCCTAAGGTCAATGCTGCTGTGTCCGTCCATGAACGGAAGAGAAAAGCTACCGTTATGGAAACGACGAATAGAGAATGATAACTTTGCAAACTTTCCCCTGCTAGACGACTGTGTAAGTAAGATCGAAGATGTATCTGAAATCAGAGACATTTCTGTACCCGCGTGTAATGATCACCACCGTTTACGATATTCCCTTCCATCAACACACGACAGCTTATCCGACACTCCAACCATCCAACAGACACAATCTATTCCCCCAGAATTAAGACGAGACACACAGCTCTGTTCTTTCTGAGTCAAACGAATGAATCCTTTAATGGTTAGCTCACTTATATACAGTACCGACATTTTACAGTAATCAAAGGAACAAAGACACCCTCCACCTACACATCACACAATGGGGCTCCAATCACATTCTTTTAGATAATGACATTCAGAGGAGTTAATTATCCCCCAGATGTTCGGACTCCGTCAATAAGTGATTCACCTGCATAATACACATTCCTATGTCAGACATTTTGGCACCGGTCTGACATAATTAACATGACCTAATTACTACAGTTAACGAGTACATTCCACACACAAAACAGTATTAGCATCCACAATGAACAGGTCTTAGGAGCAGACCCAATTAACACCTCAAAAGCATGTGTCCGCACATTGAATGAAAACACTCCATTGACCTTTACAGACTTAATTAGTACAATGGACACAGAATGTAATCACAGCAAGATACTTAAAACATCCCATAAGAGCCAGCCAGGGAGTTAGAGGGAATTAACATCTTTCAATTAACCTGTTGAGTTCAGAACAACGTGTAGTATTCCAAGAAATCCTGCAAAACATGAATTATCGTTTCTCAGTCACCCTATGCACAAAAGGGGAGGCTAGACCCAAGAGTCATTAGTGACGCTGGCACAGGAGTACCCCCCATCCTTTAAAAGTCTCTGGGTGTCACGGGCCATTCCGTTACACCGCGGAACTGAAGCAAGCAATTGCCACACACTTAGATGAGCTTGCAAAGTCTCTTGACGGATACTTCCCTACAAGAGAGTCATATCCAGCATGGGTGAGACAGCCGTTCATGTTTAGTGTTGAGACAACAGATGTCAATGATGAATACCTCAATGAAATCATTGAACTTCAGCAGAGCCAGGTTCAACAGCAACTCTTCAGAACAACAACGCTCTCAACGTTTTGGTGTCAACAAATGGTAACGTACCCTGTTATTGCTAAGAAAGCTCTGGAGATTTTCATACCGTTTGTTACAACATATCTTTGCAAGCAATCCTTTTCGAGGATGCTGGACATAAAAATGAAGAAAAGGAACAGACTTTGTTGCAAAAATGACATGAGAGTGGCACTTGTCAAAGTACAGCCGCATATATCTGAACTGGTCTCTGAAAGACAACAGCAGAAGTCACACTGATTTGCAGTAAATATTCATTATTATGTTTTTGTTTTTATGTGAAAATCATGTTTTAATGGTTTTGTTCTTTGTTCTTAATGGTTTTGTTCTTTAATGGTTTTGTTCATTTTGTGCACCAATGTATAAATATATATGTAACGGACACATGCATGCTGCCGGGACAGTTATGATCTTCGTGCAGGGGGACTACAAGGAACTGCATGGCTTGTCACAAGTGGATGTACCGCATTGTATTCTGAGCTCAAAGGGTTAATTGGACAAGTTTCTTTTCATTGTTGAATGCTAATGTTCCCTTCGCATAGATAATGAACTCTTCTTTTGTGTGCAGGTAAACAGCCCCCCTGTGAGGTGTATGCTGATGGGGATTATGTGTGAGTGATAATTGTTTTAAAGGTTAATTGAATTCTATGTGCCTGGCCAGGAAATGTTAAGTGGGGTGAGGTGCCGAAGCGTCTAGAAACTGGCCAAGTGATTAATTCAAGGAGATGTCATTGTTTCAGGGGGTCTACTGGGAAAAGGGGAGGGCGGAAACTGTCATTGTTCTTGTAACAGTTGTAACCAGATATAAGCAGGTGAAATATGCCAAATAAAGTCAGTCTGCTTGACCCTTCAAACGTAGCACGTCTCGTTTCTTGGAAGGGCGTTCGATGGGATATACCAGCGGTACCTGCATATCGCAGCTTGCCAGGGAAAAGGACGTCGCCAACGGCTGAGACCCTCACTACCAGTGGGTAGCCGTTACATTGGTGGCAGCGGTGGGATGGTCCTTTTATCCAAAGAGCAAGTGCGGAATGGAGTCGCAGTACGCCAGGCTGAAAAGATCCACACTGAAAGATCTATTGGAGATTCGTGGTAGGAGCGCCAGCAACAGACCACGGAGGGAGCTGATAGCTGAACTGCTGGAGCTGGACGAAATGGATGGATCCATGGAAGGAACGGAGCCCCTTGCACCGGTCAGCGAGGAAGATGTAATTACTGGGATTGTACAGCGGAGATTATCCTTGTATCCAGAAACGTCCGTGGAACTTATCAACCAGCTGTTCCGGGAGGCAAGGGAAGAAATACAAACGAAGAGGGGACAAGAACTGGAACTGGTAAGAGCGAGACAGCCCATTACACCTGCAGTTCCTACCCCCCCACCTGCTGCTACAGGAAAGAAAATACCGTTCACTGCATTCAAAGCTTTTGTAGAAAGTGAGGAGGAAATCGATGGATATTTGGCGGACTTTGAGAGGCAGTGCTCACTACACCAGGTACCACCAGACCAATGGGTCACTATTTTGTCGGGGAAATTGTCGGGCAAAGCCAATGAAGCCTTTCGGGCTCTCGCTCCAGAGGATATTTTACAATACCAGCAAGTTAAAAAGGCGCTGCTAACCCGATATGCCGTAACGCCAGAAGCCTACCGCCGGCGCTTCCGGGAGTCCAAGAAGATGGCTGTGGACTCCCACATGGAATGGGCCAACCAGTTACAAAGGGTGGCATCCCTTTGGGTCCAAGGGTGCAAGGCCAACACCGGGGAGGAAGTATTGCAGCTGTTCCTAATGGAACATTTCTTTCAAGACCTGGCCGCAGACATACAAGACTGGGTACGAGATCGCCGTCCCGCTAACTTAAACGAGGCGGCTCGGCTAGCAGATGAGTACGCGGAGACAAGGAAAGTAAGCCAGGGTACTATGCGGCTGGCTCAGAAGGTAGAACCGCGTACTCCAACCGTCACCCCACGCCCAGAGTTTCGGGCTCCAGTCCCACCACGTCCTCAGGGGCCTAGCAACTACCCCCGGGATTCGCCTAGGGTGACGTGCCATCACTGCAGCGACACGGGACATATTGCTCGTTATTGCCCTTTGAGAGCTACAAATAACAATTGGAGACGCACAACACCCAACACAGAGGTCACTCCATCACGTCCCTCTGCGGCCCACTGCCTGGAGACCGAGGGGGGCCCGGAGGAATGTCTGGGAATTTGGTATGAGGCAGACCCAATACAAGCGGCCTCTCCGGATAACCGTCAGCATCACCGTCAGGAGGTACGAGTGAATGGACAAGTAGCACAAGGCTTAAGAGATTCCGGGACTACTATCACTCTGATTCAAAAACATCTGGTAAAGCCAGAGAACGTGTCCACTCGCACAGTTGCTGTCCGGGTCGCAGGGGGTGCTGTATTTCGCGTACCCACCACCCGGGTGCACTTAGACTGGGGAGCCGGGTCAGGAAAGACCACAGTTGGTATCATGGACAACCTACCTGCCGAGGTGGTGCTGGGCAACGACATTGGCCCTCTGACTTTGGCTTATTTACCTACACCTGCTGCTGCTTGTCCCGTGACCACCCGCGTTGCTGGAATCAACCCGCTTGCTGCTGAGAACCGGGTAAGACTACCTTCCCCGACATGTACTGTAGATCCGGCACAATATCACAGTCTAAAATGGGAATGTGACAAGTTGGCCAGTGAGAAATCAGAGATGCAACGACACTATGTCATGTATTATGAGATGTCCCGTGGCTTGAACATTGAAATGCACAAACAGGCGGAAATTGTCAAAAGATTAAATGGGATTTGCATCCAGGTGGTGCCGTATCTGTCCCAAGAGCATCAGCAACAGGTTTTGGGAGCCATTGCGAGAGCAAAGCAAGTGACTGTTCCAGAACTGAATTCCATTATTCACCTTCACCATCAGCTACCGACCTGGTAAGCCAATGGGAAGGCTGACGGACTGTCCAGGCAAACGGAACTTTTACCCTAACAGCAGACCGGACATCCCCAAGTTGATCCGAAAAGGATCAATCCGGGTCTGCCGGAGTGTTCCACAAAGGGGGAGTAGTGTAACGGACACATGCATGCTGCCGGGACAGTTATGATCTTCGTGCAGGGGGACTACAAGGAACTGCATGTCTTGTCACAAGTGGATGTACCGCATTGTATTCTGAGCTCAAAGGGTTAATTGGACAAGTTTCTTTTCATTGTTGAATGCTAATGTTCCCTTCGCATAGATAATGAACTCTTCTTTTGTGTGCAGGTAAACAGCCCCCCTGTGAGGTGTATGCTGATGGGGATTATGTGTGAGTGATAATTGTTTTAAAGGTTAATTGAATTCTATGTGCCTGGCCAGGAAATGTTAAGTGGGGTGAGGTGCCGAAGCGTCTAGAAACTGGCCAAGTGATTAATTCAAGGAGATGTCATTGTTTCAGGGGGTCTACTGGGAAAAGGGGAGGGCGGAAACTGTCATTGTTCTTGTAACAGTTGTAACCAGATATAAGCAGGTGAAATATGCCAAATAAAGTCAGTCTGCTTGACCCTTCAAACGTAGCACGTCTCGTTTCTTGGAAGGGCGTTCGATGGGATATACCAGCGGTACCTGCATATCGCAGCTTGCCAGGGAAAAGGACGTCGCCAACGGCTGAGACCCTCACTACCAGTGGGTAGCCGTTACAATATACCTAAATATATACCTATGTTTTGAATTTGAAAAAAATCATATTTTATTTTTCCAATTAAGAAGGGTTCGGTGAATGAGCATATGAAACTGGTGGGGTTCAGTACCTCCAACAAGGTTAAGAACCACTGCTGTAGCACTTTGCTTTTATACATATATATAAGGTAAATTACTATGCGATTTTATCATACTGTTCCCCAGTATGTCACCTTCACTTTCATTATTTAATGGATACTTCATCCATTCATTACAGACCCTACTGGGAATTATCATTCCTTTTCATCACTAATGGACATACTATGGAGACTGGCAATCTGTGCTTGGGGGTGCCACATGTGCACCCTCTGGTTATGGGGGCTTATGACTACCTCAGCTCCCAGGACTGACCGCTTTTCTGGCCTTGGTCCCACATACACTACACACCGTTGTTATCTGTGACATGTGATTACTCAGGATTGACTATATTGTCTTTTTATGTTTTGCTCATTTCAATATGAGGTTTGATTTTATTATGTCCCCTCAGGAAGTGTTTTTACATGAAACATGTCAGCAAATCAGGATGTGCCTATTAGGAATCATATCTAGATAGACCTTTTATCAATATCCAACCCATTAAACCCCAATTGTACTGCCAAGCTGATGTGTTCATACATGAGTTTATATTACTATTCATTATTGCTATGTGCTGATTATGTATATATCCATGAATTTATGATGTCATTGCCATTTTGCATGTGTATAAATATGATATTACTTTTTTACATGAGTTGAACTAATGCATATGTATTTACATTATTTACAATATTAAAACATGATTCTATCCATTTCACCCCTACGAGTTAACAACCTCATTTAAAGTCCCAATTTCCCCTTTCTTGTTTACCTGAACCAGAGATGGAGGCACATATTACTATGTGCTTCATTTAAAGTCCCAAAATTCCCCACATTGTATATGATTCATTGCAGAGTGTAATTGTCTGTATAAAAACATTGGTAACAGTTTTTGAGAGGGATAGATTTGTCATCTTCTCTATTATTTGTGGCTACCTAAAGTCACATCATAAGCAGAAGACTTGTCTTTATTCTACAAGTTTATGCTCTATAAGTGGAAAACATTTTAGAGAAAAAAAGCTGCCATAGATAAGAAAATCTTTCTCAAAAATGCTATTATCTTTTTATGGTATTCTAGTACAACTACTCAATTTATGACAGAACGGTTGTATATACTAAACTATTCTTTTAGAATTTGTGCTGCTTGCATAAAGGGGAACTCACTATTTTCAGAAATAATTACCTTTGAAGTATTTAGATCCATGCATTGTCTGATGTACCTTTGTGTCTGAGTGGTGCATAGTATTATCTGGTATAAATCATTGGCTGGTATTAGGGACAGGATACATTATTCTTCCTATTATCTCTGTATATTGTGTCTTGCTGTGACCATGGGGTCACAGCAATAATCAAGTAGTAATCTTGAAATAATTTAGGTATATCATTGTCATGTTGTACAATGGGGGCTTAGAAAAAGATCATGTCTTGATAATATCTAGCCATAAAATGTTTTGTTACAATGATGCCAGGAAATTACATATGGTTTACTACTGGCCATTTGATTGCTGATTGGCTACAGCTAACACTTGGTACCAGGGCTGCTCAAATCAGCCCAATACAACAATCAGTGTTTCTCTGTGTCTGGTGGACACAACGGACACAGATCATGCCACACAAGCAGTGGATGCAGGGGGCATACAGGTAAGTGAACCCGCATCGGCGCTACTCCCTTACGGTCGTTTATATACTACGGCCACACGGAAAGCGATAAAAGATAAAGAAGCTGCATAATCAGTAGGTAGTTACGTCAGCTGCTAAAAGTGCTTCAAAAATTGAGGGTTTAATAGTCAAGTCTCTGGTGTGAGGCCGGATTGCGGCTAAGTGCATCGCACCCCTGGGGATGAGACAGGGAGTGCAGGGCCCAAAGGTGCACAGATTGCCGGTATTGCTGCTGACTGGGTAGATGCAGGCAGAAGGTAGCTAGGGTGCACTGGAGGAGCGGACTCAGTAGCCGTGCAAGGAGGGATTCTGGTGCGGTACTGTAGGTAAACCAAGAACGGAGTCTGGAGCCAGGCCATGGGTCATACACAGGAATCAGTCCAAGGGAATTTACAGGAACAAGCTGGGTCATACACAGGAGCAGAAGATAATGGAGTAGTCAGCCAAGCCGGGGGCAGGTGCGGGGAGATAAGCAGAGTCACAGGTTCAGACGTAAGCCAAGGGTCAAGCCAGAGATTCAGGACACACAGGATACAGGAGACACAGAAAGCTGATGATAATTCAGCAACCTGTATGCACCAGTGACAGGTTTAAATAGGCCGGGGAGTGCACCCACACAGTCACGGCGTGTGTGCGTGCCTGTGTTTGTCTGTGCGCACCGTCCGGCGTGTACGGGCAGCTGCCGTGCATCTCTGTACGCGCATGTGCATGGAAGTTGGTCTGGCGCGGCCATGATGGACACCGGCAGGAATGCCAATAACCCGGCTATATCCCTGACATTAATATCATGTTAAGTTTGAGTCTTTTCAGAGTATAAGTGAGTTCTAACAATGTCTGGAAAAGGCACAAAAATGGAAGATGGCTACTGCTACACTTGCAGAAGATCCAGACATTTTTTGCACAATATTGCAAAACAATACACTCCGATTTGAGTGCTTCCGTCATATACCGCTTCCTATCAGTCTGGATATAGATATCAGATATTCCAGCTGCCCTCAACACACAACAAGATGAGACTTGTCTGTGTGCTAAGTATGGAGTGTTTATTAGAACCAAGAATACAGCCTTATATACAGTTAGAGGAGATAACCAGAAAATAAATTAACATGAGCTAATTAACTAATCATTTACCCAGTCGAGGTGACTCAGAGATATGACCTTTCAAGGTAGACATTCCGTCTCCTCTCACCTGCTATACAATACACATTATCTTAAGTGTAAACACAGGACATCTTCACACACAATAGCAGGGTCAATTAGCACAGAGAACAGACAGATGGCTGGAGGCGATGGCATTATCATCTATGAATGAGTCACTCTTACAATTAACCCTTTGAGTTCAGAATCAAAAAACAGTAAATAGTTCTACAGATATCCTGCAATATTGTGGATAATAAATACATAATAATCCCATCTCAAGTAGTCCAATATGTCATTTCTCAGTCATCCTATGCCCCTATTGGACATAGGATGATTTTAGACATAAGATGTTTCAGAGATGTCCCGGGTCTGTCACACCTATGGCATTAGAAAGGTCAGTTAACTCTTACGACGGGTGTGTGATGTGACGCATGCACGCACGTCGAGGGTGGGCTGGACCGCGCCGCGCTGGAGACCAGGGAGGTTGGGGCGATCCGGAAGAGCGGGGCTATGGAAAGCCGAAGGTGTCAGCGCAGCGTGAGAGGCTGCAACGCGGACACCTGTTCGTGACCCGGCAGTAACATCATCACGGATGCCACTCTTCCCCCTTATACTTCCCGCGGCAGGTAGCAGAACAACGACGCAGAAGCTGAGAAGCAGCGGGCGTACACCCTCCCCACACCACCGGACCTTACCCCCCCCCCATGCGCTGGGGAAATCAGGTATAACACTGTATGTTTGTACTGATCAGAAGCGGTATACCCTGAGGTGCATATATGTTGAGAAGAGGAACTGTGAAGTGGTGAGAAATTATCATCGTTGCAAAGCCTAATAATGTGCCTTAATGGTTGGTTACAATTGATTCAAGGTGTGTGCTCAACGAGTAAGAAATTATCTTTTGTCTATTCTCACAAAAGGACGCTCTGGGTCACAGACATGAGATATAGATTGGATTGTGAAGCTGCAATGAGATAGCAATGCCTGTGTTCCCCAATCTGTAAACAAGATAGCTATCTAATGTGAATGTAAGCTTGGGTTAGGAGGGAAAAGCTATTACAAGCCATTGATGGTTAAGAAATATTGGAGGAAATTAATGCCATCCATCAATCCAATGTTTGGCTCTGTGCTGCGCCTATCCCTCTGTATATTTTTATATTGAATCTCTTAGCTGGCTCAAGTAAAAAGCACCGATAGGAGTAAGCATTTCTTTTTTTCTCTTGTCTTCTCCTGTTTTTTCTCCTCTTCGGGGAGGCATTCCCTACCTTCAGATCCTTTGCATTGATTGATAATAAATGGACCATTGACTAGGCCGAAATACGCCTGGTGAAGGGTAAATATTGCCTTAGCAGAGATCTGGAGCCAGAAAGACTCTAGGAGGGGGGGCCTGTATTGGTGTCAGGAGCCCCTAAGACGGTGAGTAGGGAAGTGCGCCCCTATAAGTGGGAGAAAAACCTAAGCATTGGGTGGGGTGAACAACACCCAGGTACCCCCCAATAAGGGCTCAGAGATCCAAATTATACTAGCTTACATTTGAGGGATATTGGAAATTTTTGGAATCTCCTCACTTGTGGTTATATATTGAATCCCTGAATTTCTTTCAAAACTGGGGAAATGTATCAGGGCGAGGAATAAGGACAATATGAATAGGACCACAAGAGGTTCGGCCCCAAAAATACCTAAGGACAATGCCTCCACTAGCACAATAAGGCAATACCTGACCCAGGAGGGGAGTGCTAAGAGTCCGGGCACTGTTAAAAAAAACAGATAAAGGGGGGACTACCATTAAAAAAGGAGCTGGACAACTTAACCCTTCTAATACAGATACATCAACAGAGGGGGGACAGGACATGAGCCATATGGAGGAATTAAGACCAGATACACAAGCTCCATCTAAGGGAGAAATGAGCGCCATGCTAAGGAAACTAGAAGAGGCAATTAAAGGTGAAATCGGGGCTTTGAGAGCAGATTTAAGTCATCTTTTAATTCGGGTGGAAGAGATGGAGGCAAGGTTTGAACAACAAGCATTGAAATTAAAACTATTAAAAGAGCAACACCTTGCTATTAAACAGGACCAGAGGAAGTTACAGTATCGGTTAGAGGATCAAGAAAACCGTAATAGAAGGAAAAATCTAAGAATACGCTCAATTAAAGAAGAAGGAGGGGGAAATCTGAGGGATATCATGAATACCCTCTTCCTACCCATTTTGGAAAACAATACAGAGGACCACCTTAAAATAGAGCGAGTACATCGCATAGGAAGGGCTAAGAACCACGAAAGTGAGTGGCCTAGAGACATAATAGTTAGATTTAGATTCTACGAAGATAAAGCTGAAATTTGGTCATGTCTAAGACGAAAAACACCTCTGAGCTATAAGGGAGCAGAAATTCAGATTTTTACAGACTTGGCTTGGGAAACCCTGGCACGAAGGAGACATCTGAAACCACTTCTGGTTCAGATGAGGTCATTAGGGATTGAATACCAATGGGGCTTCCCTGCTTGCCTCATTGGGAAGAAAGGTGGAGTCTCGGCGAGACTAACATTCCCTGAAGATCTTGAAGAATTTTGTCATAAATTAGGCATGCCGATCTCAGAATTACCAGATTGGACAGAATAGTGTGTTATGCTATGAATAAATAGGAGTGGGGGAATCAAGGGTGGATCGGGGAGGTGGGAGGGGGAGGAAGGGGAGAGGGTGGGATGTGCGACCTGGTCCCCAGGCCCAGTACCCCCCATTTGGGAGGGGAGCTGGGGAGGGGGGGTGGTGCGGTCCAAGGCCAACCTCATGACAAGAGAACCTGTGGAAGATGGTAATGGAGACCACCCACGGTTCAGAGGCCAGGTCGAGGCCTAGAAGGAAGGGAGGGAGGGGGAGGGGGGTGGGGACAGGGTCAGAGGAGGGTAGGAAATGGGGAAGGGGGTGGGAAGGGGGGAAACGGGGGGGGGGGAAGGGGGCTCTCAGGGACTCTAGAAGTAAACAAAGGTCAACTGCCGAATAGGACGTTATGGCCGAGATAAAGTTTTTGTCATATAATGTCAAAGGGCTAAACTCTGCAGGAAAAAGACACAAGATCCTTGAAGAGATCAAACGATATAGAGCGAATGTTGTCTTCCTGCAGGAGTCCCATTTGACATTAAACTCAAATGTTAAACTGTATTCTCCCATGTTTCCAACAAATGTTAAACTGTATTCTCCCATGTTTCCAACCTGGTACTATGGGGATTCTATTTCCAAACGCGCTAGGGGCGTGGCGATTGGGTTTTCAAGAGGGACAGGCTTCGCCCTTGAGGCGAGATTGACAGATCTGGAAGGAAGGTATCTGTTCCTGAAAGGGAGGCTAGGAAACTCTGTATATACACTAGCAAATGTCTATTCCCCCAATACAAACTCAATTACATATGTAGAGAGAATACTTGGAAAGTTACATTTTTTTGCGGAGGGCCACGCGATTCTGATGGGAGATCTTAACCTGTGTATAAACCCGAGTGTGGATAGTACGTCCCGAGTGAAGGAGACAAGTAACGTACGGCTTAAAAAATTAAAACGTAAGATGCAGGACTGTCAGCTAATAGATGTGTGGAGGGCTCAACACCCAAATACACTAGATTACACGTTCTTCTCTCCTCCCCACAGAACATACTCCAGGCTAGACTACATAATGGTCGATCACAGCCTATTAGAAAATGTCACTGGAACTGAGATCGAAATTATGTCCATATCAGATCATGCTCCGATAACGATGAAAATGAAGACAGCAGCATGAAATGAATCAACATCCCCCTTGGCATTTAAATGAAGACCTGATAAGAGATGAAGAAAGGGTCGGAAGGGTGGAAGAGGAACTCAAACAATTTTTTCTAGCAAACGATACAGAAGGGATTTCAAGTGCCACCCTCTGGGAGACGCATAAAGCGTATATCAGAGGAATTCTAATTTCTGTGGGTGCAAGGGAGAAAAAAGAGAGCACTAGGAAGGTAAATGCCTTGGTTAAAGAAATAGTGCACTTGGAACAACAACATAAAGAACGAGTATCTAAAGAGACGTATCTTAATCTAACCCTAAAGAGAGATGAACTCAAGGAGATCCTAGAACAAGACGTAAAAAAAAAATGTAATAGTATTGCCAGAGAGAGATATCTTTGGGGAAACAAGCCCAGTAAACATCTCGCTAAAATGGTTCAAAAAAAGAAAACGAGAAATTATATTGAGAAAATCAAAAGGAAAAATGGGGAGTTGGTATACACCAATAAGAAGATTGCAGAAACATTCAAAAACTATTATGAAGAGGTTTATACGATTACCCAAAAAAAGTGGCAATCAGGAGAGAAAGAGGCAAAAACCAGAGACTTTTTAGAAAAGGCAGGACTTTTGAAGATTGGGGACATTGATAGATTAAGCCTGGACAGACCGATAACCGAAGAGGAAGTTAAAAAAGCTCTGAAAAATACAGCTATCGGGAAAAGCCCAGGTCCCGATGTGTTTACAGTACTTTATTACAAAAAATTTTGTAAGATCTTAATACCAAAATTATGGAAATATTTCAACGGCCTTGGTTCAGAGTTTGAAATGAGTAAGGATGCTCTCTCAGCCGCAATAACTTTAATTTTAAAAGAAGGGAAGGACGGCTCACTCTGCTCAGGATATAGACCAATTTCGTTATTAAATACAGACATAAAACTCTTCGCTAAAATTTTAGCTGAGCGATTAAAAGAGGTCATACATACTTTGGTCCATCCTGATCAGGTAGGATTCGTCCCTGATAGAGAAGGTAAAGACAACGGGATAAGAGCACTTCTCTTACACCAGAAAATAAAGGAGAATAGGTCCCCAGGTCTATTCCTGTCAGTGGATGCTGAAAAAGCATTTGACAGGGTAGACTGGGGACTCATGATGCAAACCCTCGAAGTGATGGGACTAGGGCAGAGGTTGATGAGATGGATTAAAACACTCTACCATAACCCCTCGGCAAAAATCAAAATCAATGGCACACTCTCTGAGTCCTTCGAAATGAAGAATGGGACAAGGCAGGGGTGCCCTCTTTCTCCTATTCTTTTTATTCTCTCACTGGAACCGTTGTTAGCCACGATCCGCAAAGATCCAGATATTAACGGGGTCAAAGTGGAGGGGCAAGAACATAAATTATCGGCCTTTGCCGACGATATTCTATTCTATGTGTCCAACCCGTTAAATACAATCCCCAAGTTGACTAAGGTATTACTACAATATGGCGACATCTCAAACTTCAAGATAAATATAACAAAATATGAAATTCTAAATATAAATTTAAACAAAAAGGAAGAGGGGATGTTGAAAGAGATTTGTCAATTCCCCTGGACAAAATAATTAAAATACCTCGGTACTAAACTCGCCAATTCGGTCAAGAAGATCTATAAAATACATTTTGTACCCCTGTTAAACGAGATCAAAAACAATATAAAAAAAATAACAAATAGGCCTATCTCATGGATAGGACGCATAAACACCGTAAAAATGATCCTTGTACCTAAAATTCTCTATAAATTCCAATTAATCCCTATAACCTTACCTCAACAATACCTCAGAATCTTAAACTCTTTACTTTTGAATTATGTGTGGAAAAATAAAAAACATAGGATTTCTCTCTCTATCCTAAAACAAGACAAGCAACTAGGAGGTCTGGCCGTGCCCGACATAAGGAAATATAATGCGGCGGTTTTGTCTTGAGTGGTAGAATGGGCTAGGGATAGACATGGTAAGAGATGGGTTCAAATAGAAACAGCACAAGCTAAGGCACAATTAAGTAGCATAATTTGGATTCCTGCACAATTTAGAGTGTTAAATAATAAAGCGTTCGATTTAACACGTGACACTTTGAGAGTTTGGGATAGGACACTGCCACAATTAGACACAAAATTTAACTCCCCACTAATTAATTTAAAGGAAAATGCTTATTTTGCACCAGGGGGAAAAAAAATTGGGGGGAACTGGATAAAGAAAAATGAATTACACTTGGGGGATATAATTAAAGACGGTGAAATTAGGACCTATAAAGAGTTGAAATCACGCACTGATATTTGGAATCTTGATAGGTGGCGGTATTCTCAGTTATATAATTTCGTGCGACACCTACGGACGGAGGCGGAGTTGACACCGTTAGAGAAATTGTGTAAAACAGAGAACTCAAAGGGCACTGTTTCAAAATTATATAAATTACTTATAAAGATGGATGCACAAGGTGAACCCCTTTTTGTCCAGAAATGGGAAAGGGAGTTGGGTATAGTTAGAGGGAAAAACACTTTTGAAAGGTTGATGAAATTGACCCATTCTTCCGCGATTGACACGCATACCGCTGAGACAAACTACAAATGCATTTCTGGCTGGTACATTACACCTGACAAAATTAGTAAGTTTAGAACTGACCATCTGGCTGAATGTTGGCGAGGTTACCTAGAAAGGGGAACGATGGCCAATCTATGGTGGACCTGCCCGAAAATTCAAAAGTATTGGGATCTCATCCTGAGTCAAATAAAGGAGATCACAGGGAATGAGGTTAAAAAGGTTGCTTGGGTTGTCTTTTTTCATGATTCCCAAGAGGGAATCAAACGGTACAGGCAATCACTTACACCACACCTGCTTAATGCTGCGAAAAGGCTCATACCAAAAAAGTGGCAGGAAGTGGAAAGCCCGCAGGTATGGGAATGGATTGATGCAATGGAGGAAACTTATAGAATGGAAGATTTAAAGGAGAAGGTTGCTGAAATGAATAAAGACTTTAGGGAAAAATGGAAAAAGTGGAGAGAGTATAAAAAATGTATGAAGTTACGTGGAGTACGCTGTTGAAAAATTTGGAAAATATAGTGACCTTGATTTTACCAACTAAGTTATTCTATAGTAAGGGAAACCATAACGGTAATACACAACTATAAAAGTTAATACGGAATCAATTGTACTATAAACAAATTCAGAGCCCCGGGAGCCTGGGTGGGGGGAGTGTGGGGGCAGGGGTCGGGCTTAGTGGGGAGAAATTTAATTTTGATTGGGGGGCTTGATGATGGTAGACCCAAGTGAAGTGAAGGTACTATTGACCCCATGCAAATGAGGGCCCGAGCGCCAGACAGGTACACCGGCGTGGCGCCGTGGGTTACGCCCGGTGTCATGTGCCGTGGCCGCATGCACACCACTGGCACAGCACCCCCCTGCGCCTGCGCACAACCACGCCCGCACAACCGCCTACGCTACGCCGGATCACTGTGTACGCGGTGCACGTAACGTACGCCCAGCGAGACGCACGTCCAATGCACAGTATGCCGGCTATGCCCACAACATGGGAGGACGAGCAAGGCCAGGAAACTCAAAATCCTGCAGAAGGTGACCTTGGAGCTGAACTCCCTCCGGCACAAAACACGAACATGGAAGGAGGTGCAGAAGAAAATTAACGACATGCGTCGGTGTGTCAGGGACAAGCTGGCGAAGGTGAAGAGGCACCTCAGGGCCACGGGAGGCGGATCAGCTAGCAAGTTGAAGCTGTCTGCTGAAGAGGAGGTCATAGCCAGCTGCCTGGCAGAGGAGCAGGTGGAGGGCCTGGAGGCATTTGACTCCAGCAAACACGACTTGAGGAGAGGTAAGTGTGTTTCATCCCCCATCCGGTGTGGAGCATGTGAGGGGGTGCAAGGGAACATGTGACAAGTGTGTGGGGCCACCAACATGTGAATGCTGTGTGTCATCCACAGATGTGCTGGAGGGAGCTGGGCCATCATCTGCCTCTGGACGACCAATGCCAGGCAAGCACCAACATGTCCATCGGTCTGACCCCCTGGGAAGTCACAAAGCTTGTCACCACGCAGCAACGGTGGAGGGGAGTTCACACACAGGTGCATTGGAGGTCGTCGTGGAGGAGCCTGTGGACATCCAAAAGGAGGACTTCCTGTACCTCGACGAGGAGGAGACCCTTGGCGCCGGACCCTCAGACAGTGGAAGTCGCAGACCTCAGGACGCCATTGACGCCCATCAGGGGAACCCCCCCGAGGGCCACCCAGGCAAGAGAGACACCTTCAAGGGACACACCGGCCAGAGGGACGTCCGGTGATGACAGTGCTACGGTGTAAATGGTGTGTGAGTGTGTGTATGTGTGTGGTGTGGCCAATGTGTCCAGACAGGCACAAGGCCATTTCTGCCAGCACTGTGTGTCAACTGGCAGGGGTCACCTTGGATCGTCGGGGGAGAGGATATCCCCACGACCGTGTGGATGTGGTATAAATGTACAGCAACATCATTGGTGCCTTGGTGTGGCCTTGCTGCTCCCAAGTCCTGCGTGGTGGACTTGGGCTAAACCAATGTGGGGTGGATGCGGTGTGTGAGCTAGGGACCACAGCGGTGTGCATTGTCCATGTGCCATGACGAATGTGTGTGTTGCTGCAATTCAACGTGCAAAGATGCGTTCCACGAGGCAACTCCTGACTGCTGTTCCTTCAGCAGACAGGGTAGCCTCGGGCAGGGGGGGACTGTGTGGTGTGGGGGTCAGGTCATCACATATGTCAACCTCCAGGCCCTTTCTCATGGCGTAGTTGTGCAGCATGCAACATGCACCGATGATCTGGCACACAAAGTTTGGGGAATACAACAGGGCCCCTGGACTTATCCAGGCATCGGAAACGGGACTTCAGGATGCCAAATGTGCGCTCCACCACTGCACGGGTGTGTAAATGTGCAGCATTGTATCTTCTCTCGCCTCTGGTTTGGGGATTCCGGTATGGAGTCAGGAGATGAGGCCCAAGTGCATATGCCGAGTCACCTGGAAGGGTAAATACAGGAGGATGTTAGCCATGCATGTGCCCCTCGTGATGTCTGCATCATGGGGGCGGACAGTCATGCCTGACACCCAAGTCACTCACCAAGCAGCCAGCTGTCCCTGTACACGTTCTGTTCGAATTTTGTTGGGATGGTGCTTTGACGGTATATGTAATAAAGTGATTCAGCGCTGGAAAAAAATATAATATAAGACTAAACTAAAATAGATTGCAAGCCAGCACTGCAGATATAATCCAAAAAATATCTCAAAGTGAATGCTGATGAAGTCCCGCCTACATTGGGATGTAACGCGTACGAGGGGGAGGAGCTACGACGACGTCATCCACGTTTGCCTCACAGAGACCTACACACGCTGTACACATTGATCCGGGCCTCTGAGCTGCGGTACAAGCTGTTATCTTTGCACTCGGACCAGAGTGCTTTACAATGTGAGTGGTTTTTAAACTTTTGTTGTGATTATTAAACCTTTTAAGCAGTGAACACTTAGAGTGTGTTTTTTTACTCTTTCTCGGTCCATTGAATGATCTATGGGAGATTATTTGTTTATTGCTTGCTGGTTCCATCTGGTGGACGTTTTTGGAGTTGAACCCTGAAAGCTGCTTGCCATTTACTGTGTGGAGGATATGATATTTGCTTTTTGACCTAGCCACAGGTCGAATCGCTGAGGTGAGAGGCCATCCATTAGCCTTGGTGGAGGATTATCCTGTCCTATGGGTCACAGATCTGATGAAGATTTTTGCACTATATATCACCACTGTATATTTTTTGGAGCACCTTTATCACTTTGCACTTTATGGACTTTATGTATTTTTTTTTTTTTATGTATCTATTTTTGATTATTTGAATTTTTAGGCATATTCACTTGCGCTGCACTATTTATTTATTTATTGACGGTATATGTGGCTGGCCCCGGGGTGTTTGGCACAGACGTGCCATATGAGGCATTGGACATCGGCTATCACCTGTACGTTGATGGAATGCCACTGCTTTCGATTGCGGTATATGTGCTCTGTGGCGGGGGGCGCCATAGTGCCACATGTGTGTAATCAATGGCCCCGACGGTGCATGGGAATCCGGCAATGCTGTAGAAATCCTGCATTGCCTTCTGCCGCAGGTGCTCATGGGTCGGTTTGATGATGTGGTGGGACATGCGTGTGAGGATTGCGGGGACGACCTGGTGCACGCATCTGCTCATGGTGGATTGTGACATCCCAGACACGACTCCACTTGTACGTTGGAAAGATCCACTGGCGAGGAAGTGGAGTGTTGCCAGTACCTTGACCAGTGGCTGCACTGCATGTGAGCGTCCCGTCTGGCTGGTGATTTCATCATGTAGGGCTGTGGCTAATTTCAGGATGGCATCAGGGCTGAATCTGAAGATACGGTACACCTCCAATTCCCCCATGCCGAAGAGGTTCATGCGCGTTCGGTATATCCTCTCCTGTGCCCTCCTCTGTGCCTGTTGACGCAGTAGTGCTATGATCATGGCTGCCCCTGGCATGTTGGCGTACGGATGTGTTGTCCTGCAAGTGTGGTTGCTCTGTTTGTCCGTAACGGTGCTGCTGCAGCTGCTCTCCAGCTGACCTGTGTATGTCTGTTGCCGGGTTGTGCCTCATTTATGGGGAATAACTTTACGCCGGGCGCACAACTTACGCGCATCTCGCGTAGCATGTGCCGGGCGCACGCACGTTCCTGAATCAGCGTATTCCCTTAATTTGCATGTTTGCATGGCTAATCAATGGGAGCAGCACCGTGCACCCAGCCCACATGTGCGCCCACCCTACGCCGGCGTGCTCACACTACGTTGGCGGGGCGTAGCGTGTTGTAAGGCGCATGTTGTTTCGTGGGTCTGCCACACACATACGCCAGCGTACATTAGCACTTACGCTGGCGTAACGTGCTGTACTTTGGCGTAAGTGCTTTGTGAATCTAAAGTATATAAACTGGTTAATAATTTCTAGAAAAGGATACTTTTTCTAATAAACCAGTGTGTCAATAACACAGACTGACACGTTGAAAGTTACAGAGTGAAATAGGTGAACATAAAGAGACATAGCTTGGGGGCGTGGCCTGGACAACAACCGAGATGGATGCACACTAAAGGAGCTCCGTGCTAAGACACAGCCGACAGCCTCTTAACCTGCCACTTGGTACCTAGAAATGGGCAAGCTGACATACCAGACCCCGCACACCAGAACATGCCGCAATTCAGCCGCATCCTCGTCCAGGAGCATCCCGGACTTGTTTAAATCGGCCTCGGCCCCGCGAAACAATGCTGCTCCTCACAAAATGGCGCGGCCCCAACACGAGGAGGATGACTTTAGCGAGGATTCGCAAATCAACGCGGAGGAATCAGGTAGGAGCCGACCCCGCTCGGGAAAACCCCTCACCTTCGCAGACATGTCTGTCATAGCGGCTGACATTAAAGCCACATTCTCGTCGGCGATTACAGATTTAAAGTCTAACATACTTGTCTTATCTGACAAAATGGAGGCGGCCGAGGCAAAGGTGAAGCAAAGAGACAGGGCCTTGCACAGACTGGAAAAAGTGACTGACTCACACGCAGCACATTTTATTGAAATGAGTCATCACTTAGAGGACTTAGACAACCGCGGACGCAGGTGTAACGTGAGGGTGAGGGGGATACCGGAATCTGTGGAAAATGACCAGATCATCCCCGCTCTACAGAGGGTGTTTAACAGTCTGTTGGAGAGGCAGGAGGACGCTGCAATAGAATTCGTTAGGGTCCACAGAGCTCTCAGACCCAGAGGCCCAGATGACGCTCCACCAAGAGACGTGGTCTGTTGCCTGCAGAATTTCCAGCTGAAGGAGGATATAATGAGAAAGGCCCGCAGAAACGACCAAATAGTGTTTAATGGAGCAAACATCATGTTATACCAGGACTTGTCACAGATCACACTAAAGAACCGCAGAGCTCTGCGCCCCTTGCTGGAAAAACTGAGGGAGAGGGAGATTAAATACACATGGCGATTCCCCTTTGCTCTCGTAGTCACGGTGGCAGGCAAACAGCACACCCTACGTGCTCCGGCGGATCTACCTTACTTCTGTGAAGCCCTGAACCTAGAACCCGTGGATCTACCCGACTGGTAACAGGAATACACTCTGCCACCCCTCACTAGAAGCCCCCCTGACTCGCCTTTCTCCACTCCTGATAAGCAGAAAAGCAAGAAACAGAAACAAGGCCGCAGAGGGAACTCCCAAGCCGGGACCCTGGCTCCCCGCCACACCCCCGCTAGGGGACATGCATATGACTAATTGCCACAGAATCACTCGGACTTCTCGTGGGAGAAAATATGGGACGGTTATTTTGGTGGAATGAATTAAGGCTTACTCTGCATGTTGGAACCCTGAGATGAATGAGCTATGTATGCCACCTTAGTAGCCTACGCATGTCACCAAGGATGGGAGAACAGGATGTATGCACTGAGATGAGAGACACTTGAACAGACGCTTGCTCTAATTCACAAAGCCTGCTGCTGACAAGGGACGATCATCCACGCCAGAACTGGAAGCAGAATTTAACAGCCCCCATGATCGCTCAAGAGGATTCATTCTCTGCGGTAACTGTTACAGATGGCTTGATAAACACTGAGGAGTCTGCCTAATCCCCCCTTTTTGCCCCTGGGTTTTCTTCCTTTTTTTGAGGTGCTTAGCTCCCGCTGACCTTACCCCAGAGCCGAGCCAGAATCCTCTATTCTGACTGATCACCGATTTTGCTATATGTTATTTTATTTTTGTGCCCTTTCCCACGAGGGGTCCCGATCTATTTATCCTGGACCAAGATTATTTTTTTATAATGAATATATACTGCGCTGATCCAAAGAATGTCAGAAAGTGGCAGCCAACACAAACAAAGGAATAAATTGTGTAAATAAGTGAAAAGCAAAAGTGCAGCGCCAAACATAAAAATCTAACCATACATAGGTGTGGCTAGAACAATAAACATGTGTATGGGATGGACACTATACACACAATCAAATGTGTTTTATGAATCCTCACCATTCACGTTGAACTCTATCATTCACTGATTGTTTTTTTCACATATCGGATGTGTATTTGGATATATCGCACTAGCGGTTTATCCTCCTAACCTTGAAGTGTGACACACCACCCTTGTGTTTATTGTTCTAGCCACACCTATGTATGCTTAGATTTTTATGTTTGGCGCTGCACTTTTGCTTTTCACAAGTTTATTTTTTGCCTATAAGAAAGGCTGTGTCTTTTCACCCTCATGTTCCAATGTTGGTGTGCATTCAACGATATTTTTGCACCAGTTAGTTTTTTTTTTTTTTCTCTCTCTTTGTTTGCTGTTTTTTTTTTTCCACATAGGAACACAGGTTGCGTCTGTTCCGAGGATGACGTGGTGCACGTGAAGCACGCACGTCTGAGGGAGGAGCCTCCTGCGTTACGGACCCGGCCTGAATGCGGAGATGGAAGGAGTAAGATCTGACGGCGCTCCGGCGGCAGCGGCTGCGATGCAGAGTGGGAGTCTGCGGAGCTGTTAGTCGCTAAGCCCGCCGAACACCAGTCATACCGACTCACGCTGCTCTCCGGGAAAACCTCCTCCCCCTAACCCCTGCCCCCCAAGGAGAAGGCAGGCGCGGTGTAGCGTGGAGGGAAGGTACGGAAGCCTCCATCTGTGGTGCGCCCGGCAGCCGGCCCTCCCCCCCCTGCCCGCCGTGATATCCGGCTATCCCGGCCCCAGGTTGGAAAAAAAAAATGTCTACCAGGTAACATCATTCCATTATATATTTTAAGGATGCAATCGGGCCAGTGTGCTGAACATGGGACCTAGTCCTGACGGCGGGGATGCGGTAAGAATGTCATGTGTACCAGTGCACCGCAAAGTATATCCATGTGTTATTGATGCAAGTTAGCTGGTGAAATTAGCCACAAAGTCAATTTGAACAACCTGTGTAATAGAGTTTGAACACTCTGGGGCATTCAGCTGCTTCGTCTCTATTAAGACTTAACCCGCACCCATTACATTATCTTACTAAATCTGCCAAACACGCATGGACTGTAAATCCTTAGCCCATACACATTGAGGACTTTGGTAAGGGGGCTTGGCTGAAAGGTCTCAGCTATCTAGAGACATTGTACCTCTCTCTGTTCTAAGCTCAGTTAAATCATAGTGGGCTGGTCTTGGAGCACTGGCGGAAACATTGGAGTCATTTTTTTTTTCCCCCCCTCACCATTGGCCCACTAAAGGATCCTTACCTGGTCTGTCATATTGGTCCAACGCACTAAAAAACCTGAGTGCTGAGGATAGAGTGTAGTGCAAACAGAATACAGTCAAAGGGGAGACTGTGCGAGAAGGTGGCAATATCCGTCCTACCAAACTCTCATAGGTTATCTGAATATCTATACCCCCCATTGAAGAACCAAAAGCTTATGGTAAGCCATAACATATCTTAGGAGAGAGCCTGAACTGTGCCTTGCTATACTGGAAAACGGTTGTCTAACAAAAAAAAAAAAAAAAACCTGTTGTTGACCCAGGAATGCCGATGCTCGGTGAGAATAGGCCAGCTGGGTCTCTGGAGGTGAAAAATTCCTTGAGAAGGCCTATAAACCAACGGGGGGTATAGCACTCTCAAAACAGAGGGTGGGTGATTTTCCCCCTCGTATATACTTTAGTGACTCGGGATGACCCGTGGATCATTCAGAATCCCAGCGTACAATCCTTAGAAGGTAAGGCTAACACTTACCTGGTTTCCTTCCCCTCCTTATATAATAAAAACTACCGTCAAATAAAAGAAAAAAAGGGGGGGAAAACCACCCACTATTCAAACTGGGGAAATGTATTAGAGGGACAAAGAAATATAACATGAATAAATCTACAAGGGGGGCCACTCCGAAAATTCCTAAAGATAACCCCCCCACCAGTACGATCAGACACTATATGACCCCTGAGGGGAGCTCCAAGAGCCCAGGCCTGTCAAAAAGAGCAGAAAAAACCGGGACAACTAAAAAGGGAGTAGGGGGCGGTTACCCCAATTGCGGACACATCAATAGAATGTGAACATGATGTCAGCCAAATGGACGACCCCAGACTGGACACTCACATCCCCACAAAGGGGGAACTGGACGGGATGTTAAGGAGAGTGGAAACAGCGATAAGAGAAGAAATTAGCACATTAAGAAAGGACTTATTTCATATGTTGGAACGGGTAGAGGAAGTGGAAAAAAAATGGAAAAACAGGATCTAGAATTAAATGAATTAAAAAACCAACATCAGACTATGAAACAAAACCAGAGGTGGCTGCAATACCGATTAGAGGACCAAGAGAACCGTAACAGAAGACAAAATTTAAGAATACGATCTATCAAGGAGGAGAAAGGGGAAGATTTGAGAAAAATTCTCAACGACCTATTTCTCCCCCTCCTAGATAATGGCACGGAGGGCCCCCTCAAAATAGAACGGGTACACCGTGTAGGAAAGATGAGAGAGGGAGGAGGCAAATGGCCCAGGGACATTATTGTGAGGTTCAGATATTTCAAAGATAAAGATGAGATCTGGTCAAAACTGAGAAGAAAGCCCCCCCTATGCTACGACGGGAGGGGGGTGGGAAGGGGATTATGGCTCCCAGGGATCTGCCTGAAAAGTCCTGTGTGTTTAAGGAGGTGACTTAGTAATTGGAAATGACAGAAGTAAAATTTTTATCCTATAATGTAAAGGGACTAAACTCAGCAGGTAAAAGATTAAAGGTCTTAGCAGAGATTGAACAACTTAGAGCGGATGTAGTGTTTATTCAAGAATCCCACTTGACCCTGGATGCTAAAGTCAAGCTTTACTCCCCGGCGTACCCTGTTTGGTTTTACGGTGACTCCATCTCAAAACGCGCAAGGGGAGTGGCAATTGGGTTTACAAGAGGGTTTGGGTTTACCTTGGAGGCAAGGATGACTGACCCAGAAGGGAGATTCTTGTTCCTTAAAATAAGGATTGAAAATATTATTTACACTCTAGTTAACATATACGCCCCAAACGTACACCCAACTCAATATCTAAACAAAATTCTGGGAAAATTGAACAACTTCGCGGAGGGATTTATAATCCTGATGGGCGATTTAAACTTTGCTTTGAACCCAACAGATGATAGCACGTTCCGTGGGAGGGAGACAAAAAATGTGCATCTACAGAGAATTAAACATAAGCTCCATGAATGTCAACTAGTGGATGTCTGGCGGATTAACCATCCAAATGAACATAATTACACGTTTTTCTCCCCCCCCCCCCACGGAACGTACTCCAGGATCGACTACATCCTGGTGGACCACAGGCTGATTGACTCTATTACGGAGACAGCAATCGGAATTATGACTGTATCGGACCATGCCCCTGTCTCTATGAAAATTTTATTAGCTAAACAAAGGAGACAGCGGCCGATGTGGCGCCTGGATGATAGCCTGATTCACGATGAAGGAGGGGGAAGCAGGGTGGAGACAGAATTAAAACAATTCTTCCTCACGAATGACACAGAGGGTATTACCAGCGCAACCCTGTGGGAGATGCACAAAGCTTATATCAGAGGGATTCTAATCGCCGAGGGCGCAAAAAAAAACGAGAGGAAAAGCAAAGTTATCACCTTGAGGAAAGAGATAGAGACTCTAGAACGCGAACATAAAGCGCGGAGATCAAAAGAGACTTATCATAAATTAATTCTAAAAAGAGACGCACTCAAGGAGATCACGGAACAAGAAGCAAGGTATAAACTAAACTGCATTTCTAAAGAGAGGTACATATGGGGAAACAAACCAAGCAAACTTTTAGCTAAAATGGCACAAAAAAAGAAAGCCAGGAATTATATTGAGAAAATTAAAGGTAAAGACGGGAAATTGGTTTACGCAACCTGCGAAATCGCGGATACATTCAAAAAATATAACGAGGACCTATACACTATAAAACATCCAGGTCGGCAGGAAGGGGAAAGGGAGGAGGAGACCCGAGTGTTCCTTGATAATGCAGGACTTCCTAGATTGGAGGAGATGGAAAGCCTGACCATCGACCGCCCCATAACCGAGGAAGAAATAAAAAGGGCCATAAATTCCACCACTGGCGGAAAGAGTCCGGGGCCGGATGGGTTTTCCACCTTTTATTATAAGAGATTTAGTAACATCCTGATACCGAGGTTGTGCAAATATTTTAATGGACTGGGGTCGGAATTTGAAACTAGTAGTGGAGCTACAGCGGCAGTGGTTGCAATAATTTTGAAGGAAGGCAAGGATAGCTCTCTCTGTTCGGGATACAGACCTATCTCTCTGTTAAATACAGATATCAAACTTTTCGCAAAAATTCTGGCGGGCCGCCTGAAAGGGGTCATGCACTTACTGGTACACCCCGACCAGGTAGGCTTTGTGCCCAACAGAGAGGGCAAAGACAACAGCCTAAGGGCAATTCTTCTGCTCCAGACCATAAGGCAGAATGAGCCCCCAGGTCTATTCCTGTCAGTTGATGCTGAAAAAGCATTTGACAGGGTAGACTGGGGGCTCATGATGGAAACTCTCACTGTTATGGGAATAGGAAGCAGGATGTCTAGCTGGATTAAAACATTATATCACTACCCCACCGCGCAAATAAAAATTAATGGCTCACTATCGGAACCCTTTGAGATGAAAAACGGGACAAGACAGGGGTGTCCATTATCTCCCCTCCTCTTTATCCTATTCCTAGAGCCGCTGTTGGCCATTATTCGTAATGACCCGGACATCAACGGAGTGAGAGTAGAAGGGGAGGAACACAAACTATCGGCCTTTGCCGATGACATATTATTTTATGTAACTAACCCAGTCAAATCTATCCCCAAGCTTTCTAGAGTGTTGCAACAATACGGCGCTATCTCCAACTTTAAAATTAACGTAACCAAATCTGAAATTCTGAACATTAATTTAAATAAAAGAGAGGTATACTTAGTTAAGGAAGTATGCGCGTTCCCCTGGACTAAAGAACTTAAGTACCTAGGAATAAAACTAGCCAACACAATACAGAAGATGTATAAAATAAACTATATTCCCATATTAAACGAGATCAAGAATGAATTAAAAAGAACGATCAATAAACCCATATCATGGATCGGACGCATAAATATGTTGAAGATGGTGGTAGTTCCTAAAATTCTCTATAAATTCTTATTAGTTCCAATTGCTCTCCCCCAGCAATTTCTGAGAATCCTTAACACTTTGCTACTAAATTACGTTTGGAAAAATAAAAAGCATAGATTATCCCTCTCCATAATAAAACAGGGCAAGCCACTCGGCGGTCTGGCAGTCCCGGACATCAAAAGTTATTATAAGGCGGCGGTCTTATCGCGAGCGGTAGAGTGGGCTCGGGACAGGACAGATAAAAGGTGGGTGCAAATTGAGAAGGCGCTAACAAATAACTATCTGAATAATATTATTTGGATCCCTGCACAACACAGAGCACTAGATCACAAAACACACAATATAACACAGGACACTTTAAGAATGTGGGATAGGACGCAGGCACAATTAGAAGGGAAATTCAATTCCCCATTAATGAATCTAAAAGAAAACTCTTACTTCCCACCTGGGGAAAAAAAAATAGGAGGGAACTGGATTAGGAGAGACACAGTGCACCTGGGGGATATTATAAAAAACGGAGAGATAATGACCTACGAAGATTTGAAAGCTAAAACGGATTATTGGAATCTGGATAGGTGGCATTACTCCCAGTTGACTCACTTTGTGCGGCACCTCCCCCGCCCAATACGGACGGAGGCGGAGCTGACTTCACTCGAGAAAATTTGCAAATCTATGAATTCTAAGGGCACAATCACCAAATTGTACGGGTTATTGGTTAAGTTGGGAACTCGGGCGAAGCACCTTTTATAGACAAATGGGAAAGAGAGTTAGGGATCACGAGGGGGACTAACACTGTTCAGAGGATCATTCAATTAACCCACACATCTGCAATAGATATACGAACAGCCGAAGCAAATTAGAAGTGCCTCTCAGGATGGTATATTACCCCGAACAAAGCAAACAAATTTAAAGCAGGTCAGACCGCAGACTGCTGGAGGGGCTGCCCAGAAAGAGGTACGATGGCCCATCTATGGTGGCTATGCCCTAAAATCCAAAAGTATTGGGACACAATACTGAGCCAAATAAAGATTATCACGGGAGAGGAGATCAAGAAAGACCCATGGGTCGTCCTCTTTCATGGCAGCCAAGAAGGCGTAAAAAAATACAAGCAGTCCCTACTCCCCCACCTTTTAAATGCAGCCAAGAGACTTATACCTAAGAAGTGGCAAGAGACGGAAAGCCCACATATCTGGAGTTGGATAGACGCGGTGGAGGAAACGTATAGATTAGAAGAACTAAAGGATAGTTATTTGGAGAAGAATAGCGAACATAGGGAGAAATGGGGAAAATGGAAGGAATATAAAAAAACATGGAGCTATGCAGAGAGAGTTAGGGTCTGATTGATATAAGATATATGCAAGGGTCTCGCAAATATTTTCATTCCTTCCTCTGTCATCCTATAGCGAGACACATATATCTGTCTCCCCCTTCGTATCTCTCCTATTTATATCTTACCTAGTCTTCTCCTTTTTCCTAGTTTATCTTTAGCCGAACAGTAGAGGATAAGTCTTCTTCCTTTCCTCTCTTCTTCTTATTGTTTTTTTTTCTTTTTTTAGGGACAAGCAGGAGATTCCTGGGAGCCATGAGGGGAGGGAGGGGGGGCGCAAATAATAAAATAATAAAATAATAAAAAAAAGAGAAAGATAGTGTACAGAATATATACCACACATGATGCAAACCGCAAATAGAGACGTAAGAAGCATCAAATCATGAGCGGGTCTCTAGTATTTGGTAAAAAGCTGAGGTGGTAAAAAAAAAAAAGGAACACAGGTTGCTGCCGTTTCGCGCTCCCAAGGAGTGGACCGGGAAGGAGTTTTCTCTATCCCGGCACACTAAATTTTTTTACTTTAGAGACTGTTATTATTGCTCTGAAGTGTGATTAAGTTGACTCTCTTGCTGCTGGATCTATTTCCGGTTCCCTGTCTTCTCCTCTACCACTCTATTTCTACACTCCTCTGTTGCTACTCTTCTAACCCCTACCCCACCCTTCCCCCTCCCTCCCCCCCCCCCATTACACTGATTGCAGTTGATCTTACATCACCTGGTAGTCATAAATACCTAACAACACTTTAAAAGTTTATTGTAGAGTCACAGTTGGTGGCGACTTAGTCGGGGACAGATGACATACTCATCCCTGGGGAGGAGTCCGGTGGTGATATCCCACAACACAAAAGGCTTGAACATACCTGAGAAACGGACATCCCTGCTCAGAGAACTTAAAAGAGGTAAGCCCCATTTTGTTTACCTGCAGGAGACCCACTTTAAAACAGGACATGTACAAAAACTGACTAATAGCTACTTTACTGAGGCCCACCACGCAACCAATGATGAGGCTAAGACCAAGGGGGTATCCATCCTGATTAGCAAGGACGCACCTTTTACTCTTACGGACCGCCTGGTAGACCCCCGGGGACGTTATGTTTTCTTAAAGGGCACGTACATGGGCAAACCCATCACCCTTGCGAATGCTTACTTCCCCAACACTGCGCACACCACCTTCTGTCGGACATTGACACAGGAACTAATGGGGTTCATGTCGGGCCCCCTTATCTTGGAAGGAGACTTTAACGTACCTTTAGCCCCAGAATTAGATTCTTCCTCAGGCAAATCCTGAATTACGTATCGTGTACTTAAGAGACTTAAAAAAATGCTGCATTCCTTACAGCTGATAGACACTTGGAGATTCCTCCACCCTGACACCAGAGACTATACGTTTCACTCGATTCCACATAACCGATACGCACGCATAGACTACCTGTTTATATCCCAGCGGGACCTTCACTTGGTGCAGGAGGCACACATCGCCATTCAATCGCTATCTGACCACGCCCGGATTTCCTTAACCTTAGACCTTGAACGTTCAGCACCCAGACCAAATACTTGGAGGTTGAATGCCTCACTTTTGACAGACCCAGAGCTTCTCCCGGGGATCGCCTCCTCGCTCTCAGAATACTTTCGTCTGAATGCTACGCCCGAATCTGACCCCATGATGGTCTGGCAGGCACATAAGTGTTACATGAGAGGGGAGTTGATCAGACTGGGATCCCAGAGGAAAAGGCAACAAACCCAATTAACTATCCAATAAAATACATAACCTAGAGAGCCAACACAAACAATCCCTGTCACAACATTCTGCGTCAGAACTGCTTGAAGCTCGGAAAACCCTAAGGGAACTATTTGACACTAGAACAAAGAGAATGCTATTTTTTAAAAAGAAGCTTTACTATGAGGCAGGTGACAAAACGGGGAAGTTCCTAGCGAGAGCATTACGGGAAGCAAATGCAGCTAACCACATCCCCAGCATAAAATCACCTAGCGGAACATTAGAGATCTCCACAGAGGCTATAGCTGTGCAGTTCCATCACTATTACTCAGAACTCTATAACTTGCCAAGACAACACAAGCCTCGAACAGATATCGATGATAGAGCGGCTGCTGTACAAGACTACCTAATTAGGAGTGGTCTCCCTAAACTCAATGAGAGTTCACTAGGCCCACTAGAGAGTCGGATATCGGTGGAGGAAACTCAGCTGGTAATCGGGGATCTGAAGTCGGGAAAAAGCCCAGGACCTGATGGGTTCACATCTATTTACTTTAAAACATTTTGTGACACGCTGTCATCACACTTGACAAACGCTCTAAACTCACTATCATCCCCCAGATCGGTGCCAGCTGACTTTCTCTCTGCCCATATTACACTGATACCCAAGCCAGGGAAGGACCATACAGAGTGCTCAAGCTACAGGCCCATCTCATTATTGAACCTGGACCTTAAAATTATAGCGAAGATAATGGCCAACAGACTGAGACCCTTGTTGTCATCCCTGGTGGGCCAGGAGCAAGTGGGTTTCATCCCAGGCAGGGAGGCGAGAGATAACGTGATCAAGACTTTGCTTCTAACAAATGAGGCATGTAGGGGCAATGTTGAGGGCCTTCTCCTGTCCACGGACGCGGAGAAGGCCTTCGATAGAGTCGCATGGGACTATATGAGAGCCACTTGCGAATTCATAGGCCTGGGTCAACACATGATGTCATAGATCAACGCTCTATACGCCAGGCCCACAGCCAAACTAAAAATCAACGGCTCCCTGTCAAAGGAGGTCATAATTGCAAATGGGACCAGGCAGGGATGCCCCCTATCCCCGCTCCTGTTCATCCTGACGTTGGAGCCCTTCATTAGGACGGTCAACAAAGATGACTCAATAGCGGGTTTTACAATTGCTAACACAGAGTACAAAATAGCAGCTTATGCGGACGACCTCCTATTTTTCTTGACGGGCCCCCATATCACGATACCTAATTTAATGAAACAATTCTCAATCTATGGTTATATATCGAACCTCAAAATCAATTTCACCAAATCAGAAGCAATGAATATCTCCTTAACTCCAGAATCCCTAACAAAAACTCAAACTAACTGCCCCTTCAGATGTACTTAGGAGTATGGTTGACACCTGCCTTAACATCTGTTTTTGAACAAAACTTCCCCACACTATTAAAAGATATACGCAAAGACTTGCAAACCTGGAATACCAGATTTTTTTCCTGGTTTGGGAGAGCGGCAATTTTGAAGATGGTTATCCTCCCGCGGTTACTTTATCTCCACAGGGCCCTCCCAATCAGAATCCCTCAAGCGTTTTTTAGGACACTACAATCAGCTCTCGTGCAATTCCTTTGGAAGCATAAAAAACCTAGGATAAGGTTTTCTCTACTCACAAGACCGAAAGACAGGGGTGGTATGGGGCTCCCAAACTTCTACAATTACTACCTGGCATCCCACCTCACGAGAGTGATAGATTGGCATTGCCATAGTGGGTCTAAGGACTGGGTTAGGCTAGAAAACTCACTGTTTGAGACCCCCCTGATGTTCTCACCCTGGATCCCGTGGCGGTGTCAGTCTGACTCTGTCAAGAGAAACCCACTAACTGGCACCACCCTGCACCTGTTCCACGAGGTAGCCTCCAAAACTGACCTGACAGACGCCCTAAGTCCACTTACCCCACTAAGGGACAACCCGGACTTCCCCCCGGGAGTGGGGAATGATTCCCTGCTATCACCCAAGACCAATAACTCGCTTCTACTGGCAGACTGTTTTCATAACGGAAAGTTCAAAAACCTCACAGCACTTAAACACGACAATGGACTACGGGCACTATCCTGGCTGTCATTTTTTCAGATTAGGGATTATGCTACTTCGGGAGAGGGGAAACATTTTTTCTCACGGGAGCTAACCGATCTTGAACAGGCTTGTGCAGATGGCTCACAGTTTGTTAGAGCGACCTCCACCAGCTATGCATTGGCTACAAACATCGCTTACCACGTCGGACGACCGGTTTAGACGATTGTGGTCTAATGACTTAAACACAAACATCACTGAAAAACAATGGACACAGGCTTGTATCCTATCACATAAGTGCTCCATAAACACTAAATTACAGGAGATGTCTTACAAATTAATGACACACTGGTATGCCACACCAGATAAACTCCATAGATGGTTCCCACAGACCTCGAACAAGTGCTGGAGGTGTGGGATCGAAACCGGTACCCTTAAACACATTTGGTGGGACTGCCCGGGCATATCAGATTACTGGTCCAAAGTAAGAGGGGTTGTGAGACAAATCACGGAGACCAGCCTTAGGCTGGATGCGGCATGTTGTTTACTCCACATCACTAGCTTCTCCATGAAACGTTACAAAAATTCGCTCACCAAGCACCTCTTGAACGCTGCCAAATCCTTAATCCCTGTCCTCTGGAAAAGTCCTAAGCCACCCTCCATTCTAGATTGGCCTAAAAATGTGGATGACACATGCTACATGGAGGACACCTCAGCCCAGAATTCGGACAATGCAGAAAAGTACCGGAAAACATGGTCTCCGTGGTTTGTTTTCAAGACCTCCTCGGAATACAACCTAGCTTTGGCTCTCTGAGATGTCACTTGGATCAGCCCGATATTCTCCTGGTTCGCTACAGAACACAGACAATAGACGAATATGGCCTGCTGAGATAGATCCTTAAATCGAATCTTCTAAATAACCGTAGCAATCTGCCATCAGTGTGATAATCCCCACCTCTCCTTACCTGACCTATGCTTCTCTTTTATTCCTCTTTCTTCTCTCATATCTTTCACTACATTAAGAGTAATTTGATTTATGCAATGTTTTATTGATTCATAGAATTATTGGCATACAAATCTGAATCCGCTCTCATCCAGGTGGCTGTTCAGTGCTACCGCGGATACAGGACCGAGTACAACCACTGCGTTTTATGTTAAGACCTTGAACAGGTTAATGCCCTTATGCCAACTAGACTGAATACTGTATTTCCATTTGATTTACATTATTTACACTACTGAATAATTTGTTCAATGCGAAATTTGTATTGCAATCTTTGGCTTTAATAAACCTTTGATGATAAAATAAAAGAGACATAGCTTGAGAAATTATCAGTTGAAAAGAATGCTTGTTTGGTGGTACCCTAGGAAGTTATTATTTTAAAGTAAGTGGGTTTTAATCAGAATGGGCTTACAGAGGCAAAGTTACTCAATGTGGTGGCTGTAAGGGTCTCCTTTGACAATCTGACAGGTATTAGGTTGTTCTCCGAATGTGTGTCAGAATATGCTTATACAAGAATTGGCATAAGTTATGCAGAATATGCATTATTAGCCGGATTCACGTCTCTTTATGCCGGCGTAGTGCATCCCATTTGCACTACGCCGACGTAACATAGTGAGGCAAGTACTGTATTCACAAAGCACTTGCCTCCTAAGTTACGTCGGCGTAGCGCAAATGGCCCGGCTTAACCCCGCCTAATTCAAAATAGGCAGGTAGGGGGCGTGCTCCATGTAAATTACCCATGACCCCATGTAAATGAGGGCCGTTGGTACGGCTCATGCTCAGAATCACGTCGCAAATACTCCTTGCTTTCGACGTGAGTGTAACCTACGCCTAGCCCCATTCACGTACGTTTACGCAAACAACGTAAAATTCAACGGCACTTCCGACGTCCATACCTTGCATGGGCTGCGCCATCTTTTTGGTGGTTTATCTTTACGCCTGAACAATGCTTTACGTAAACAGCGTATCGGGCGCAAGTACGTTCGTGAATAGGCGTATGTTGCTCATTTACATATTCTAGGCGTAAATCAACGTACACGCCCCTAGCGGCCAGCGTAAGAATGCAGCTAAGATACGACGGCGTAGGAGACTTACGCCGGTCGTATCTTAGCAACAGAGAAGCGTATCTCAGTTTGAGAATATGATTAAAGATACGACGGCGCGGATTCGGACTTACGACATATCTACTGATATGCCGTCATAAGTATTACTGAATCCGGCTATATATATATCTGTCTATGATTATCTACTGTGCATACTCGCTTGTTATGCTTCTTTCAGGAATCCACAGGGCATCTGTATCTGGTCATTCACACTTAGCTGCCTTTCTTATTTTGTTCTGTACCATATCTCAACTTTTAGTATGTCATTTACTCCAGTTGCACCCTTAGGCCTCTTTCACACTGGGCGGATCAGTAATGATTCGCCCCGTGCACCTCCGCTTGCTCAGCGGGGATCGCTCCGTTGATCCCCGCTGAGCCGGCGGATGACAGGGCGGTCCCTGCACACTGTGCAGGGACCGCCCTGTCTTTTCTCCGCTCCCTCCTATGGGGGGATCGGATGAACACGGACCGTATGTCCGTGTTCACCCGATCCGATCCGCCAGATGGAAGAAAAAGTAGGTTTTTCCTCCATCACACTTTGGCGGATCGGAGCGGGTCGGATGTCAGCGGGCATGTCACTGCTGACATCCGCGGCTCCATAGAGGAGCACGGAGCGCCCGTACAGGTCCTGCAAAAAAAACTGACAGACGGACCTGTACGGGCGCTCAGTGTGCAGTGTAAAAACACTGCACATGCCATATGTCCAACTCGACACACCTTAATAAAAGATATTACTTAGATAACAAAGTGAAAAATTGGATTTAATGCTTTTCAATTCTGACATTACTAAGGACAAAAATTTGTGTCAAAAAGTCATAATGTGAGGGTAACATATTCTCAAAATCGGCTCATCTCTAATACATACTTCTCCAGCAATTTGCTCAAACAAAGTGCGGAATTGTCTTTCTTCTTCAGTTTCCTTGTGTGGAGGATTTGGTTTTGGTGGCTGTAAAATATATTTGTGACATATTAATATCAATAACACATTTTGTATAGGACGCGCTACGTGGCAAGTTATCTTATTATAGCGTGATTGTAATTTATCATCACAAAATGAACATTTAACTTTTGACAGCCTCACTTTTTGTGAATAAGTATTTTACTTATACAATATCACACATACATTCTGTATGTGCGCTGGGCAGCACACCAAACTTAAGGCTGTCTTGCATTTCGGATGCTGTAAGTGCAATACATTTTTTATTAAATGTGATTAAGGTTTTACACTATATAGAGCCTTTATATTTTTATGAAAACCATCCACACACTGTTACGAGTGGGAGAGAACGGGTGTGACGTGAGGTAGCCAGATGTTAGATACACAGCCCTTTTCCCGGAAAAAGACCTGGGCTATTAAAGGCACTCTGTGATCCTCTGTAATGGGGGGTCATTGTGATCTGGTAAAGAGACATCTATTTCATTTGGTGGTGGAACTCGCATGCAGAAGATGGTGGATGGATTTTGTGAATAAGCCCATAGTTACAAGCACTGGTGGACTTTGTTATTCATGAACTGTCAAGTTAACTGTCAAGCTGATATTTTGCCAAGTTTTTTTAGCGCCGATATCGATTAACGATGCTTTTTTAAATGTCACGTGACAGTGGCACTGATATGCAGCACTGACGGGCACTCATGAGTCATGGACTGTCAGTAGTTTTTTTTTATTGCATTTTTACAATTTACTTTACTTATAATTTTTTACAATTTTTATATATATATATATATATATATATATATATATATATATATATATATATATATATATATATATATATATATATATATATATATATATATATATATTTTACAATGCTTTCTTTTTTTTTGGGGGGGGGGGTATGGGGAATGGATGGTGTCAGTGTTTTTTTTTTTTTTTTTTACGATTTAACTTTTAAGTATTTATTACAATTCTCTATTTTTTTTTTTTTATCATCCCTGTTGGGGAGAGGGGAGGCTTTGGAGAGATATCAGGGGGTCTAAAAAGAACAACTGAAATCTCCCCTTTGAGACAGGGAAAGGGACTTAGTTATGAATGGACAGAGTCAGTGATAACTGACTCTGTTCAACCAGAAAAGGAAGGAGCTGGTAAATTACATATTTACCGGCTCCTTCCTCTGTTCTCCATCCTGACAGATATGGGGTGGGGGGGAACAGAGGGGGACACGGAGCACCCCGTGAGCCAGAGGAGGACACAGGGGACAGTCGGGATTTAATTTTTTTTTTTTACAATGCTTTCTTCTTCTTTTGGGGGGGGGGTGGGGGTTGGGGGATAGTGTTTTTTTATTATTACAATTTTACTTTTAAATATGTATTACATTTATTTTTTTTATCAGCCCTGTCGGGGGGGCTTTGGTGAGATATCAGGGGGCTGTCAGGGTAATCGGTGCAGCGGTGGGGGCAGTTATACGCACCAATCTCCCTGTATAGCTTTCAGTAAAGCAACTGAAAGCCGCGGGAGGGAGAAGAGGGGAAGCGTCTGTCAGCTGCTTTATTGAAAGCTATACAGGGAGATCGGTGCTTGTAATTTCCCCCACTGCCGCACTGATCATCTGTGAGGCTGCCCAGGTATCGAAATAAGCATCGGAGCATTTGCACTAGTACAAGTACTCGTGAAGTACTTGTGCAAATGCTTGGTATCGGTATTAGTACTAGAATTAGTACCGGTGCAACCCTATTGTATGTAATAGATATGCTGTAGCATCTGCATATTCTACAGGAGTAATGGGGCGGGGAAGTTAGGCTAGGGGGGAGTTGAGTGGGATTTGGAATTATAGGGTGGGGTGGGAGCCTAGTGGTGGGGGGTTTCTGGGGTGACATAATCTTGGTGGTGTTTTTGTCGTGCATGTGTTTTGGACGCATCTCCCCTAATTAGTTGGATAATTAGCACCATTTTGACAAACCACTATCAGGATCCGATAATTTTCAGTGGGTTTCTTCAAACTGTAGATGTACCATGGTTTTGACGAAATGCCAGATCCTAATAAAAATATTAAATAGCATTACATTTTTTTTTTAAATAACTTACATCAGGAAGGTCCACATGTATATCTCCTTCAATCTCCCTACAAAACAAAGCAAATAAAGAATATAAATATATATTTATATATTTTATATAATTGGCCAACTCCAGATAGAAACAATTCAAAAAAAGGCATGGTTGGTGAAGGGGAAAGATCAGCTTTAAGGAAACCACAGAAAAATACAGTTGAATAGTCCTTTGCTCTCTGCCTGTCTTTTTTGAGCACACCTTCCAGAGTCCAGTTTTTCTTTAAATGCATGCTTCTGATTTTTTTTTTTAGCTGTCAAAAAGGCACGATGCACACAGAGAACGGAATTCTAGACAATAAAATGCGTGTCTTTTTTCTGTTGCTTGGAGCAAACATGCCAAATTCTTCTGTGGTGATGGAAAGGCATGTTCCGTGAGCATTTCCTGCACCACAGGTGAACACGCTGCCCTTGCAATCTGCATGTATTGTTAGTAGCACCCCAAATGCAGATGCATTTCGTGAGCATCACATCTCAAGTTACCACAGTATCATGCGGTTTGAAATGTTGCATTCTGAAAAAGTAGTGCTTGCACTTCTTTTTCCATGGTCCAGTGCATTTTGCAGCCCATTTAAATGAATGGGCATCAAAACTGGATTGCACAGGAATGTTCTGGAAACACACAGGGACACTCATATTCCAGTGTTTACCGGCCCTTAGGCCCTGTACACACGATAGAACATGTCCGATGAAAACGGTCCGCGGACCGTTTTCATCGGACATGTCCGCTGGGAGATTTTGGTCTGATGGCTGTACACACCATCAAACCGAAATCCTCGCGGACAGACAGCGCGGTGACGTGGCGGTGATGTTGACGCCGCCACGTCACCAAACCAGGAAGTAAAATACTTCCACGCATGCGTCGAATCCATTCGACGCATGCGGGAGATTTCTGTCCGCTGGTTATGTGTACTAACCAGCGGACATGTCGGACTTACGGGTTTCCAGCAGACAAGTTTTAAAGCATGCTTTAAAACTTGTCTGCTGGAAACCTGTCTGCTAGGCTGTACACATGGTCGGATCTGTCCGCTGAAACTGGTCTGCGGACCAGTTTCAGCAGACATGTTCGGTCGTGTGTACAAGGCCTTAAACTTTCATGAAAATTGAGCATGCCAGCCTAAACTGAAGTTTTTTATATTGCCGCGGTTGTTATCATTAATACAAGGACATTTAACAAATACTATTATATACCAAAACCTTTTGAATACAGGGCACAATAGGAATATAAACCATGCTAAAAGGAATAACAGCCTGGTTTACTAAACTGTGAAGTGACGTTAAAGGAGGGGAATGCTGATTTAAAAGAGAAAAGTATGGGTTTCCTTTTTTTTTTAATGCTTATCCCTATGAGTTGCTATTATCTACCAACCTTTCCTGCTCTCTGAAAAGTGCACAGTTTCTGTTAAAATAGAGTTAATTACCTGTGGGAGGGTCTACAGACTTTGGATCTGCCCCCATTCTCCTCTCTGTGATTGAAGTGGGCTCTGGGATCTCTGCTCATTACCAAGACTTCACACAACACACAGAGCTGTTCTCCTCTTCACCTCTCCCTCCTCCCTCTTGCAGACAGAACAAGCTAAATGGGTTGTAAAGGTTTGTTTTTTATTTTCTAAATAGGTTCCTTTAGGCTAGTGCATTGTTGGTTCACTTACTTTTTCCTTCGATTTCCCTTCTAAATGTTTTTTTCTTTGTCTGAATTTCTCACTTCCTGTTTCTCCTCAGTAAACTTGCCACCATCATGTGAGCGGTGGTTAGTCAGCCAGAACAGCTTACTGAACAGCTTACTGAGGAGGAACAGGAAGTGAGAAATTCAGACAAAGAAAACAAAGAAAAAAAATTAAAAGGGAAATCAAAGGAAAAGATAAGTAAATCAACAATGCACTAGCTTAAAGAAACCTATTTAGAAAATAAAAACACAAACCTTTACAACCCCTTAAGCACACATTCAGGAAAGCAGCAGACTTCAGTGAAGTAGAAGTTACTGGCAGTGCTCTGTATATTATGTAGCAAGGTGTCACTTTTAAACGTAGCTTATAGACTACAGTTTGTGCCAAATAGGAACTCATCTCCCTCTGGTGTCTGTTTGTGTTATATTGCTGTAATTTGTTTGGTTCAGCCATACGGGAACAATGCATGATGGACATTGTGGTACAGAGAGACAGAGACTCTATTACTATAGGTTGGAAATAGACTACAATGCCTACAGTGCCACTGTGCTACCAAAGGGCATTGCGCCACTCACAGCCTGCTGGGAGAATTTATTTAAGGCTAGGCGAGGCCTTGTTCCGGTTTCTTGGGACGCCATTGCTCAACAGGCAAGAGGCCTACAGTGAGTGTGCTTAGGCCGGAGAAGCCTGGGCCTAAAGTTGCGGAGACCAGATAACCCAAAGGAGGGATCCTTGCCACAGCCCTGCTGAACGGACCAGGGAGAGAGACCAGCCTACACTCCACAGCATCTGGAGTCGCCTATCCACCAGCACCTTGTGAGCGGCTGTGCGGAGGACCAGGGACCACTAGCTGCAGAGGGACTGAGCACCAAGATGATCCAGATAGAGCATACCGGCGAGGCAATGCCTCATTTGGTGAGAGGGCACCTGCCCACCAACATAATTAACTGTGCTGCAGGAAGTTGATTTTCATAGTTTCACTTGTACTGCTGGAAGTTGCCGTGCCACAAGTAGGGACACATTGAACCCGCTTTGGGAGAATCAGCGCCTCTTTTGCCATTACACTACGTACTATAAGTGTTTATTATTTTCTTCACATCTCTTGTTGGATTACAAATACTCATGTGCACCAACAAAGCTAGCAGAAGATTACTTTAAATGTGAATCATCAATTCAGTTTGTTGTTTAAGTTGACACAACGGGACACGTGTCAGCTGAATTGTCCACTAGAGGGAGCCAAAGAGCTCACAAACTCATAGGTGTGATATAGCTGTTTGTATTCACTTGTATTGTCGTTTTTGATATTTCAGTGAGCTGGGTGGGGCTTGGTGGAGAGGTATCCCGTTGCTGGCATCATTATATTGGGGGAATCCCTCCACCGTTTACTGTTATATAACTGTATACCATTGATTCTTACAGGCCCCTGTTTGAAGTCAAATGTTGCTTGTGTAAATTCTGTGTAAACATCTCACTCGGTTAAACTACATCTTGTGTGAGACTCTGGGGTAGATTCAGGTAAATGGGCGCATCCTTATTCCGGCGTAGCGTATCTCATATGCGCTACGCCGGCGTAATCGTGTGAGGTTAGCATAGTATTCAGCAGGCATTTTTGCATAACTTTGCGCCTGCGTACTGGAAATTTGAAGGCGCAAGCCGGGGCAAGTGTAAGTGGGTGTGCCCTTATGCAAATGATGGGCTGAACGTTGAGCAGTGAATTTCGCCCTGCGTATCCTCGACGGAGCATGCGCAGTCCCATGGATGTCTGATCGCTTCCCTGTACGCATGCGCACAACTACGGCCGTCCTACTTCCTGGGATACGCCGGCCCACCTGCTTACGCAGAGCGCATAAATATGCCCAGACATGCGCCCGTCCTGCGCAAAATTACATCCGCCTTTTTTCACCCCCCTGAGCAAGGTAATTTTGCAAAAAAATTGACATGGCACCTCCTCAGAAGGAGAAAAAGAGGAAACGCAATTTTAATCCAGAGGAGATGGAGGTCATGTTGGCGGCACTGACCAAACATGATGCCGCCCTGCATGGTGCCCGGTGCAAAAACACGAGCACGGCACAGAGGAGGGCAATTTATGAGACTATCACCCTGGATATCAATGCCAGGGGCACGGGAGGAGGACCAGCCTGCCCATTGCGCTTAACACCGGAGGAGGAGATAATTGCTCAGTGTTTGTCGCAGGAGCAGGTGGAGGGCGTCCCAGGATACGACTCCACTGTTGCGGACTTTGGGACAGGTAAGTGTGTTTTATCTCCTATTTGGTGTGTAGCATGGGATGGGGTAGAAGGGAACATGTGACAAGTGTGTGGGTCCCCCAACATGTGTTTTTTTTTGTGTCATCCACATATGTTGAGGATGAAGCTGGGCCGTCGTCAGCTGCAGGGCGACCCACAACATCCCCACAACATCATGTGGTCCAGTCGGCCCCCATGGAAATCCTGGGCATGTTGGTGGAGGGGAGCGCCCATAGAACATCTATGGAGATTGTTGTGGAAGAGTCCATTGACCTCCACCAGGAGGACTCCATATATCTTGAGGAGGATTCCACCATCCCTGAACTCCCCACCACCTCCCCGACCATCACGTCAACCCCCTCTAGGGCAAGCCCCTCCAGTGTCGCCCCCTCCAGGGCAAGCCCCTCCCCGTCTTCTCCATCAGCACTTGTTGGTGGAGGAGGAGAGCGCCCATAGGCCATCTATGGAGGAGGAAGTGGTGGAGGAGTCTATTGACCTCCACCAGGAGGACTCTATCTACCTCCAGGAGGATCCCACCATCCCTGACCAAGCCACCACCCCCCGACCATTACGTCATCCCCCTCCAGTGTCCCTCCCACCAGTGTCGCCCCCTCCAGTGTCCCTCCCACCAGTGTGGCCCCCTCCAGGCCAGCCCCCTCCCCTTCTTCTCCCTCAGTACGTGCCCCAGCCTCTCCTCCCAGGAAGGCTCTTCATAAGACGAGGGGTGTACCCGGAGGCCTCCAAGAAGGGCTGCAGGAGGAGCAAGGCCGGCAGACCCGCCATATCGGGGCTATAGTAGGAGACTTGCGGCGGGTGGTGGACAGCCTGGCCTCCTCTGCCAAGTGTCAGGCTGCATGCGCAGCGTCAGTGCAGCAGGCCCTCACCCTGCATGCGGAGCTGGGCAGCCAAAATTCAGAGAGCCTGCAGGAAGTCAGCTCCAATACTGTGGCGATGGTCACCTGCATGGTGGAGCAGCAGGCCGCCACAGCAGTGCTCACAGCGGAGGTGAGCAGGTTGGCAGGGGTGGTAGAGGCCAACACTGCTGCTGTGCGTGAGATGGGGAGACAAACACGGTGGCACCAGCACCAGAACACCACCCGGCAGCTTCGGATGCTGGCGCAGACCAATTCTGTGCTCACCCGCCTGGCCAACGCAATGGAGGGCAATGGAGGGCAGGCAGGCACCACCTGCCAGGAGTGAGCAAGTAGGGGATGATGCTCCCTCCCCACTCCAGGCTCCATCCCGCCAACTGAGGAGCCAGAGCCGTGGCACCCGTGGCACCAGCCTGGGCAAAAGAAAAACTTCTGCTGTTTTTTGGGGTTTTTAATTTTTTGCCTCAGAATATGAGCTTATTTTTTGTGTTCTATTTATGCTCAGAATATGAGCTTATTTTTTGTGTTCTATTTATGCTCAGATTATGACAAGCTTATTTTTTGTGTTCTATTTATGCTCAGAATATGAAAAATTTCTAACACTACATCCAGCACCGTGCTGCATTTAAAATGACACTGACCTTAATTTTCTTTTTTTGCCGTAGATATCGTTTAGCCGTGGAATTCACCGCGGCTTCCGGGTAGGGAATCCCGCGGGAGTGGGCGTTCCTATTGACATGCCAATTGATTGACATGCTAAACGACGGCGCACACAGCGCGTCACGACTTCCCGAAAGAAGCTTGGGTCGGCTCTATTTAGCGCCGGTGCCTTTCATGTACATTTGCTTAGTCTAGTTTCACACTGCTAGGAGTGCAGAGGATGAGGATGATGTGACTGTATAGTGTGGTCGATATGTTGAACATTCTCATATTCATATCATGGCTCATGTGTATGTGTGTGTGTGTGTATGTGTGTATATTGTGACAGGAAGTCAGGTAAATTTGTGGGTGTTGTCACTGATGGGACATACATTTCTGCCTTGTTTAGACGATACACAGATTATTATCGGGCGTCGGCTACAAACGTAGCCAGAGGAAGGCTAGAGGCCGTTAGAAAACTTCAGCTGTTCAGAATGAAGCAATCAAGGCCTTTATAAGTAGCCAGAGGGTTACCACTTGGTTGCTGCATCACTCCTAAGGCTGTGTGAGTAGTGCCTGATGAGGTGAGGAGGCCATTGATTTTTCTGTGTGATAAAAATCAAAAGACTATTGTGTTGTGCTGTATGACCAGCACTGTCTACTCAGCAGTAGGCTGTGTTAGACTTCATAGATAGGTTCCTGTGTGGAAGATAGATGCCCAGAGTGGCTAGGATTTACTTTATGTTTGATTTTGTTTATGCTGTTTGGATGCTTGCAATTGTTTTCCAGCAAGATGGAAAAATAAACCAGAAACTTTGATTTCAACCGTCTTTGACTGCCAGTCTGTATAAATTCAATGTGTGGTGAACCCATCCAAGGGGTCACACACCCCGCTACCGAGCTAACCCCTCACATATGGTGGAGTGCCGCGGGCAGTTAAAGTAAACCCAAAATGGAGGAGATGCTGAAACAGCTGACTTTGGCAAATGCAAATCAACAACAGACGAATGCAGTTTTGCAACGGAACATTGCAGCTCAACAACAAAACATTGCAGCTCAACAACAAAGCCTTGCAGCTCAACAACAAGCTCACCAAGAGAGCATGGCAGCTCAACAACAGGTTTACCAAGAGTGCCTTGCAGCTCACTGAGAGAGCATTGCAGCTCAACAACAAGTTCACCAAGAAAGCATTGCAGGCTTGGAACAGAGACACCAGCAGCAAATGGAGGCCATTGTGAAACAACTTCAGAGACAGCAGACCGAAGCTGGGAGTCAGGCCAGTAACGTACCGACTTTTCAGGTGCGACACTTATTGCCAAAGATGACTGCAGATGAGGTCCCTGAGATGTTTCTGACCACGTTTGAGAGAGCAGCGGAAAGAGAGAATTGGCCTAAAGACCAGTGCCCCCCCTATTATCTGGAGAAGCCCAAAAGGCATATTTCGATTTGGAGCTTGCAGAAGAACTATGCAAAGAACTATGATCGATTAAAAGCAGAAATATTGGCACGTTTCGGTGTAACCCTGGATGTCCGTGCTCAGCGGGTACACAATTGGAGTTATCAGCAGAGGAAGCCACCTCGGTCACAGATGTATGATCTTATCCATTTGGCTAAGAAGTGGCTGCAGCCAGAAACTCTGTCCGGACCAAAAATTTGGGAGCGAGTAGTCATGGACAAATTTCTTAGGTCTCTTCCCAAAACCCTGCAGAAATGGGTGAACCATGGTGGTCCGGATACTGCAGACAAACTTGTAGACCTGGTCGAAAGGTACCTAACAACGGAGAGTTTGTCCTCTTCCACCCGAGACGCACAGACTTTTCACCCCAAGACCAGACCGTCCCCACCTATAGGTAAGACTGCATCAAGGGATGGGGGTGTAGAGAGGTACCAAGGAGCAACTAGAGGAACTATCGGGACTACTGCTAATGTTTGGCGAGAGCGGCCTGGAAGACCCATCCCACAGGAGAGGACCAGAAGGTTGATCTGTTACCGTTGCCATGAAGAGGGACATGTAGCAGCCGTTTGCCCAGCGGGTGATGAACCCATGCAATGTGACTTTCTTACCGAGAGACGACAGTCCCTTTTTGCAACCACATGCACTGCAGTAAAGGGAAATAAGAAACCGTTATATAGAATGTGCTTAGATGGTAAAAATGTTGTGGTATTGTTGGATTCAGGTAGCCTGGTCATCTTAGTGAAAAGTGACCTAGTGGTGGGAAAAACCTTACATCCGAGGAAAATGGCTGTAGTTTGTGTACATGGGGACACTCGAGAATATCCGGTGACTACCTTTTCCTTTGAAACCTCCCTCAGTAACTTGTGTCACCAGGTAGGTTTAGATCCCAAACTGCCACATGACGCCATTGTGGGAAGGGATTTCCCAAAATTTTGGGAACTCTGGGACTGCCCAGATTCCTCAGTAGGTGGTTCTTCTGAGTCTGAACCATCTATTCCAGAAACCTCTAACTGTGAGGATTCTCCTGAGTTTCCATTCTCAGTATTAGCAGGGGAAACACCAGTCCCTAGGGAGGAGCCTGCTACCTCATAAGAGGAACAGCGGCCGATAGGGTTTGATGACCTCGAGGTGCACAGAGAAAACTTTGTCACTGAGCAATTGAGGGACCCCACATTGCTAAGAGCCCGAGAGAATTCAGTGAAGGTAGATGGGAAGTTAGTTAATCCTGACGAGAGGGTTGCCCTCCCTTACTTTATTATTGAAAGGGACCTGTTATATCGAGTGTCACAGAGGATAGAGGACACCATTGAGCAACTGGTAGTGCCTAAACCGTACCGCAAGATGGTTTTGGAACTGGCCCAAGGGCATATTCTTGGGGGACATTTGGGAGCGAAAAAAACCCGGGAGAGGATCACCCAGAGGTTTTATTGGCCTGGGATCACTAGAAAAGTGGAATTGTACTGCTCTTTCTGTCCAGTGTGTCAGATTACTGCACCCATGCCACATTTCCGCAGTTCGTTGGTATCCCTGCCCATTATCGAGGTCCCGTTTGAGAGGATCGCCATGGACCTGGTTGGCCCCTTGTTGAAGTCCACTAGAGGGCACCAGCACATCTTGGTAATAATGGACTATGCCACCCGGTACCCAGAAGCGATTCCTCTCCGAAACACCTCTGCTAAAACAATTGCCAAAGAGTTATTTCAGGTTTTCAGCCGTGTGGGTCTCCCTAAGGAAGTCCTAACTGACCAGGGCACCCTGTTTATGTCTAGGGTGACCAAAGAACTTTGTAAACTCCTGAAAGTGACCCAACTACGTACATCCGTATATCACCCTCAGACAGACGGGTTAGTGGAGAGGTTTAATAAAACCTTAAAACAAATGTTGAGGAGGGTGGTGGATAAAGACGGAAAGAATTGGGGTTATCTGCTCCCTTATCTAATGTTTGCAATAAGAGAGGTTCCCCAATCGTCCACAGGGTTCTCTCCGTTTGAGCTACTGTATGGGAGGCACCCTCGGGGCCTACTGGACATTACCAGGGAAACATGGGAGAGTGAGAGTTCACCCCATCGAAGTGTGATTGAACATGTGGCCCAAATGCAAGACAGAATTGCCCAAGTAATGCCGATTGTGAAGGAACATATAGCCCAAGCCCAATTGGCTCAACAAAGGATTTACAATCGTGGGGCCCAGGTCCGTTCCTTTGCACCTGGTGATAGGGTGTTGGTCTTGGTCCCCACGGTCGAAAGTAAATTCCTAGCCAAATGGCAGGGTCCATATGAAGTGTTGGAAAAAGTGGGAGTGGTAAATTATAAAATTAGCCAACCGGGAAGACGAAAACCTGAGCAGCTCTATCACGTGAACTTGCTGAAACCATGGAAGGATAGAGAGTCCTTGGTCGCTGAGACTATCCGAGTTCAGCGGAGACTCTATCCAAAACGCAGAAACAGGAGGTTAAAGAATTTGTGCTCCGTAATAAGGAGAAGTTTTCAGACCTGCCAGGTTGGGTCCCGGAGTTGAACATGACATTATCACCACCCCAGGGGATAAGGTCAAGTTGAAGCCCTATAGAATTCCAGAAGCCCGGCGAGAGGCAATTCGCCAGGAAGTAAAACAAATGCTTGAGCTGGGGGTGATAGAAGAGTCAAATAGTGATTGGTCAAGTCCCATTCTCTTAGTGCCCAAACCCGATGGAAGTTGGCGGTTTTGTAATGAATTTCGCCGCCTTAATCAAGTCACTAAGTTTGACACCTATCCCATGCCCCACATAGATGAACTGATTGATCGCCTAGGCACTGCTCTGTACATGACAACGTTAGACCTTACCAAGGGTTATTGGCAAATTCCTCTCTCAAAGTCAGCCAGGGAAAAAACAGCATTTGTAACTCCAGACGGATGTTTCCAATATCGGAGAATGCCTTTTGGGTTACAAAATGCTCCCGCCACATTCCAACGCGTCATGGATAAGACCCTTCGGCCTCATCGAGCCTATGCTGCTGCATACCTCGATGACGTTGTCATTCACAGTGAAGATTGGTAATCACACTTGCCAAAAGTTCAGGCTGTGTTGGATTCCATCTGGAAAGCCGGGTTTACAGCTAATCCAAAAAAATTTACCCTTGGGCTAGAAGAGGCGAAGTATCTGGGGTATACTATTGGAAGAGGTCTAATTAAGCCCCAAATAAACACAGTTGAGGCTATTCAGGATTGGCCACGTCCCACCAACAAGAAACAGGTTCGTGCATTTTTGGGGATCGCGGGCTACTATCGCCGCTTTATCCCCCATTTTGCCTCACAGGCTGTTCCCCTGACCAATTTGACCAAAGGGAAGGAGTATGTAATGACCAAATGGACTCTCGAAGCAGAAACGGCTTTTCAGGCTTTAAAACAGGCCTTATGTAGTCAGCCAGTTTTAAATTGATCTCTCACGGGACTTTGTGGTTCAGACAGATGCGTCAAATGTGGGTTTAGGAGCTGTACTGTCTCAGGTTATCAAGGGGGAGGAACACCCTGTTATGTACCTCAGCCGAAAGTTGAAGGCCCATGAAGAGAATTATGCCACCATTGAGAAAGAATGTTTGGCGGTGAAATGGGCTTTGGATTCTCTCTGGTACTACCTCGTGGGTAGACAGTTTGAGCTGGTGACGGATCATGCCCTGTTGAAGTGGATGGCACAGAACAAAGAGACCAATAGGAGGATAAATAGGTGGTTCCTGGCCCTCCAAGAATTTAGTTTTGTGGTGACGCATCGCCCCGGTGCTGAAATGGGGAATGCAGATGGGTTGTCCCGAGTGCATGCTTGCCTGGCAACCTGTGTCCCAACCCTAGGGTTGAAACAAGAGGGGGGGGGGTATGTGACAGGAATTCAGGTAAATCTGTGGGTGTTGTCACTGATGGGACATACATTTCTGCCTTGTTTAGACGATACACTGATTATTATCGGGCGTCGGCAACAAACGTAGCCAGAGGAAGGCTAGAGGCCGTTAGAAAACTTCAGCTGTTCAGAATGAAGCAATCAAGGGCTTTATAAGTAGCCAGAGGGTTACCACTTGGTTGCTGCATCACTCCTAAGGCTGTGTGAGTAGGAGAGCAGTGCCTGATGAGGTGAGGAGACCATTGATTTTTCTGTGTGATAAAAATCAAAAGACTACTGTGTTGTGCTGTATGACCAGCACTGTCTACTCAGCAGTAGGCTGTGTTAGACTTCATAGATAGGTTCCTGTGTGGAAGGTAGACGACCAGAGTGGCTAGGATTTACTTTATGTTTGATTTTGTTTATGTTGTTTGGATGCTTGCAATTGTTTTCCAGCAAGATGGAAAAATAAACCAGAAACATTGTTTTCAACCGTCTTTGACTGCCAGTCTGTATAAATTCAGTGTGTGGTGAACCCATCCAAGGGGTCACACACCCCACTACCGAGCTAACCCCTCACAATATATATATATATATATTGTAATTTTGGGCTTATTTAGCATCTGGGTAGAGCATACCAGTGAGCAGAGTCCACGCCAGTTGTGCTTTTTAAGGGTTTGTTGACCCACTTTTATTAAAAGAAAGAAAAACGTCCATCCAGAATTTCCCACGCAGGGGGTTTCAAGTTGCTACAGCAAAAAAGAAATAGTCAACCGAAAATGCCGAGCCACCTGGCTCTCTTCAGAAATACAGCCCCTTAGGCTTACACTTCAGCCCTCTTGGCCACGTACCAAAGTACCTGTACAAATCACTGTACCTTCTCTCAGCTTCTATGCTGCTCAGCCCACAGCTTTGGGCCCTCTGTCTATACCATGCAGACATGCATGCTTCTCCCTTGCTTGCCTGGACTCCTCGGGAGGGTGGAGTCCAGAACACTGGTCTTGACTCTACTATAAGCCCAGGACCCACCTGCTCAATCAACCAGCCAGTCTCCTGGCTGTTTCCAAAACCCGGTCCCAGGATTGGAGATTCCTGCCTATTTGAGAGTCCTGGGCGACCCTTACCAGGACAGGGAACTGTACTATCACAATATATATATATGTGTGTGTGTGTGTGTGTGTTTATGTATACATGTATTATACATATGGTCGGGTATAACTGTATATGATTTTACAGGAACATATATATTTTCTGATATGAAGTGCCCCTTGTATATTAAAAGACTTTCCTGTCATCTCTTGTCTGAGAACCCATAATAGATGTCAGGTCTTAATTAGAGGTGTCCAATTATACCATGTGTGTATAGGGGGTCCTGTGAAATGCTAAATGTGGGAAGTAGTTGAGTTAGATCAAAAGGAAGTTTATTGATGTCAATATGCAGGACTCCGGGACATTTCCCTTTTCAAAAGGATGTGAAGCTGTTGTATGCAAGTATGCAAATTAGGGTGGCTGATGACAACAGTTGGTTCCAGGGTGGGGGTCCTTATCTGTCACTCTGAAAAGACACATATTAAATCAAAAAGCAGCCAATCAGGATCTGGGACAATTTTAATCCAATGAATGTCTAGGCTTGAGATTCAACCAATCGTATCCTAGGGACTTTTAATTCTTGGAGGGGGGAAATGGAGACTGGGGGGTATACAAACAGTCAAGCTAGCTACCTTGAAGCTCTGTGTGAATGATGACCTAATCTGAGGAGCATGGTGAAGTACTCTGTAAATATACCTTGTGACAGAGTACATAATTCCAGGTATGTCAGTGTGAGATTGGAAAGGTCAGCTTTCCCCGTCTTAGAAAGGGTTAAGCCTGGCCCAACAGATAAACCTCCTCTCTCACTCCATTAATTAGCCTGCACCTGATAGAGCTGGGAGAGGGAGAGCTCAGTGTTGAGATCCAGGCTGTGCTGGATGGACAGACTGGAGTCTGTCTGTGTATCTGAGGAACAAGGTCTGTCAGAACTTATCGTTTATATTGAACTTTTATTTTTGTTTGTTTGTGCTGGAGGCCCGGGATAGCCGCCCCAGTAACCCGTAGTGAGGGACACTATTGTTTAGTTAGCCTCCTAAGCTGGAGTAGGCCTTTTTGTTTGTATTATTATTTTGATGCAATAAAGCCATATTTATTGCTATTTTGGTGACTTTGCTGCGCTGCATGTTTCACTATTTCTACTAACCCAAGCGACTTTGCCACAAGTGGTGTCAGAAGTGGGATGTTCGCTGTTGTACCGGTCACTTTACAGTTACAGTGGCCTTAAAGGTACAGGACCCAGAAATGGAAGATATTGTAAAAGCCCTGTTACAAGCTACCTCTGTGCAGCAAGAGACCAATAGACAGGTCGCTGCAGCGCAACAAGAAACTAATAGACAGATCGCTGCAGTGCATCAAGAAACTAATAGACATGTAGCTGCAGCAGCTGCAGTACAGCAGGAGACCAACAGGCTCCTGACTTTGCAGATTGAAGCTTTGACTAAAGCACAACAGTCAGACCATGCTGTTCTCAAAGCAACCTTGGATAAGATGACTACCCAAGGGTCTACTAACCCTCCAGCAGGGGGGGTAAGCCAAATTCGTGCAAGCAGCTGTATGCAGAAAATGACCCCGGATGATGATGTGGAGACTTACCTACTGGCGTTTGAACGGACCGCCACCCGAGAAGGCTGGCCCCCAGGACAGTGGGCTGGAATCATTGCACCCTTCCTCCTGGGAGAAGCACAGAAAGCCTATTTTGATCTGGATGAGGTGGCTGCTGCAGACTATCTCAAACTGAAAGGAGAGATCCTGGCTCGCTTAGGGGTAACTTCTACAGTGAGGGCCCAGCGTTTCTACAACTGGAGGTTCAAAGAAGGAAAAGCGCCAAGATCCCAGATGTTTGACTTAATTCATCTGGCTCGGAAGTGGCTCAAACCAGAGACTCAAACCCCTGCACAGATTATAGAAGCGCTTGTACTGGACCGTTACGTGAGAGAGCTTCCAAATGGCCTCCGGGAGTGGGTCACTCATGGAAATCCCCTGGACTGTGATAGTATGGTCGCACAAGTAGAGCGGTACCTGTCTACCAAAAATTTGGACCGATCTCTCTCTAGGACGACGGGGAAAACACAGAGAACAGGAGACCGGAGGAGTGGAGTGGAAGCAGACTTCGGATCGGGAGCCCGTTTTTCCAAAACAGACTTTAGAGGTCAAAACCCTGGGAAAGAGGACCACCCTAGGAGTAACTCCATAACTTGTTTTGAGTGTGGCGCCAAAGGACATGTCAGGGCGAGATGCCCCAATCTTTCTGAGCCCATGCAGTGTGGTCTAGGGGAAGATTCCTCTGACTTTTGCGGACTCATTTGTTTAGCAGGCTTGGTAGAAGGGGGACATACCTTCCGAGTACCTGTCCTGCTGGACAAACAAGAGACAGTGGCCCTGGTGGACTCTGGCAGTGCCCTGACTTTGGTAGCCAGTAAATTGGTAAAACCTTGTTGGATACAGAAGCATAGAACCATGGGGGTATTGTGTATTCATGGGTGTACTGTGCGGTATCCTACTGCCAACGTAGAAGTGTTAGTACAGGGCAGTTTGGTAAGGATCGTAGCAGTGGTAGTTCCTCGTCTACCATATCCTTTGATAATAGGAAGGAATTTCCCTAATTTCCATGCTCTGTTACAGTCCCCTGTGATGGGAGAACAAGGGGAACCTGAAGTGGAGCAGAGAAATACAGGTGTCCATGAAGTATTTCCCTTTGCTCATCCTGACTTGTATATCTCTAATCCAAAAAGAGGTAAAACGAGACGGGAACGCAGGGAGAGCAAGCTAAGATTTAATAGGGCTGTCAAGGAAGTCCTGTTGAATCAGCATGGGGAGCAGTCCAGGAGAGGCGGGGCCCCACGACAGACAGAAGATGAGGCAGAGGTTGGTCAACCGGAACCCCCCCCAGAGGCTACCAGTGAAGGGGACGAGGGGGATACAGATGTCCTGGATATTTCGGGTAGTGGCTTTGGCCGGGATCAGGCAGATGATCCCCTGTTGCAGGAAGCCAGGAGTAATGTTGTGGAGGTTAATGGGGTACCAGTGGAAGGGGTAACGGGAAAGGCCTATCCCTATTTTGTCCTTAAAAATGATCTCCTTTACAGAGTGACCTCCGATGAGGGACAAGAGCTTGAACAACTGGTTGTGCCTTCATCATACACCCGGAAAATCCTGGATTACTCTCACTCTCATCTTCTGGGGGGACATTTAGGGGTGGAGAAAACCCAAGAACGGGTGCTCAGGAGGTTCTTTTGGCCTGGGGTATACGAGGGGATTAAAAGATATTGTGCTTCTTGCCCGGAATGCCAGCTGGCATCTCCCAGACCGAAGTTGAGAGCCCCACTCATACCTCTCCCTATAGTTGATGTGCCGTTTGAGAGGATTGGCATGGACCTAGTGGGTCCCTTAGAGAAAACAGCTCGAGGGCACCAGTACATCCTTGTCATCCTCGATTATGCCACCAGATACCCAGAAGCCATTCCACTACGTAAGGCTAATGCTAAAAGTATTGCTAAAGAGCTGGTTCAGATGTTTACACGGGTGGGGATACCCAGGACATTGCTCACGGATCAGGGGACACCGTTTGTCTCCCGTATTATGAAAGAGCTATGTCAGCTATTTAATGTACAGACTCTGAGAACGTCAGTGTATCACCCCCAGACCGATGGGTTGGTAGAAAGGTTTAACCGGACCCTAAAGGGGATGTTGAGAAAAGTCGTTAGCAGGGATGGGAAGGATTGGGACTTGTTACTTCCTTACCTGTTATTTGCAGTTCGGGAGATTCCCCAAAGTTCTACGGGCTTCTCCCCATTTGAGCTTTTATATGGTAGGCATCCCCGGGGGATACTGGATATCCTAAAGGAAACCTGGGAAGAACAGGGGGTAACTGGGACCAATGTCCTCCAGTATGTTGAAGATATGCGGGTGCGTATGGCTCAGATTGCCCCTCTTGTTCGCCAGCATATGGAGCAGGCGCAGAGTAGGCAGAAGTCCTACTATGACCAGAGGGCCCTAGTGAGACAGTTTGAAAGGGGGGACAGAGTAATGGTTCTAGTACCCACCGCAGAAAGCAAACTTTTAGCACAGTGGCAGGGACCCTATGAGGTCCTGGAAAAACTGAGCCCAGTAAATTATAAAATTAGTCAGCCAGGACGCCGGAAGAAGGAGGCCATCTTCCACATAAACCTCCTTAAGCCATGGAGGGCTAGAGAGGACTGCATGGCCACAGTGGGTGACAACCCGCCTGGTCCACAGGCACCTAGTTCTTCAGTGACAATCTCTCCAGAGCTGACACCTGAGCAAGTAGAGGAAGCTAGAGGCCTGGTTGAGAGGAATAGTGATGTCTTCTCCCCTGACCCTGGACAAACCCGAGAAATTACCCATGATATTATTACAGAACCAGGGGTTGTCATAAGAGTGAAATCTTACCGCATTCCGGAGTCCAAGAGGGAAGCTGTAAGGGCTGAAGTCAGGAAAATGCTTGAGCTTGGAGTGACAGAGGAGTCTCACAGCCAGTGGTGCAGCCCCATTGTTCTAGTGCCTAAACCTGATGGGTCCATCAGGTTCTGTAATGACTTCAGGAAGTTAAACGAGGTGTCTAAGTTTGACGCCTACCCCATGCCTAGGGTGGATGAACTCGTAGAGCGATTAGCCAAAGATAGGTTCTTCACCACGTTGGACCTGACAAAGGGTTATTGGCAGATGCCGTTGACAAAGCATGCTCGAGAGAAAACAGCCTTTGCCACTCCTGATGGCCTGTTCCAGTACAGGATTATGCCTTTTGGCCTCCATGGAGCTCCAGCCACTTTCCAAAGGCTAATGGATAAGTTGCTCAGGCCCCATACCGAATATGCAGCCGCATACTTGGATGATGTGATCATTCATAGCCCGGACTGGGAAAGCCATCTGGACAAAGTGCAGGCAGTCTTGGACACTCTTAGAAGAGCGGGGTTGACAGCTAACCCCTCTAAATGTGCCTTGGGTCTAGCTGAGGCTAGATACTTGGGTTACCTGGTTGGCAGGGGACTTGTTAAACCGCAAATGAACAAGATAGGAGCTATACAGAACTGGCCCAGGCCGTTGAGGAAAAAACAAGTCAGAGCCTTTTTGGGGATCGTAGGCTACTATCGGAGGTTTATTCCTCACTTTGCTACAAGGGCTGCCCCGCTCACTGACCTTATTAAAGCCAGAAGTTCAGACACCGTAAAGTGGAACAGCAAGGCTGAGGAAGCCTTTGCTGATCTTCGGGCAGCGCTTTGTGCCCAACCCGTGCTTGTGGCTCCCGACTTTGGGAAGGAGTTCTTTCTCCAGACGGATGCCTCAGAGGTGGGTTTGGGTGCAGTGTTGTCCCAATATGTGGATGGTGAGGAACACCCTGTCCTATATTTGAGTCGGAAGTTGTTACCCCGAGAACAGCGCTATGCCACAGTCGAAAAAGAGTGTTTGGCGATTAAGTGGGCAGTAGAAACACTCCGCTACTACGTGTTGGGCAGACGGTTTACCCTGGTCACAGACCATGCTCCGTTAAAATGGATGCACACCAACAGGGACAAGAACGCTCGGGTTACGAGGTGGTTTTTGTCCCTACAGCCCTTTTCTTTTGTGGTACGACACAGGGCAGGTCTCCTCCACAGTAACGCAGATGCTCTGTCCCGAGTACATGGGTTCGCAGAGGTGGCCGCTTCCCACACAGGTGTTAAGCTGGGGGGGAGGATATGTGACAGAGTACATAATTCCAGGTATGTCAGTGTGAGATTGGAAAGGTCAGCTTTCCCCGTCTTAGAAAGGGTTAAGCCTGGCCCAACAGATAAACCTCCTCTCTCACTCCATTAATTAGCCTGCACCTGATAGAGCTGGGAGAGGGAGAGCTCAGTGTTGAGATCCAGGCTGTGCTGGATGGACAGACTGGAGTCTGTCTGTGTATCTGAGGAACAAGGTCTGTCAGAACTTATCGTTTATATTGAACTTTTATTTTTGTTTGTTTGTGCTGGAGGCCGGGATAGCCGCCCCAGTAACCCGTAGTGAGGGACACTATTGTTTAGTTAGCCTCCTAAGCTGGAGTAGGCCTTTTTGTTTGTATTATTATTTTGATGCAATAAAGCCATATTTATTGCTATTTTGGTGACTTTGCTGCGCTGCATGTTTCACTATTTCTACTAACCCAAGCGACTTTGCCACAACCTCTTTAATTTTCTTAATCTCTTCCGTAACTTTTTCCTTCTTACTACTTATCCTAACAAACTGTTGAGTCCTTTACAGCCATATTCTTATTTGTACCATGTATGTTGTAACAATATTCCTATGTGTATCAGCGGTATCCTCTCTGTTCTAAACAGTGATATAATTTATGTTATGGTTACATATATTGGATTAATACATGTTTATTTTTTCTGTATAATAAACAAATTATTTTCTCTTTTCGCACCGCTTTCGTTTGCTTTAATTTTGTATAGACAATCAATAATTTGTATGTATCATTAACCAGTTCCCGACCCCCGCATGTACATATACGTCCACAATATGGCACGTACAGGCACATGGGCGTACACGTACGTCCTCGCCTATTAGCGGGTGGGGGGTCCGATCGGGACCCCCCCCCGCTACATGCGGAGGTCGGGTCCACTCGGGGAGCGATCCGGGACCACGGCGCGGCTATTTGTTTATAGCCGCTCCGTCGCGATCGCTCCCCGGAGCTGAAGAACGGGGAGAGCCGTATGTAAACACGGCTTCCCCGTCCTTCACTATGGCGGCGCATCGATCGCGTCATTCCCTTTATAGGGAAGACACGATCGATGACGTCATTCCTACAGCCACACCCCCCTACAGTTGTAAACACATACTAGGTGCACCCTAACTCCTACAGCGCCACCTGTGGTTAACTCCCAAACTGCAACTGTCATTTTCACAATAAAGAATGCAATTTAAATGCATTTTTTGCTGTGAAAATGACAATGGTCCCAAAAATGTGTCAAAATTGTCCGAAGTGTCCGCCATAATGTCGCAGTCACGAAAAAAATTGCTGATCGCCGCCATTAGTAGTAAAAAAAAAAACAATTAATAAAAATGCAATAAAACTATCCCCTATTTTGTAAACACTATAAATTTTGCGCAAACCAATCGATAAACGCTTATTGCGATTTTTTTTTTTTACTAAAAATAGGTAGAAGAATACGTATCGGCCTAAACTGAGGAAAAAAAAATGTGTTTATATATGTTTTTGGGGGATATTTATTACAGCAAAAAGTAAAAAATATTGCAATTTTTTCAAAATTGTCGCTCTATTTTTGTTTATAGCGCAAAAACTAAAAACCGCAGATGTGATCAAATACCACCAAAAGAAAGCTCTATTTGTGGGGGGGAAAAGGACGCCAATTTTGTTTGGGAGCCATGTCGCACGACCGCGCAATTGTCTGTTAAAGCGACGCAGTCCCGAACTGTAAAAACACCTTGGGTCTTTAGGCTGCATATTGGTCCGGGGCTTAACTGGTTAATCATTTAAGTGAGATATAAACATTGCCAACACAATAGGAGTACAGAGGATGTGGAGGATGGGACTGTTTAGGATTACAGAGGATGGGGATGATGGGACTGTACAAGAAATCAGGAGATGGGGATTATGAGACTTTATAGAAGTACAGGGGATGGGGATGATGTACATACACTTAGGCTAGTTTCACACTGCTAGGAGTACAGGGAATGGGGCTGATGGGACTGTACAGGAAATCAGGGGATGGGGATGCTGGGACTGTATAATAGTACAAAGAATGGGGATGATGGGACTGTATAAGAGTACAGAGGATGGAAATGATGGGACTGTATAGGAGTACAGAAGATGGGGATGATGGGACTGTATAGGAGTACAGAAGATGGGGATGATGGGACTGTATATGAGTACAGAGGATGGGGATGATGGAATCCGTAGTGGAGAAGGATCTGGGGGTTTTGGGAGATCGTAGTTACATAGTTAGTCAGGTTGAAAAAAGACACAAGTCCATCCAGTTCAACCACAAAAAAAAAGAAACAAACAAAATAAAAAACATAGTACAATCCCATACACCCAACTCCATACCCACAGTTGATCCAGAGGAGGGCAAAAAAAACAAGCAGAGCATGATCTAATTTGCTACAGCAGGGGAAAGATTTCCTTCCTGATCCCCCGAGAGGCAATCAGATTTTCCCCTTGTTCCCCGATCAACTTTACCTACAAATCTTAGTACTCAGTTATATTATGTACATTTAGGAAAGTATCCAGGCCTTTCTTAAAGCAATCTACTGAGATGGCCAGAACCACCTCTGGAGGGAGTCTGTTCCACATTTTCACAGCTCTTACTGTGAAGAAACCTTTCCGTATTTGGAGATGAAATCTCTTTTCCTCTAGACGTAAAGAATGCCTCCTTGTCCTCAGTGTTGACCGTAAAGTCAATAACTCAACACCAAGTTCACTATACTTACTTCTGTATCCGTTGAATGCCTAATGTACCACCAGCCACAGAATACAAAGTTGTTTGCTGTCCGGTGAACGCCTGTGGCCGTTGCGCAAATTTTTGGGGCCTGTAATGGCCGACACTTACTTCTGTATCCGGTGAATGCCAAATGTACCACCAGCCACATAATACAAAGTTGTTTGCTGTTAGGTGAACCCCTGTCGGCTAATTTTTGGGGCTTGTAATGGCCGGCACTTACTTATGTATCCGGTTTTGCACTTAATACTTCTGGTAGGTCAGTGTCCATGTTGTGGGACTATTTGTGCACAGCTAGTAAGTATCTTGTATTTTGTGGCTGCAAATATGACCTAAAGGTTTTTAATATTCGCCTGCCATTAAAGTCAATGGGGCCCGGCGCGAACTTGCGGTTCGTGGATATTTGCGATCGTTCGTGGTTAGCGTTCGCGAACCGTCCCGTTGGATGTTCGTCCATCACTAGTCCTACTATCTTTTGCAATCTGTCTTTCGTTTTGAATTTGTGCATCCTTGATTTCCTTTTTACATATCCTGTTATATTCTTTGTAACATTTAACCACTTAAGACCCGGACCAAAATGCAGCTAAAGGACCAGGCCCCTTTTTGCAAATCGGGACTGCGTCGCTTTAACTGACAATTGCACCACGTGGCTCCCAAACAAAATTGGCGTCCTTTTTTCCCCCACAAATAGAGCTTTCTTTTGGTGGTATTTGATCACCTCTGCGGTTTTAATTTTTTGCACTATAAACAAAAATAGAGCTACAATTTTGAAAAAAATGCAATATATATATATATATATATATATATATATATATATATATATATATATATATATATATATATATATATATATATATATATATATAAAAAACATTTTTTTTCCTCAGTTTAGGCCGATACGTATTCTTCTACCTATTTTTGGTTAAAAAAAAATCGCAATAAGCGTTTATCGGTTGGTTTGCGCAAAATTTATAGTGTTTACAAAATAGGGGATAGTTTTATTGCATTTTTATTATTTTTATTTTTTTTACTACTAATGGCAGCGATCAGCGATTTTTTTCGTGACTGCGACATTATGGCGAACACTTCGGACAATTTTGACACATTTTTGGGACCATTGTCATTTTCACAGCAAAAAATGCATTTAAAATGCAATGGGGTAGATTCAGGTAGCTTTGCGCTTTTCTTACACATGCGCAGCGCAGCTCAATTGCGCTACGCCGGGGCAATAGTGTGAGATTGCCACCTGATTCAGGACGCCTTTTCGCGTAAATATGCACCTGCGTAAAGTAAATTTGAGGGCGCAAGCCTGCGCAAGTGAAAGTGGGTGTGCCCCTATGCAAATGATGGGCTGACCGTTCAGCAGTGGCTTACGCCCGGCGTATCCTCGACGGAGCATGCGCAGATCGAACACTTACATGTGCGCATGCGTGCAACTGCGCCTGTCCTACTTCCTGGGCTACGCCGGCACACCTGCTTGCACTGAGCAAAAAAATAGGGGCAGACATGCGCAGGTCCTGTGCAAAATTACATCCTGCTTTTTTCACCCCCCCTGAGCAAGGTAATTTTGCCCCTTATTTGCGATGGCACCTCCTCAGAGGGTAAAAAAGAGGAAAAATAACTTAAATTCCTCAGAGATGGAGGTCATGCTGGCGGCACTCACTAGGCATAATGCTGCCCTGTATGGTGCCCAGCGCAAAAACACCACCATAGCACAAAGGATGGCTATCTATGAAGCCATAACGCTGGACATCAATGCGCTCGGGAATGAGGAAAGGACATGGGAGGAGATACAAAAGAAATTGAACGACATGCGGCGTCGGGTCCGGGACAAACTTGTGATAATACGCAAACATGCCAGGGGCACGGGAGGAGGACCAGCCTGCCCATTGCGTTTGAATGCGGAGGAGGAGGTGATCGCGCAAACTTTGTCGCTGGAGCAGGTGGAGGGAGTCCCAGGCTATGATTCCACTGTTGGGGACTTGGGGACAGGTAAGTGTGTTTTATCTCATATTTGCTGTGTATCATGGTAGGGGGTAGAAGGGAACATGTGACAAGTGTGTGGCTCCAGCAACATGTGTTTTTTTGTGTCATCCACAGATTGAGGATGAAGCTGGGCCGTCGTCGGCTGCAGGGCGACCCACGCCATCCCCACATCATCATGGGGTCCAGTCAGCCCCCATGCAGATACTGGGCATGTTGGTGGAGGAGGAGAGCGCCCATAGGCCATCTATGGAGGAGGAAGTGGTGGAGGAGTCTATTGACCTCCACCAGGAGGACTCTATCTACCTCCAGGAGGATCCCACCATCCCTGACCAAGCCACCCCCCCCCCCCCGACCATCACGTCATCCCCCTCCAGTGTCCCTCCCACCAGTGTCGCCCCCTCCAGTGTCCCTCCCACCAGTGTGGCCCCCTCCAGGCCAGCCCCCTCCCCGTCTTCTCCCTCAGTACGTGCCCCAGCCTCTCCTCCCAGGAAGGCTCTCTCTAAAACGAGGGGTGTACCCTCAGGCCTCCGAGAAGGGCTGCAGGAGGAACAGGGCCGGCAGACACGCCATATAGGGGCCATGGTGGGAGATTTGAGGCGGGTGGCAGACAGCCTGGCCTCCTCCTCCTCCTCCTCAGTACAGCAAGCCCTCACCCTGCATGCAGAGCTGGGGAAAAAAGACTCAGAGAGCCTGGAGGAAGTGAGCTCCAACTGTCTGGCCATGGTCACCTGCATGGTGGAGCAGCAGGGCGCCACAGCTTTGCTGACAGCGGAGGTGAGCAGGTTGGCAGGGGCGGTAGAGGCCAACACTGCCGCTGTGCGGGAGGAGGGGAGACTTACCCGGTGGCACCAGCTGAACAATATCACCCGGCAGCTTCGGATGCTGGCCCAAACAAACTGTGTGCTCACCCGCCTGGCCAACGCCATGGAGGGCAGGCAGGCACCACCTGCCAGGAGTGACCAAGTAGGGGATGCTGCTCCCCCCCCCCCCCCCCTCCATCCCCACCCCATGCTCCATCCCCACCCCATGCTCCATCCTCAGCCCAGGCTCCACCACGCCGACTGAGGAGCCAGAGCTGGGGCACCCTTGGCACCAGGATGTCCAAAAGAAAAAAAAAATTCCTGCGGATCCTTTTTTTTTTTTTTTAAATATCGATTTGTGCTCAGATAATGAGCTTTTTATATTTAGTTGTATTATGCTCATATTATGAGCTTTTTTATTTTTATTTTATGCTCAAAGTTTGAGTTTTTTTTTTATTTTGTAGTCCCTACACACGGTGAGGAGTGTATACTACAGTGTGACTGGTGTGTGAATGGGGGGGGTGTCACTCCTGCTGGAAAAGGGGTGTCACCCTCTGCCATGTGAAAGGTGTATGAATGTACAGCAACATAATTGGAGCCTTGGCGCAGCGTTGCTGCTTCCTAATACCGTGTGGTATCCTTGGGTCTAATCCAATTTTTGGTGCATGTGGGGTGTGTGTGCTAGGGACCACAGTGGTCTGCACGTGTGCATTCTACTTGTGACATGCTTAATGTGTGTGTTTAACGTGAAAAGAGACGTTCCACGAGACCACTCCTGATTGCTCTTCCCTCAGTAGACCGGGTAGAGTTTCTTGGGGGGGGATTGTGTGGTTGGGGGGTCAGGTCATCACGTATGTCAATCTGCAGGCCCTTTCTCACGGCGTAGTTGTGCAGAATGCAACATGCACCGATGATCTGGCACACAAAGTTTGGGGAATACATCAGGGTACCCCCAGACTTATCCAGGCATCGGAAATGGGACTTCAGGAGGCCAAATGTGCGTTCCACCACTGCACGGGTACGTGTGTGTGCAGCATTGTATCTTTCCTCTCCTGGGGTTTGGGGGTTCCGGAATGGAGTCATAAGATGGGGTCCAAGTGCATATGCCGCGTCACCTGGAAGGGAAAAGACAGGAGGATGTTAGTCATGCATTTGCCCCTCGTGATGTCTGCATCATGGGGGGGGCAGTCATACCTGACACCCATGTCACTCACCAACCAGCCAGCTGTCCCCATACACGTTCTGTTCAAATTCTGTTGGGATGGGGCTCTGACGGTATATGAAGCTGTCATGACAGGACCCGGGGGGGTTTGGCACGGACGTGCCATATGAGGCATTGGGCATCCACTATCACCTGTACATTGATTGAATGCCAATACTTCCGATTGCAGTATATATGCTCTATGTCACGGGGGGCTGTAGTGCCACATGTGTGCAATCAATGGCCCCCACAGTGCGTGGGAATATGGCAATTTGATAGAAATCTGTCACTGCCTTCTGCCACAGGTCCTCCTGGGTGGGTTTGATGAATTGATTGGCCATGCGTCTGAGGATTGAGGGGACAACCTGGTGCACACATCTGCTCATGGAGGATTGTGACATCCCAGCCACAATTCCACCTGTGCGCTGAAAAGATCCACTTGCCAGGAAATGCAGTGTTGCCACTACCTTGACCAGTGGCTCCACTGCATGTCCACGATGTGTCTTGCTGGTGATGTCATCATGCAGGGTTGTGGCTAATTCCAGGATGACTTCAGGGCTGAATCTAAACATGCGATACACCTCCGAATCCCCCATGGCAAAGATGTTCCTGCGCACTCGGTATAGCCTCTCCCGTGCCTTCCTACGAGTCGGTTCACTCAGTAGTATTGCTAGAACCATAGCTGCCCCTGTCATGTTGGCACACAGATGTGAGGTCCAGAAAGTGTGGGTGCTCTGCTTGTTCAGCTCGTCCGTAACGGGGCTGCTGGAGCTGCTCTCCAGCTGACCTGTGGACGTCTGTTGTCAAGTTGCCCCTGCTTTTATGAGGAGCAAGTTTGCCCTGGTCGAACAGCTTGCGCGCTTTGTGCGCAAACTGTGACTCACACGCGCAGGTTTGTGAATCAGCGTTTGTTCCTCATTTGCATATTTGCTGAGGGAAAACAATGGGAGCGCAAGATGCACCCAGCGTAAAAATGCACATTAAATGCGCAGGCGGAGACAAACTACATCCGTAGGAAGAAGCCTAATTTCAGGCTTAGCTCTTTTTCTGGGTCATCCGCATAGTTGCCTGGGCGCAAATCCGTACTTACGCGGCGCATATCGAGAATGCGTCCGCGCAAGTCGTACCTGAATCTGGGCCATTGTTTACTGTGGAAATGACAGTTGCAGTTTGGGAGTTAACCACAGGGGGCGCTGAAGGGGTTATGTGTCACCTAATGTGTGTTTACAACTGTAGGGGGGTGTGGCTGTAGGTGTGACGTCATCGATTGTGGATCCCTAAAAAAAGAGATCACACGATCGATGACACCGCCACAGTGAAGAACGGGGAAGCCGTGTTTACACACAGCTCTCCCCGTTCTTCATCTCCGGGGACCAATCGTGGGACTCCAGCGACGATTGGGTCCGCGGGTCCCGCGGTCCTGGTCAGGGAGCTTCGGACCGGGTCGCGGGAGCGCGCCCGTGACCCACGGCTGGGCTAAAAGATCAATGTACATATACGTTGATGTGCCCAGCCGTGCCTTTCTGCCGACGTATATGTGCAGGAGGTGGTCCTTAAGTGGTTAAAAGACACTAGTGTTCCTTCATTTTTATATTTTTAAAAGCTCTTTTCTTATTGTTTATAGCTTTTTTAACTTTGACCGTGAGCCACATAGGTTTTATTTTTAGCCTTTTAAACGTATTGCCCATGGGAATATACTTTGCAGCGAGTTCACAAACAGTCTTTTTGAAGAATTTCCATTTCTGTTCTGTGTTTATCCGTGCCAATATTCCCTCCCAGTCTAAGTCCTGGAGAGCAGCCCTCATCTTTGGAAAATTTGCTCTCTTGAAATTAAGTGTTTTTATCTTTCCTGTATGTATTTCTTGCTTACAGCTAACATCAAATTAAATCATGTTATGGTCATAAGCTTAATAATAACATGCAATGCCAAGCTGTGGTTTCCAAAACGAGCAAAGTCCTTTCTTGTTTTAAGAGAGGTATGGACTCCAGAGAGATAGATATAATTTTGCCCCCAGGTAAGGAATAATACACGTGACCGGAAGTGACGTGGAGTCCGTCCATCCGTCCGTCCGGAATTCAGTCTTATCCCTGTTTGGCCTTACTTTCTGTAAGCATACATTTTTATTTTATTAAATCCATCTGCTTTTACGTATTTCACAATAGGAGCCTCTCTTTTTTCCTTTGTTAATGATTGCCTGACCCCACTGTGAGCCTCCATTTTTCTGAAGACCAGCACTGCTATTGGGAGTATCAGGAAGTTATATACTGAGGACACCATCTACGCAGCTAAGCCTGTTTGCAGCCATACAGTGCCTATGACTCATAGGATCGAGGTAAGCGATCTGTGAGCCCACTGATTAAGAAGATCTGCATCTGAAGCACGTTTAGTTCTGACCTCATCTGGAATATGCAGTTCAGTTTTGGGCACCAGTTCTCAAAAAGGATATTGGGGAACTGGAGAAAGTGCAGTGAAGGGCAACCAAACTGATAAGAGCTATGGAGGAACTCAGCTATGAGGAAAGATTAGAGGAACTGAATTGATTCTCTCTCGAGAAGAGGAGAATAAGGGGGATATGATCAACATGTACAAATATATAAGGGGTCCATATAGTGAACTTGGTGTTGAATTATTTACTTTACGGTCAACACAAAAGACAAGGGGGCACAAAAGATTTCATCTCCAAATACGGAAAGGTTTCTTCACAGTAAGAGCTGTGGATGGAATGGAATAGACTCCCTCCAGACGTGGTTCTGGCCAGCTCAGTAGATTGCTTTAAGAAAGGTCTGGATACTTTCCTAAATGTACATAATATAACTGGGGATCAGGAAGGAATTTTTCACCCTGCTGTAGCAAATTGGATCATGCTCTGCTGGGGTTTTTTGCCTTCCTCTGGATCAACTGTGGGTATAGAATTGGGTATATTGGATTGTATTATATTTTTTTTTTGTTATGGTTGAACCGGATGGACATGTGTCTTTTTTCAACATGACTAACTATGTAACTATGTACAGGAAATCAGGGGATGGGAATGATTGGACTGTATAAACCCCCGTACACACGGTCTGACTTTTGTCCAGCCAAAATCACATCAGAATTCCAACGGAATTCCATCGGAGTAAAAGAGAACATGTTCTCTATCTAAACTCTAAACAGAATTCCTCAGAATTTTCGATGGAAAAAGTCCGCTGGGGCATACACACGATCGGAAATTTTTCCATCGGAAATTACGATCGTGTGTACAAGGCATAAGTGTACAAAAGATAGGGAGGATGGGACTGTATAGGAGTACAGAGGATGGAGATGACGGGGCTGTACAGGAAATCAGGGGATGGGGATGATGGAACTATATAGGAGTACAAACGATGAGGATAATGGGACTATATAGGAGTACAGAGGATGAAGATGATAAGGCTATATAGGATGTATCGGATATCCGTGTATCGACCGACCGTGCCAAAACGTGGTGACGTAAAACACTACGACGAGCCGAAAAAAATGAAGTTTAATGCCTCTGAGCATGCGTCGACTTGATTCTGAGCAAGCGTGGATTTTGATCCGATGGAGTTCCACACAGACGATCGGATTTTTCTATTGTTTTTTTATCCATAGGAAAAATGTAAAACATGTTCTATTTTTTAACACTGATGGAAAAAAGACAAATGGGGCCCACACACGATCGGTTTGTCCGATGAAAACAGTCTATTGGTCTGTTTTTATCGGACAAACCGATCGTGTGTACACGGCTTTAGGGATTTGGAGAGAGATAAGTAAACACTACAGATATATGTGCTTTGCTCAGATTCCATGACTGAGGTTTACAACCACTTTAAGTTCTATTTTTGGAACATGTTACTTTGTGAAGCTTGAGCTTTACTGCAAAAAACAAACAAAAAAACAATTATTGTATAATAAACGTACGTTATTTCTGATTTCTTCTCTGAAAAGACCCTAAGACAAAAATCTGCCTCTTCATGTGGCTCAAATGTTGTAGGAATAATCATGTAGTCCCCAGGTGGAAGAGTGAATCTTTGGGAGATCTCTCTCACGTTAATATATGTTTTGCTTCTTCCTTTAGATGCATTGAACTTGAAAAAATCTTTTGTCATCTGGGACTGACTTCCAGGACACTGCACAGAATGAGTACATCATGTTAATATCACAATATAAAAATTATCCATAATAATACGAATCATTTATACCTACAACCAAACCAAACCTTAGTACCCTAAAATTGTAACATAACTTTGAAAAATATCTTACAGTAAATCCTAAGTAAAGCCTTCAATTCAATTTATAGTTACTACCAATTATTGCATTACACCTCACAATATGTAGCCTTCACTATAACACTGTGCAGTGTGTTCCAGAATAATCTGTGTGGTAAATGAAGTGCCAGTGCTTCCAGTTAGGCCCTAATAAATATCCTCTGGACCAACACTAAGGCCTAGTACACACGAGAGGATTTATCCGCGGATACGGTCCAACGGACCGTTTCCGCGGATAAATCCTCTCGAAGATTTCCGCGGATTTGGATCCGATGGAGTGTACTCACCATCGAATCGAAATCCGCGCCGAAATCCCATCGCGATGACGTGTCGCGCCGTCGCCGCGATGACGCGGCGACGTGCGCGACGCTGTCATATAATGAATTCCACGCATGCGTCGAATCATTACGACGCATGCGGGGGATCCATTCGGACGGATTGATCCGGTGAGTCTGTACAGACCAGCGGATCAATCCGTTGGGATGGATTCAAGCGGATAGATTTTAAAGCATGTCTTCAAATTTCTATCCGCTTGAAATCCATCCCAGGGGATAAAAATCCGCGGAAACAGATCCGCTAAGGGGATCTATCCGCGGATCAATTCCAGCGGATGGATCCTCTCGTGTGTACGGGGCCTAACTCCCATCCAGTATTTCTGAAGCACAAGTACTTCTAGAAGAACAAGATGCCCCTGGTATAATTAGAATGTTTTTTTTTCACATAATTTCCACCAGGCAGGGATCACTCTAGCCATAGCACTGTGGCTAGAGTGTATTTAATATGTATTGTCATAGTGTCACCCAGAGTTAGTACTTCAGCAACCCACTCTAAAGAGCTGACTGGGGCAGTCTGTGACTGGTTGAATCCCGTCTGGTAGTGGAAAATGTCTTGAGGTTGGAGTGTGGTGTTTGCGGCGTGGGGATATGTCTCTGCTGTGTCTGATCAGCATGGGCGGGATTGGTAGCGCACGCCTGCAAATAGTCCCCATTCCACCTATAATAATGGTATAATCTTAATATGCATTATTCTATGGAATAGCACAAAATAAGGATTCCTATCAGCAGAAATTTGAGAGCTTGTGAGCGTTTTTAGAGTCAGGGAAGGCGTCCATGTTTTAAAAGCATAACGGCTTCATTTGCTAAGAGCATACATGCTCTTGTAATATATGTTGTAATATGGTGGCCGATTTATGTGGGATGTTATATTATTTATATATATATATATATATATATATATATATATATATATATATATATATATATATATATATATATATATATATATATATATATACTGTATATGTGTGTATATTGTATTATAAGTCCAAAATTGACCAGGCCAGTTGACATTTGGTACCTGTTAAGATAATTACATGTTACACATATATAGGTAGATTCACGTACGGCGGCTTAACTTTGTGCGGGTGTAACGTATGTTATTTACGTTACGCCGCCGCAATTTAGAGAGACAAGTGCAGTATTCACAAAGCACTTGCTCCGTAAGTTGCGGCGGCGTAGCGTAAATTGGCCGGCGTAAGCCCGCCTAATTCAAATGTGGAAGAGGTGGGCGAGTTTTATGGAAATTATTCGTGACCTCACGTAAATGACGCTCCAAATCACGTTGCAAATAGTCAATGCTTTCGACGTGAACGTAACCGACGCCCAGCCCTATTCTGAATCAACTTACACAAACGACATAAAACGTGAAAAATACGACGCTGTGCCGATGTCCATACTTAACATTGGCTGCGCCATCTTTTTGGTGGTTTATCTTTACGCCTGAAAACGCCTTACGTAAACGGCGTATCTTTATTGCGACGGGCGTGTGTACGTTCGTGAATAGGCGTATCTTGCTGATTTACATATTCTAGGCGTAAATCAGCGTATACGCCCCTGGCGGCCAGCGTAAATAGACAGCTAAGATACGACGGCATAGGAGACTTATGCCAGTCGTATCTTAGCAACATTTAAGCGTATCTCAGTTTGAGCATACGCTTAAATGTACGATGGCGCGGATTCGGAGTTACGACGGCGTATCTACTGATACGCCGTCGTAACTGTACATGAATCCAGCTACAAAAGAGGCTTGTCGATTGTCAATATGCAAAGAGACAGGATAAGTCTATTTTACAAATCAAACATGTAATTACATGTTACACATCAAAAGACGCTTGTCGATTGTCAATAGGCAAAGAGACAGGATGAGCCTTTTTTACACATTAAACCAATCAAACCATTACTCAGGCCACATGTAATCGAATTACATATTAGAGGGAGCATATTAGTATGCAAGGATGCAAAATTAGGAATAGGTGATGATTGAAGCCGTCTTCGGCTGGGGTCATTACCTGTCACTCTGAAAGACAGGATGTAGATCAAAGACGGCCAAATTGCTCAGCTATTCAGTGGATAGAAAAATATAATTCTGGAGTTCAGTCTTGTCTCTCAGAATATATTCTCTATGTATTTTTTGATATAAAGGCACAGGTCTAGGAAGAGATTTGAATTATATTCTCTGTTGGATTTTGTATAGTCTGTGGACTTTGGACTTTGTTCGTTATTGGAAGTAAAATAAAATGCATTCTCTGGAGAGCCTAGTGTGTTGCTGCGGAATAACAAATTAATAGTCATCATACTAACATCTAAATATCAATTATCTAACCGGACTACACATGGAGATTGAGATCACTACACATGCGTTCCCTGCCCAGACACACCCACAAGACTTTAGCCAGCATTGTATTCATGTATTGTATTCATTGTATTGCATTGGACATTCTGTTAGAGGGATGCCCTTATATGTTGTTTCCTGTGCGAAGGGGACATCCTGTGATGACCACTCCCATGGGGGAGGTGATTAGCTGCTGCAGCGATCACTTCCTGATTGTGAGGGCTTTTGTGACAATAAAAGGAGCCATGAGGAGCTGGGCAAACCAGTGATTGCTGGGATGCTGAGCTGAGAACTTACAAGATGGTGGTGTTTGGTTATTGAATGAATGGCAGACCGAATGAATGGTGAGTGAACATTAGCCTAAGATGGATTATTTCAATAAGATGAAGTGTGTGCTTATAAGCACAAGGCAAAATGGCTGTGTACTCTGCATACAAAATATTTTTCCACTACAAGCACCTAAGTAGATAATGAGGACACCCTGGTTAAAAATATGAGTACATTTATTTAGTAATTTCAAGCAGACATTGCTTTTAACCTTTTTTTGTATACTATACACCAAAGTTTTTTGTATACTATACACCAAAGCCTAACTCCATGGCCCAGAAAAACAATTTCCAGTAGACATGTGCACTGCCAAAAAAAAAAGTTTTTTTTCGTTTGTTATTTTCGTTTTTTTTATTTTTTCGTAAATTCGGGGAAAAAAAATGTTTTCGTTTTTGTTGCATTCGTTTTTTTTTTTTTTAGGAAATTCGGAAATTCTGGAAAATCGATAATTTTTTTTCAGTTTTATTCGTTTTTTTGCTTTTTTCGTAAATTCGGGAAATTCGAAAATTCGGAATTTCTCAAATAAAAAAAAAACTACATTTTTTCGTATTTCCGAAAATTCTAAATTGAAAATTCGGAAATGGAAAAATTCGAAAATACGAAATTGAAAAATTCGAAAATGAAAAATTCGAAATTTCGAAAATGAAAAATTAGAAATTTCGAAAATTAGAAATTTCGTAAATTAGAAATTTCGAAAATTAAAAATTCGAAAATTAAAAATTCGAAAATAAAAAATTCGTAAATTCGAAAAATAAAAAATGTAGAAAATTCGAAAATTTCGAAATTCGAAAGTAAAAAATTTGAAATTTCGAAATTTGAAAAATCGAAAATGAAAAATTCGAAAATTAAAAAATAAATGAAAAATTCGGAATTTCTAAAATTAAAGAAAAACGAAAATTTTTCCGAAAATTCGAAATTGAAAAATTCAAAATTGAAAAATTCAAAATTGAAAAATTCAAAATTGAAAAATTCGAAAATGAAAAATTCGAAAATTAAAAAAAAATGAAAAATTCGAAATTTCTAAAATTGAAAAAATCGAAAATAAAAAATGAAAAATTAGAAATTTCTAAAATTCTGGATTTTTAAAAAAAATAAAAAAATGAAAAATGTTCGTATTTTCGAAAATCCAAAATTCGGAAATACGAAAATTCGGAAATTTAAAAATTCGGAAGTCCGAAAATTCGGAAATTGAAAAATTCGGAAATACGAAAATTCGGAAATTCGATTTTTCGGAAATACGAAAATTCGGAAATTCGAACTTTTCGGAAGTCAGAAAATTCGGAAATACAAAATTTGTGAAAACGAAAATTCAAAATTAACGAATTTCAGAATTTTCGTTAAAAAACGAATTAGAAACTAAATGAATTGCACATGTATAATTTCCAGATGTGAGCACTAACTGTATTGTAGTATGTAGCATCAGCTACAAATAGTATGCAGTGCTGTGTTCCAGCAGTACCTCAGGAGACTTCCCATCTGCTGCTGGAACAAAATTGAGATGGATGGAGAGAGGTGGGTAGATGATGTCATGATCTCTACCTTGGCCAAAGGAAGTGTCAGGACTTGTGTTAATACCTGGGTCACCTGCTGGTGGCAATGTTGTTCCCTGAGTTGTAGAGCGCAGTTGCGGTGGCCACCAGCGAGTATCTACCAGCAGCCATCGTATCTGAGTAATTAGTTTGCACCTGATGCTGGCTGCTGGGAGGTATTTAACCACTTCCATACCAGGCACTTACGCACCTTCCCGCCCAAGCCAATTTTCAGCTTTCAGCACTGTCGCACTTTGAATGGCAATTGCGTGGTCATGCTACACCCAAACAAAATTGGCGTCCATTTTTCCCCACAAATAGAGCTTTCTTTTGATGGTATTTGATCACCTCTGCGATTTTTTTTTTTTTTTGCGCAACAACTAAAAAAAGACTGAAAATTTTGAAAAAAAAATGTTTTTATTTTTTTCTGTATTTTTTTTTGTAAATAAGTTTTCTCTTTCAATTACGGGCACTGATATGGCGGCACTGATGGGCACAGATGAGATGGCACTGATGGACATCGATGAGGTAGTACTGACGGGCACAGATGAGGTGGCACTGATTAGCGGCGCTGGTATGCGGCACTGATGGGCTCTCATAGGCGGCACTGATGGGCACACATAGGCGGCACTGATGGGCACTCATGGGTGGCACTGATGGGCACTCATGGGCGGCACTCATGGGCGGCACTGATCGGCTCTCCTCTACTCGCGTCTGTCAGACGCGAGTGAGGAAGAGCCATCAACGGCTCTTCCTGTTTACATCGTGATCAGCCATGGTTGGACACGGCTGATCACGTGGTAAAGAGTCTCCGTGAGAGACTCTTTACCGAGATTGGTGTTGCGGGGTGTCAGAGTGACACCCTGCAACAACGATCGCCGCGATGCGCGCCCCCCGGCTCAGAATCCTGAGGACGTCATATGACGTCCAGTCAGGATTCTACAACCACTTTGCCGCCGTCAATCTGTCATTGGCGGGCGGCAAGTGGTTAATCTTGTCCTTACCCACTTCCCGACCTCCTCATGTACATTTACGTCGGCAGAATGGCACGGACAGGCACATCAATGTACCTGTATGTGCCTGCCTAGACGTGGGTGGGGGGTCCGATCGGGACCCCCCCGGTACATGCGGAGGTCGGGTCCGCTCGGGGAGCGATCCGGGACGACGGCGCGGCTATTTGTTTATAGCCGCTCCGTCGCGATCGCTCCCCGGAGCTGAAGAACGGGGAGAGCCGTGTGTAAACACGGCTTCCCCGTGCTTCACTGTGGCGGCGCATCGATCGAGTGATCCCTTTTATAGGGAAGACTCGATCGATGGTGTCGGTCCTACAGCCACACCCCCCTACACTAGTAAACACATACACAGTGATCCCTAAATGTTACAGCGCCCCCTGTGTTTAACTCCCAAACTGCAACTGTCATTTTCACAATAAAGAATGCAATTTAAATGCATTTTTTGCTGTGAAAATGACAATGGTCCCAAAAATGTGTCAAAATTGTCCGAAGTGTCCGCCATAATGTCGCAGTCACGAAAAAAATCGCTGATCGCCGCCATTACTAGTAAAAAAAAAAAAATGCAAAAAAACTATCCCCTATTTTGTAAACACTATAAATTTTGCGCAAACCAACCGATAAACGATTATTGCGATTTTTTTTTTTTTACCAAAAATAGGTAGAAGAATACGTATCGGCCTAAACTGAGGAAAAAAAAAAATTTATATATGTTTTTGGGGGATATTTATTACAGCAAAAAGTAAAAAATATTGAATTTTTTTTTAAATTGTCGCTCTATTTTTGTTTATAGCGCAAAAAATAAAAACCGCAGAGGTGATCAAATACCACCAAAAGAAAGCTCTATTTGTGGGGAAAAAAGGACGCCAATTTTATTTGGGAGCCACGTCGCACGACCGCGCAATTGTCTGTTAAAGCGACGCAGTCCCGAACTGTAAAAACCCCTTGGGTCTTTAGCCAGCATATTGGTCCGGGGCTTAAGTGGTTAAAGGGTAAAGCTGGATACACACTAAACAATTTTCTGCAGATTTTTTCCTTTTAGATTTACCAAAACCATATAATATAAGGTCAAACCTAAACACTTTCAATTTGTATGCAATCAGGCAGGACATAGCACTACATAGTTGAAAGTAAATCTAACAACAAAAGTTGTATAGTGTGTATCCAGCTTAACTCGACTTTCGTGGGGAAAAACATAGCAAATAGAGACAAAAAATAATATAGCATTTTTAACCACTTCCTTACTGGGCACTTAAACCCCCTTCCTGACCAGAGAACTTTTTGCAATTCGGCGCTGCGTCGCTTTAACTGACAATTGCGCGGTCGTGCGACGTGGCTCCCAAACAAAATTGACGTCCTTTTTTTCCCACAAATAGAGCTTTCTTTTGGTGGTATTTGATCACCTCTGCGGTTTTTATTTTTTGCGCTATAAACAAAAAAAGAGCAACAATTTTGAAAAAATAAATAATATTTTTTACTTGTTGCTAAAAAAGAAATAGCTCAATCTTTTTTTTATTTTTTCTCAGTCTAGGCCGATACGTATTTTACATATTTTTGGTAAAAAAATAAATAAATCGCAATAAGCGAATGGTTTGCGCAAAAGTTATAAGGCCTACAAAATAGGGGACAGAATTATTATTTTTTTATTTTTTTACTAGTAATGGCGGCGATCTGCGATTTTTATCGGTACTTGCGACATTATGGCGGACACATCAGACACCTTTGACACATTTTTGGCACCATTCACATTTATACTGCGATCAGTGCTATAAATATGCACCAATTACTGTATAAATGTGACTGGCATTGAAGGGGTTAACACTAGGGGGTGAGGGAGGGGTTAAATGTGTACCCTGCATAGTGTTACTAACTGTGGAGGGAGGGGGTGACTGGGGGAGGTGACCGATCTGTGTCCCTATGTACAAGAGACACAGATCGGACTCCTCTCTCCCTGACAGGACGTGGATCTGTGTTTACACACACAGATCCACATCCTTGACTCTGTAACCGCCGATCGCGGGAGCCTGGCGGACATCGTGGCCGCCAGGCACGCGCATCGGCATCCCAGTGATGCGCGCGTGCCCCCCAGTGGCCAGGAGGAGTGGAGGCCGTATAAAGACGGCCACTCAGAGAAGTAGAACGACCCAGTGGTTAAATAATTGCGACACAAGTCCTATTGTAATTGAATGTTATTGAAAATTACCTTTTCTTTTCAATCTGCAGCCGCTCTAATTTTCTAAAAATACAATTGAATATAGCCATACAGCCATGGAAAGGTCCCAGCAAGGTGTCACTTCTGCATGTGCAGGATTGCTGTCTTCTATGCAACAGTACTTAAAAGGGTTGTAAAGGAAAAATGTTTTTTTTTCATAATAAGCATCCTTTACCTGCAGACATTCCACTTTTCACTTCCTCATTGTTATTTTTTGCTCAGAAGTTGCTCGATTTCTTCTCTGTTCTGTTCACTTCCTGCTTGTCTGACTGTTACTCACCACCGCCTTACTGCGGTGGTCAGTGACGTGCTCGCCCCCTCTTGGGAACTACATCTGTCCGGCAGGACACTCTCTACGTGTTAGAGACTTCAAGGAGGTGTGAATTACTGGGCGTGCCGCAATTCATACTGGGAAATATAGTTCTTACATGAACGAGCGCCGCAAACCAGGAAGTGAATGAGAGAACAGAAACTAGAATGCCGGAGGTGATATAGATGAAGGAATTTAATAGGTATTTACTTGTTTTTTTAACAGAATCATTACACTATTCTGTCTGTCTACCTTGCAGACATTAATTTTAGGCAATTTTGTTTTTTTCCTTTACAACTCCTTTAACAGTTCCTGTGATACATTTGCCTATATGTCTCAGTTTACTGCTCCCTGCTAGCCATGGGTAGAGGTAGAAAGGAATTTCATGTGATTCATTCCTCTGACAGGTTATTGACGTGCTAATGTCCCCTCACTATTTCTAAAGGTTAATTGATCTATTGTGTTGTGTGAAGGAGAGCTGGGTTTAAGTGGCTTGTGTTAATTATTCTGATTGCTTCATTGTGGTAATTATCTCTCTATATGCGGGGTCGAGCGGTCTGGTCGATGTATTCAGTACAGCTAGTGCTCAGCGTCATTGATGTCATTGTCTAAAGAAAATGTGTTTTCAGCATCGGCCCCGTCGTGTCTACCTAGTCATCTGTATGGAAGCCCCAGTGTGAGGGGGGCGGAGATTTGTCATTGTAACAGTTTTGGAAATGACATATAAGCTGTGTGTGTTATAATTAAAGTCTGTGTTGTTCAAGCAGTAAGCTTGTCTCATGTGTGGCTTTCTGGGCGATTCCAGGGATATCCCTCCTCGTGGAATATTGGGGTGATTTTCGTTATGGGAAGAAGGGAACGTTGACGGGGATATCATACCGATACCGTCACAATTGGTTGGTAGCAGTGGGATTTTTCCCTTCTATTCCCCTTCACACCCGGATTCCAAGCAGACACTGGAAGAACTACTGGAAGTTCGTGGAAGGATTGCTAGCAACAAAACCAAGCGGGTCATCATAGCAGAATCAATGGAGCTAGACCAGGAGGACGGGATTGCAGCAACGCCAGCAGTACAAGAGATGGAGACACCAGTGATTCAGGAGGAGGAATCGCCAGCCAACAAGCTAATGAGAGAGAAGCTAGCGTGGTTCGGCCCGAACCCAACGGCAGATGTGGTGCTGAGAGTGATGGACCTGTTAGCGGAGGAGGCTAAACAAATAAGGGACGCAGAACTACAGTTAAAACTGGCAGCAGTCCAACAAGCAGCCGCACATTCTCCAAACAGTGAGTACAGCACAGCAGACGCAAGGAAGATTCCGTTTAGCGCTTTTAAAGCTTTTGATGAAAAGGACTGTGAGATTGATAACTTCCTGGCGGATTTTGAGCGACAATGTAACCTGCACCGAATAGCTAGAGGAGAGTGGGTTGCAATATTGTCAGGCAAACTGTCAGGCAAAGCTTCTGATGCTTTCCGGACCGTGCCAGATCAGGATATCCATAGCTACGCCCGGGTTAAAGAAGCGCTCCTGGCTCGTTATGCAGTAACCCCAGAGTCCCACCGACAGAAGTTCAGGGACTCACGCAAAACCACGAAAGACTCTTATGCGGAATGGGCATGCCAATTGTCCCGGTCGGCCTCTAACTGGGCTAACAGCAGCCAGGCCACCACCGCAGAGGACATTTTGCAACTAATGCTCCTGGAGCAATTTTACAATCACATCCAGACGGACGTCAAAGACTGGGTGAGAGATCGCAGGCCCATGACTCTACCAGAGGCCGCTAAGTTGGCGGATGAATATGCAGATACTCGCAAGACGAACCAGGTCACACCACAGGAACAACCTCCACCACAAACGGTGCCCTCACACCCACCAACCGCTAGATACCAACCTCCTAACAGACTGGTGACATCTAGCCCTCGCTATCCACGCCAGGAGGGCAACGAACAACGCTGCTTCCGGTGCAAACAGCTGGGTCACTTCCAGCAGAATTGCCCCATGAATGACAACACCAGGTCAAATTGGTCTCAACCTGGGTACCGCCCACCAGCAGCAGCCCATTGTGTAGACTCGGCTTGGGATCCCCAGGAGCTGGGTCAGGAAGAACCATTGGGCACCCCTTACGAAGCCCTCATGGTACAATCTGTTATTACGGACAACAGGGAACACCATTGTCAGCTGGTCATGGGCGACAGCCCTGAGCCGGAGGGGCCCTGGAGGGAGCTGGGCAGAAAGAGGCACCGCCGGCCACCCTTCAAGAAGAAGAGGTCCTGGAAGCCGTATAACAAGCTGACCTGGGAGGAGAAGAAGCGACTGGAGGAGAGGGAGTCGCAGCGGGCGTCCCAGATGCGTGCCGAGATGTTCGCCAAGGGCCCACCGGTGGCCCCTTACACCACCACCCAGTTCCTGATGATGAAGGACCACGTGGAGAGCCTGCAGGACATGAGCAAGCAGGATCTGATCCGTGAGTACATAGAGCTGGAGGAGTGCATAAGTCGCATGGAGGAGGAGAACAACCACCTGAGGTCACAGCAGGCTGACCCCCCCAGGCTCCATGAACTGGAGATGGAGCTGGAGAAGCTCCAAGAGGAGAACCGGCGGCTGCGGAGGGAGCAGGGGGTGGCTGACCTTATGGGGCTCTGATTCCCCCCCCCCCCCGGACTCTGAGCACCAGTGCTACAGCATTTCAACAAATATAACTTTTTCTTTTTATGAATCTCCTGGGATTGTCACTTCAGAGCCATAACCTGCCCCCTCCCATAGCGGGACACCTAGACGGCGGCGCACAGACCCATTCGCTGTCTTCACACTGACTTCTGGTGACTTTGCAGATCGCACAAAGACTTGGGGACTGACCGGCGTGTGATCTGACGACCCGGTGACATACCTGAGTCTGAAGCAGTTGCCAAGGGAGGTCAGTCATGCCAAACGGAGTTAACCTCGGACTAAAAGCTCTGAACCCGTCAACCCTACTGGACCAGGGAAGGTCCAACCGGGTTTGCCGGAGCAGGGAGCAAAAGGGGGGCCATTGTGATACATTTGCCTATATGTCTCAGTTTACTGCTCCCTGCTAGCCATGGGTAGAGGTAGAAAGGAATTTCATGTGATTCATTCCTCTGACAGGTTATTGACGTGCTAATGTCCCCTCACTATTTCTAAAGGTTAATTGATCTATTGTGTTGTGTGAAGGAGAGCTGGGTTTAAGTGGCTTGTGTTAATTATTCTGATTGCTTCATTGTGGTAATTATCTCTCTATATGCGGGGTCGAGCGGTCTGGTCGATGTATTCAGTACAGCTAGTGCTCAGCGTCATTGATGTCATTGTCTAAAGAAAATGTGTTTTCAGCATCGGCCCCGTCGTGTCTACCTAGTCATCTGTATGGAAGCCCCAGTGTGAGGGGGGCGGAGATTTGTCATTGTAACAGTTTTGGAAATGACATATAAGCTGTGTGTGTTATAATTAAAGTCTGTGTTGTTCAAGCAGTAAGCTTGTCTCATGTGTGGCTTTCTGGGCGATTCCAGGGATATTCCTCCTCGTGGAATATTGGGGTGATTTTCGTTATGGGAAGAAGGGAACGTTGACGGGCATATCATACCGATACCGTCACAGTTCCTAACTCAAAGTAACAGTTCTTTCAGCTGTACTACAACTTCTCCTTGTAGTTCTTCAGCCCCTTGAGCTCCCGGTGATTCACTGACTCTGATTCCCATGAGCTCCTCAAGGCTTTTGCGGTGGTATCACCCTCAAGCTTCCCTGCTGTTTCCCAGCTTGGCACTTCAAATACCTTCAAGCGTCACCCCCGCTGACCGGCTCGGTCCCTATCTTGACACACAAGTCTGAAAGCGTCACCTCCGCTGGTTGGGTCCCTGACTTGATAACCGCCTTAAGTTTCCAGATTCTCCACCGTGCCCGTTCGGCAAGAATGCTGCTCCAGGACTTGCTTCAGTTACTCACTGTGGTCCCTGGTAAAGGCGATTGGTAGCTTCCCTTCCGCCTCCGACCACAACAGTTTCTCCGGCTGGCAGAACTGTCACTTTTGGTTGGACTGCAAGTCACAGTCCCAACCCTGCGCTGCCCTCTTACTTTTGGATAGGCCCTTTACACCTGGCAGCCTGATGCCCCCAGGATAGGCCCAATCTCTGGCCTAGCAGCCCAGGACTGATGACACACGTCCATCCAGACAGTGGTCTGGGTGGCACACAAGAACCTGGATCACCTGACCTCACCCGGATATATAGGCTCTCCCAGCAGGCCAAGGGATTCAACAAAATCTTTGCTGATTGGCTGAGATAGCCCAGTTACCCATAACCTGACCGTTGTCCTTCTCAATCGAATACCTCCAAGTGCCCTGCCACCTGGTGGTAGAAGAGGAAAGTACAACCAGGCCAAACTTAGGGAGAAGACAACGGATCCCTAATATTTAAAGGGGTTGTAAAGCTTTGTGTTTTTTCACCATAATGCATCCTATGCTTTATGGTGCGCTATATCAATATTATATATATATAATGCGCTATATCAACTGATCATGTGAAATATCAACACACCAAAAAATGCTGGAGAAAAGAGAAAGAGCAATATATCATGAACAATATGTTCCACAGTTCATATAATGATATATAGTTCCATTGATACTGCAATCATGGATCAGCTCAGCGATACACTCCCAAACCGCACATACACTGTGTGTGGGGTTAAAACGACTTGATGATTTGTAGCAGTGTAATCACAGAAATCAAGCAGTCATGTCAGGATGTGCTTTCCACCAGATATTTAATGCTCACCAGATATATGCAGGGAGAAAAGAGATCAACATAGCATAATACTGCAAGGATAAGGCAATAGCGTTCACAGTACAAGGAATATCACTCACGAATCCCCGGTTGTTATAGGGCTGCAACGATGTGTGTGTGTGTGCTGCTCAGTTTGTCAGGATTCTCATCCGGCACATCCGTGCGTCCCGTCACTTATGCTCCTCCCCCACGCGTATCGTCACTAGTCACGTGACTTACTCATGGGTCAATGTGTGACTGAAGATGGCTGAGACTATAAATAGCCAATCACACGCCCGCGAGAGCGGGACCGGACCAATGGGGAGGCACCAATGACTACATCATTGCTAGCAACATCAACACAGCAAGATTAAATGTCATATAACAATAAATACATATGATAATTTATTTTTTTTCATTTTCATCCTACCCTGCCCAAGAAACTAGGTCTCGGAGTTTGCATGAATAAAAAAAAAAAAAGAAGATTGAGCTCCCAAGCCTGATGCCGTGTACACACGGTCGTTTTTTTGTGATGAAATAAAACAACGTTTTAAAAAACGTCATTTAAAATGATCGTGTGTGGGCTTTACGTCGTTTTTTGTCTTCTAAAAATCTACCAAAAAAAATTTGAACATGCTTCAATTTTTTATGTCGTTTTTTAAAATGTCGTTTTTTGTTTCATAAAAAATGATTGTGTGTGGGCTAAAACGACGTTTAACACAACGTTTTTAAACCCGCGCATGCTCAGAAGCAAGTTATGACGCGAGCTTAAATGGAACAGAGTGCTGTTGTACATGTTGTATGTAACCACGTTTTGCTAGAGCATTTTGAAAAAACGCTGGTGTGTAGGCAACGTCTTTTTTTTTAAATTACGCTTGAAAAACGTAGTTTCTTTTCATGAGAAAAAACAACGTTTTTTTACAAGACAAAAAACGACCGTGTGTACGCAGCATGAGAGCGGATGTTCTGGCAAAAACTGTGATGGGTAGGGAAACAGGAAAGGGTTAACAGTATAACACGATAACAAGTATGTGTGGCAAACCACATGAATAAACATTTTCATCATCATAAAATAGTCACGTAGAACATTTAGATATCAAAAATAATTATTTACATTTCATGGCAGTAAGGCAATAGCACTGTTCCCTGAGGGCCAGATTCAGGTAGAATCGCCTATCTTTAGGCGGGCGTAGCATATCTCAGATACCCTACGCCGCCGTAACTTAGTGAGGCAGGTCCCGTATTCTGAAAGAACTTGCGCCCTAAGTTACGTTGGCGTAGTGTAAATGGGCCGGCGTAAGCCCGCCTAATTCAAAGTAGGCTGGTAGTGGGCGTGTTGTATGTTAATGACTCATGACCCCACGTAATTGATGCTCCTAAGGAACGGTGCATGCGCCGTCCGTGAAAGTATCCCAGTGCGCAAGCTCCAAATTACGCCGCAAATAGTCAATGCTTTAGACGTGAACGTAACTTACGCACAGCCCTATTCGCGTACGACTTACGCAAACGGCGTAAACGATGCAAAATTCGACGCTGTCCCGACGTCCATACTTGGCATTGGCTACGCCTCATATAACAGGGGTAACTACGCCGAAAAAAGCCTTACGTAAACGGCATAAATCAATGCGCCGGGCGCACGTACGTTTCTGAATCGGCGTATCTAGCTCATTTGCATATTCTACGCGTAAATCTACGGAAGCGCCCCTAGCGGCCAGTGTAAATATGCACACCAAGATACGACAGCGTAGGAGACTTACGCCGCTCGTATCTAGGCAACAGTGAGGCGTATCTGATTCTATGAATCAGGCGCAGAGATGCGACGCCTCACACTCAGAGTTACGACGGCGTATCTGGAGATATGCCGTTGTAACTCCTTTGTGAATCTGGGCCTGACTAACTCCTTTGTGAATCTGGGCCTGACTATCTAATATATACAGTTGTAATAATATAAAAATGGTTAGTGTTGTTATCTGGCTAGATGCCTATCTCTTTTTAGCCAAGGAAGATGCACCGACTCAGCAAAACCTGAAAGAGAGAAACAAACAATGCAAAAGCACCCTATCCTATAAAAGCATTGTGATTGAAACTGGTTCTCAGCCGAGGGCAGCATGAAACTATATATGTCTACATCATTTATATTTTTGAAAGTGGGCCCCATAATCTGCAAGAATGCCACCCCTTTCATCATCAGTATAGAACTATAAAACTTTCTGCAATACTTCAATCAGTAACAGTCCTGATATATGCAAATGAGTCCAATATTTGAAGAAATGGGCAACCATTTCTTTATCACAGTCTATTCTATCTAACTACATGTTCAGTGTCCATGATCAGTTAATGTCCATTAACTTTTTTTCAAACAGACTACATTTCCCAGCAGTTCCTTTTCTTCTTTAAAAGGAAACTCCATGCAAAGGGGCATGACTGCATTTCAAGCAACAAGCAGTCAGTCCAGATTGCAAGGGACCACACTTAAGGACACAGGCCCCCTTGCAAAGACATCTTCAGTCTGACCACTTGGCAGCCAAAGACAACTTTCTTCATTATTTTTTCCAACAATCTGCTGACGTCCACAGATCGCTCTTCGGGGTGAAACACCCCCAACAACTTTTAATCTTTTAGCCAACGGGGTCAAGTGATTGCTTTCTGCAACTGCCATTAGTCGAGACCAGCACAGTCCTGGCGTCACAGGTTTCTGAGATTTCCCAGTAGTAACATTTCAAATGGTTGTGCACGGTAACTATTAGCAGAGCGTCCCTGACATCACACAACCCATATTTGTAATCCACAAAGAAGACATCGAAAAGCCTTTTTTTATGCTTGTATGTGAGTAGAAATATTGGGCCAAATCCTCAAAAGGGATACGCAGGCGGAACTGCTGTTCAGCCTGAGTATCCCTGTGCCTATCTTTGGAACTGATCCTCAGAAGCAGTTTTCCAAAGATAGGCAGAAGATCCGACATCTGTAAGAGACTTACACTGTCGGATCTTAGGATGCAGTACCGCATCCGCCGCTGGGGGCATTTTGAGTCGAAATGCCGCTTCGCGTATGCAAATGAGGACTTACGGAGATCCACAAAGCTTTTCAGCTTTGTGTTTTCTGCGTAAGTTTACGTTTGCATACGTAAAATTAGTTCTGCTTTTACAAAGTGTAAACTAGTTACACCTTGTAAAAACAGACCTTTTTTCGATCGCCGCGATTTTTTTTACATTTTGAATTTTTTTTTTCGGCGCTTAACTTTTTTTTTTTCCAACACAACTTTATTGTCCCGTCGCAATCCACAAAGCCCGGCGTAACGTAATTTCGCGCACTGCCCGTCGGGAAAATTACGTCACGAGCATGCGCAGTACGGCCGGCGCGGGAGCGCGCCTCATTTAAATTGTCATCGCCCCCTGCAGAAGAGGACCGCCTTGCGCCGGAGACATTTAAGTTACACGGCCTGAAATTTCTAGGTAAGTGCTTTGTGGATCGGCCACTTAGGTAGAAATTTTAAGGCAGTGTAACTTAAATGGGAAAAGATAAGTTAGGCAGGATCTTTGAGGATTTGGCCCATTGCTTTTATACTTTTAATAAAACATTTTATATTGGTAATGCACTAGGTCGGTGCTCCCTCCTTTTTTTTCTTCTTTTTTTCCAGTTTTATGAATACCCATTGTTCTGAGAAGGGCTGCGAGACTATAGAATTTGCCTTAATCTAAAGCAGGGATCCTCAAACTACGGCCCTCCAGCTGTTGCGGAACTACAAATCCCATGAGGCATTGCAAAACTCTGACATTCACAGACATGACTAGGCATGATGGGAATTGTAGTTCCTGAACACCTGGAGGGCCGTAGTTTGAAGACCCCTGATCTAAAGAGTGGATCACACCACCCGTGTTATTATGATGCGCTGTATTTTGGACAGCCGCGGCAGGGTCTTAAGGTCTCCGTACCCAGGTAGAACACGTGTATCTGGGGCATGCATGACTGAACACCCAGCAATTATGTCCGGCCTACTATACGTTTTGGGACTGGGCATGAGGGTAGTTGGCTGAGCTGTAGGAACCCACTGAGCCCCTGGATCTTCCTCTAAGGATCTGGCAATGCTGATAAGCGGAGCTGCACTGGCTGACAGTCTAATCTGCACACTTGCGGTAGTTGTAGCAGGTGTATCATCTTCCTGCACACTACTGGTTAGCTCTTCATCACTCTCTCCCCAGTTCCCTGAATAAGACAAAGTGTCCAATAAGAGTTCTGATAGGGAATCGGGATCACGTGACACCACCGCTAGCCGGAAGCCACTATCACAACAGTAAGACGGCGCTGACACACCGCGTCCCATTACCATTTTGCGATTGTTGCACTTTTTACATGTACGGATCCATTTTTAGGATTTAATAAATACCCCATTGGTTTTTGCAATACTTCACTATCGGAGCCTTCCTTTCTCTATCCCATGTGCTTGTTGAGCATTTAGTTTACAGATCTGCTATACATTCTGGGATTTGAATTAGCTCCAGCAGCAGGAGCCCAGCATAGAAGATTACATTGGGAGGCATCCTGGTTAGGGATGAGCTTCGCATTCGACTCGAACCCATGTTCGAATCGAACATTGCCTGTTCGATTGTTCGTCGAATTACGAACAAAACGGGTCGTTCGTGCCAAATTCGAGTGACGCGCCATGGCCCATAATTCACTGCGGCATTGCGCGCTGATGATTGGCCAAGCATGCACTATGACCAATCACTTGACCAATCACAGCGCGCAAAAAACGGAGAGCCATAATTGGCCAAAGCCAGGGTGGCTTTTGCCAATTATGGCTCAGGGCTATAGCACACGCCCCACACTATAAAAGGCCGCCTGCTGGGCGGCCTCATATAGTGTGTTCCAGCGCTGGTTAAAGATCAGACAGAGAGAGTGTCTTTTTTTCTACCTAGATAGAGCAGGCAGGCTAATCAGTTAAATTTATTCAGTGTGTAAAGGATATATATACATCCCAGGAGTTGTACATATATTTATACACTGTATAGTATAGTTACATTAGTCCTTCCAAATCTGTCAGGCAGTTGATTGTGCTAGCTGCAGTGTTCTCACTTACAGTGTGTAGAGGATATATATATATACATCCCAGGAGTTGTACATATATTTATACACTGTATAGTATAGTTACATTAGTCCTTCCAAATCTGTCAGGCAGTTGATTGTGCTAGCTGCAGTGTTGAATGAATGAATGAAAACTTATAAAGCGCGGCGCATGCAAACTGAATCGCCTCTGGGCGCTAGTTGTTCCTGCCTTTCTAGAGCATCAAAAGAGCAGAGTTTTGATCCGTCTTCTGAAGGATAGGTGGTTTTCCTCCAACCGAATGCTGGTTGGTAAAGCGTTCCATAGTTTAGGACCTTGTACCGCAAACCTTCTTTCTCCCTTGGACTTGTATCTGGCTTTGGGTATCTGGACCAGATTTTGGTCGGTGTATCGCAAGACGCGATTGGAGTTGTGAGCTTTTATCTTTTCGCATAGATATTGCAGAGCCTTCCCATGGATGCACTTATGCGTCAGACAGAGTGCTTTAAAGGCAATCCTGTTCTTTACTGGCAACCAGTGAAGGATTCTCAGCGAAGGTGAGATTGATTCCCATGTTTTTTTCCCAGTCACAAGTCTGGCGGCCGTGTTTTAAACGACCTGCAGACGAGCGATCTGGTACTTTGGGAGTCCGAGGAAAAGGGCATTTGCATAGTCCAGTCTGGAGTTCACAGTTGTTCCCACCATGACTGCTATGTCTTCTTTAGGAATAAATGGGATAAGTCTACGTAGTAGGCGTAGCAGATGGTGAGATCTGCTGACTACTGACCCTATTTGTGCGTCCATTGTCATGTAGGAGTTGAAGATGACCCAGAGACTTTTGACTTTGGAGCTAGGGGTGATGAATTTGCCCAGAATGGGCGGCGGAATCCAGGTTGTTGCTAGTTGATTCTTCCGACTGGCGTGAAACAGAAGAAGTTCTGTTTTGGAACTATTGAGTTTGAGATAACTCTTTGTCATCCAGTTTTCTATTGAAAGAGACATTTCTCTAAACTGGGATGATGATCATTTTTGTTGCAGATGTGAAAATACAATTGCGTGTCGTCTGCATATGAGTGATATAGTAGTTTTTCGCTACTAATGATTTCAAAAAGAGGGCGAAGGTAAATATTGAAGAGCACCGGTGACATAGGGGATCCCTGAGGGACTCCACATGATACCGTGCGTTTTTCAGAAGTGAATGGTCCCAATTTCACTGATTGTGATCGGTTTTCTAGAAAGGAAGAGAACCATGATAACTCACCTTCTGCGACTCTGGCTACATCAGCCAACCGAGTCAGTAACAGTTTGTGGTCTACCGTGTCGAAGGCTGCGCTAAGGTCCAACAGAACCAGGAGACAAGATTTTCCTTCGTCTGCGGCCTCAAGGGCGTCGTCCCATATTTTGAGCAATGCTGTCTCAGTCCCGTGTCCGGGACGGAAACCTGATTGATATGGATCAAGTAGATTATAGGTATCCAGATGCTGTTGCAGCTGTTGTACCACTACTTTCTCCATTACCTTGGAGAGAGTGTTGAGGGCAGTTATGGGACGGTGATGAGTTGGGTCCTTGGGGTCAAGGGTAGGTTTCTCCAAGATGGGCTGGATTGTGCCCTCTTTCAGCTGGGAGGGCACTATGCCTTCCTTGAATGACTTGTTTATAAGCTGCGTGATGGAGGGTGCCAGGGTGTCGGCACATTCCTTCAGCAGTTTAGTGGGGATGATATCATTAGGCGCTGTGCTAGTTCGCAAAGTACCGATGATATTTTTTGTGGCATCGATGGAGATGGGGTTCAGAGTGAACTTTGTTGATTGTGGAACATTTCTTTGGGTGTTGTGTGAATGATCGAAGGGGGGGTTAAGGGGGGTATTGTTTTGCTGTATGCTTTCCCGGATTTTCTCAATTTTATTGATGAAGAAATCCGATAATTCATTGCAAAATTCTTGGGTGTCTGAATTAGGGACTTCAAGACACCCTGGATTCATGGTCTGAGTGACGAGCTTGAAGAGTTTGTGGGGGCGGTTTAGGGCGCTGTCGATAGCCTTAGAAAAATAATATTTCTTGGCTTTGAAAATTTCTTTACGGTATTTTCTTGTTATTTCCTTGTAGATGATGAGGTTCATCTCTGTAGCGCTTCTTTTCCAGGCGGCTTCCGCCCTACTGCGCGCTTGCTTCAGCACCGACAGCTGGTTGTTGAACCAGCTGGATTTATTTTTTCGGATGTGGGCTTTGCGTTTTGGCGCTACTAAGTCGGCTGACTGTAGTAGTGCTGTATTTATGGCATCCGGTGTTTCTGAGGCAGTTAGGAATGGTTGTATTGTTTTTATTTTTTTTCCTAAGGTGTACTTGAAGAGTTCTGAGTGGAGCTTCTTCTGAGACCTAGTCCAGAGTGTTGTCACCGGCTTAGGTGTTTTTATAAATGGGGGAGTTTTGGAAATTATGAATTTGATTGCATGGTGATCTGTCCATGGCAATGGTTCATTTTCCAAAATACTTATTTCCAGAGCTTGTCTGAAAATTAGGTCAAGCGTGTGACCTGAAGCATGCGTGGGCCCGCGTACTAGTTGCTGTAGCCCTAATCCTTCCAGGTGGTCAATGCAGGCATCGGCCACGGGATCCTGTGAGGAGTTGGCCCAGAGATTGAAATCCCCCAGCAGCAAAAGATGTTTGCTGTTAAGGGTATAAGTGGAGATGAACTCTGTCAATGATGGTAGAAGTTGTGATTTTGGACCGGTTGGTCTATAGCAGAGGAGAATGCGAACAGTCTGCTGGGGATTTGTTTGCAGTTGCAGAGTAAGGGTTTCCATGAATGGAAGAGGATTTTGAAGGGCTGGTTTGGTGATTGCAAGGTGAGTCCTGTGGATCACCGCCAGGCCTCCTCCTCTTTGCCCTATTCTGTTTTCAGTTATAATACGGTAGTTTTCTGGCACCAATTCTCCCAGAATTGTATTAGTCGGCTGTGAGCCAGCTTTCTGTAATAAAGAGGCAGTCTAAATCGTATTGTAGTATAAAATCGTGGATTTCTAATCGGTGTTTTACTGCCGATCTTGTATTGATCAATGCACATGATATGTGCATAGGTTGGGGTGGATGATTGAATTTTTTGACAGTCGATCGGGGATCGACTCTCAAAAGTCGATCAATTCTTAGGGCCTTTTTGGTGACGGTTGGTAATGTTGTGGCAAATCGCCTCAAAACCCGAATGTTTTTTGCTGAGTAATGCAGATTCGCCATGGTGACCCGTCACCAGGGAGGGGGTGGGGGGCGGTGGTCGGATGGTAGTGGAAGGAAGAGTCAGTGAATCCTCTCTTCCGACTTGATCCAGAGGGAGGCAAAAAAAAACCTGACCGAGCTATGCCAATGTGCTGGTCAGGGAAAAAAATTCCTTCCTGATCCCTAAAGGCGATCGGTAAAAAACGTGGATCAAGTGACTATCGATTATGAGGGAATGGGGGTGAGCGATGTCTCTGTTGCTAAGGGGTGTATCAAGGGGGATGTACCAAGATGGCTGGGGACACAGGTAAAAAAAACCCAGGCAGGGGGGCTTTCTGCTGGGTGGAATTAATACCAGAGAGCAGCTGGTATGATTAAATTGAGATTGGAGGTGGATGGGTCCTCCAGGGGTGAGGGGGGGTATGGTGGGCAATTATGGGGATGTTTCTGTGTGTCTCTGCGGCGCGCCGCTAGGCCGCGGATGAAGCCGCGGTGTTTCCTAAATCAGGCGTGGCTGGCGTGATTAACAAAAAAACGGGAAATCAGCGGCGAGGGGGGGATGCCTCGAGTGTGGTCGGGGATGTGGATAGCAATGTGGGGATGAGCAAGAGGGGGAGAGCCGCAGTGTTTTGCCGATCCGGCGGCTTGTCCTGAAAAGGACGGCCGCAAAATGGCTCAGGGGAGGTGGATGGCCCTGAGAAACAGGGGCCTACCTGTTTAGTCTCCCTGGAGACTGTGGCGAAGAAGGGCCCAAGGGGAAGGAAGCGAGCTGTTAATCCTGGGTGCTGGAGGCTGGAAGCAGGAAGCTGGTGTTGATTCGTATGATCCTGCAAAAAAAAGAAGCCCCTGCCTGCCTGTCTAGCTGTCTGCTGTGCGGGGGGATGAGTACTGGAGGTCAGGTGAGAGGAGCTCTCAGACACACGTCCGTCTGCTAGACCAATGTGCCTGCTGACTGTCTACAGGACTCTCACAGCCTGAATGCGTATCTCATTGGTATCAGTGGGAAGCTGTTGCTTCTGCGTCTCTCTGCGTGTTCTCACTTACAGTGTGTAGAGGATATATATACATCCCAGGAGTTGTACATCTATTTATACACTGTATAGTATAGTTACATTAGTCCTTCCAAATCTGTCAGGCAGTTGATTGTGCTAGTTGCAGTGTTCTCACTTACAGTGTGTAGAGGATATATATATACATCCCAGGAGTTGTGCATATATTTATACACTGTATAGTATAGTTACATTAGTCCTTCCAAATCTGTCAGGCAGTTGATTGTGCTAGCTGCAGTGTTCTCACTTACAGTGTGTAGAGGATATATATACATCCCAGGAGTTGTACATATATTTATACACTGTATGATATAGTTACATTAGTCCTTCCAAATCTGTCAGGCAGTTGATAGTGCTAGCTGCAGTGTTCTCACTTACAGTGTGTAGAGGATATATATACATCCCAGGAGTTGTACATATATTTATACACTGTATAGTATAATTAGATTAGTCCTTCCAAATCTGTCAGGCAGTTGATTGTGCTAGCTGCAGTGTTCTCACTCACGTGTTGTATTGCCCGTGTGCTAAGTGCACCTAAACCCATTTGGTTTATAGTGCAGGTGTGCTAATCACTGTGCACCTAGACCCATTTGGCTTATAGTGCAGGTGTGCTAAGTACTTTGCACCTAAACACACGTGGTTTATAGTGCAAGTGTGCTAATTACTTTGCACTTAAAGCTACGAAGTGTGTGTACTGACTTTGTCCTCTGCAGGCCATTATAATGTCTGGAAGGACAACAAAGAGAGGCAGAGAGTCACGAGGGCAAGCAGGCTCTGCATCTAGAGGCAACAGTGCTGGTGGTGGACACGGTGCATCCTCTTCAGCATGTGGTCGTTGCACACGCTCGTCCTACTTTTCGGGAGTTGGCCGTGTTGAGCCTCAACATGCAGACAAATTGGTAGAGTGGATGACCAAGCCATCCTCATCCTCTCTCACCCAGGCTCAGGGTACTTTGTCTGGCAAATTAGCTGCCAAGGCGTCCTCTTCCCTCTGCTCAATGGCATCACTTACTCCTTCCCTAGTCCCACCATGTCCTCCTGAGGAGTCCCCCGAACTGTTTCAACACAGTGTTGGGTACCTGCTGCATGAAGATGCGCAGCGTTTTGAAGGCTCCAATGATGGAACACAGATAGAGGAAGGCAGTAATGTGAGCCCAGAGAGAAAGGGTGCCCGAGAGGGACAGCAATCTGGCAGTCATAAAACAAGGGGGGAACTAATGCGCAAACCAACCTAACCTGGGCACAATAAAATATTTAAATAAAAATATAAAATAAACTAGGCAGCAGCCACAACTAATAGTGCTCACGCACTGGCAACAAATGATAGATAGGGGGGTGTAATGGCGCTTGCAAAAACTAAAAACCAGCAACAGTTATAAATAAATGTAAATAATAGTTCCTAGAATATAGGAGTGCATCCGTCCTCTGCTAAGGTACAAATGTGTTCCACTCTAGGTCTTAGCCCAAATCACCACCCAACATCAATGGTTTGATGTGGAAGGTAATGCGAGTGAATAAATACTGAAATCCAATGGACAGATGTGCCTTTCCGGCCGCACAGTGTACATAAGATAGTGATAATCCTTATCAATGTTTAAAACAATGAAATAAAATGTGCCATCAAATCCTTAAGTGCTTCGTAAGAAAAAGTGCAATGTGCAAATTACTCAAATAAATAATTAGAGTGAAAGTAAACTCCAAAATTCCTGAAAGATAATTCAATAACAAAGACATGCAAGAAAAATCAACAACTGATAAAAAGTCCAATAGTGCAAATGTCCTATATGAACCAAAAAGGTTCAACCACAAAAAAGCGTCTTTTCATATATAGTAAAAAAATATATAATATACACTCTAGAAAATAAATATAAAAATATATATAAAAAAATATATATATATAAAAATGTATAAAACAATTATATTAGTAGATTATAGTCCGATGCAATTGTGAAATATCACTAAAAAAATAATGATATTGATTGACTATATCCAGTGCACAATCGTGTAGTGGTGAAAAAATGTATAAATAAAGTCCAAAATTCAAAGTGCATCTGTGTTCCATTCACAATTCAGTTCATAAGTGGTTAATTCAGTGAAGACTGATGTGGTGTGCCCATGTGCCTATGAATCCAAACAGCCCGGCTTTCCTCAGTGTGGAGATATTTTTACCAGCCTCTTACCTTACTGAGGCTTTTTCCAAGCCTGTAACAGAAGCTGCTCTGTAAACACACAGATCCAATCCAGAACGGCTCACACTCTCCCAATGCTGGCTCTCAAAATGAAACACAGGAATGCCTCCATAGCATAAAACCAAGGGATAACATTTAATGAAATAAAACAAGTACACTCACAAACAGTGCTGTAGGAGACAGCGTGTGTACAATCGTATGTCTCCGCTCTGCGGCCGCAAAGCGGATGACGTCACCAGCAAGCCCTCTGCGTCCTCACGCGTATCGCGACAGCCCTACGTCGCTTAATCATAGGATAGAGGGAGGCTGGTATGGACGTGATTCTTATAGCGCTATCATAACAATCGAATAATTCACAGTTAGACAAGCGAACATAAAAACGATACTAAATCTGCATCAATGCGATCAATCTAGACATAAAGGTATATGTATAGTAATAATCAAATAAAAATTAATATTAAAATGTTTTATAATTTAAAAGAAACCGGACCTGCGATCATATTGCTCCCTCTGGTGGTTGGAGGAGGGAACATGAACCAGCATATAGACAAAATGCTAGGTCTACATGTCGCCACCTGCTGGAAGATGTGGTGCAGATACTAAATGTCAAGCAATCAACATCATTGTGGTGCTGAGCATTTTAAATAAAATCCAATTACACTCAAAAAAGAGAATAACCAAGGAAAGGCAGTGGAGAACCCAAATGTGGCACTATTCTCAATCATACCTAATGGAATGACACATATGTGTAGGAGCAATGACCAAGGCTAATAAATATGTGGTAAGGAGATCTAAAACCACAAGAAATTCCAATATATATTAAAATAGCAAATCCAATTAATGTGAAACCCAGATCATGTGGCAATAATCTATATGAATGATAAAATGCCTTCTCATAATATCGAATGACCAGGACCAATAAATAAGTGTGGTGGTATAAAATCTGAAACCACAACAGTATATTTTAAAAGATTAAAAATAATTGTAAAAACAATGGTAAAATCAGGGAGAGTGAATGTTAAAAGTTGGATATAAAACAATTCAAATCAAACTCGACATTGTGCCCATGTGGCGTTAAGGTGCACAGCTCATGTATCCAACGAGATTCTGACTGACTAATTTTCTGCACTTTATTGTCTCCTCTCCAGTGGGGTTTGTATTTCTCTATTCCCCATACCATCATTGACGAAGGATCTCTATTGTGGCACTGGTCATAGTGGCGGGATAGGCTATGCTTGGGGAACCCATTAATTATGTTTTGTGTGTGTTCCCGAAGTCTTTTCCGCAGTTTCCTTTTAGTTCTACCCACGTATTGAATTTTGCATGGGCATTCCAACAAATACACTACCCCCTCAGTCTCACAAGAGATGAATTCTTTGATTTTATATTGTTTCCCTGTAAAGCAGGATTTGAAAGTCTCTTTCTTCTTTTTACTCTCTTTGGTGCGCTTGCATGTAAAACATTTTTTACACGGATAATAACCTTTCTCATTAAAACATGTAAAACTTTTTTTCTCTGGTGGGTCTAGTACGTTTTTAGCAATCATATCTCTCAGCGTTGGGGCTCTCCTATATGTGAATAGAGGTTTTTCTGGAAGTACCTGTGCCAGATGTCGATCAGCCTTCACAATATGCCAATATTTTTTACAGATCGCCTCTACTTGCTTGTGTTGTACACTATAGTCCATTATTAATGGTACTTTTCCAGAAAAAGAGCAATTTCTCACAGAGTCCTGGATCAGCGTGTCTCTATCCAAAGCGACAACGTCTTTTATTTTTTTCTCAATAAAATCAGGTTTGTATCCTTTTTCTATAAATCTTTTGCCAATAAAATCAGCCTGTTCTAGGAATACATTGGTCTTCGTACAATTTCTCCTCAATCTCAAAAGCTGGCCCTTCGGTATATTCTCTAGCCAGGGAGTGTGATGGCAACTGTCCAGAAGCAGATAACTGTTTCTGTCCACAGTTTTAAAATGCGTTTGAGTTACCAGTTTCGTCTCTTCTTTGGTAATCTCAAGGTCCAGGAAATTAATTTTTTCATCACTCAGCTCCCAAGTTAATTTGATATTCTTGTCATTTGAGTTAAGATAAAAACCGAAATCAATAAGACTCTCCTTATCCCCATCCCATATAATTAAAATATCATCAATAAAATGTCTGTATAAAAGTAACTGTTGTGGTTTTCTATTATATAAAACATCTGCTTCCCACTCTGCCATGTAAAGGTTCGCAACACTTGGCGCATATTTCGCGCCCATGGCTATTCCACAAATTTGTTTATAATAATCATTTCCGTACCAAAAATAATTGTGGTCCAAGCTATATTCCAGACAGTTAGAGATAAACTTTTTTTTGTGCGTTTTTTAGGTCACTTAAATTGTTCAGTGCCCAATTGGTGGCCTGTACTGCTTCCCTGTGGTTAATAATTGTATAAAGCGATGATACATCTGCAGTGGCCAAATATACTGTACTCCCATCTAATGAGATAGTGTCTAGTAGCTGAATCAGATGTTTGGTGTCTCTGAGATAGGATTCGTTTTTTTTCACCAAGGGTTGTAGGAACCAATCTATGTATTCTCCTATTCTCGCACCTACGGAATTTATTACATTCACGATGGGTCTTCCTGGAGGTTCGTCTCTTGATTTGTGTATTTTTGGGAGTGTATACAGAACTGGAATTTTACATCCCAAAGGTTGTAGATATTTCGCTTCTTTTTTGTTGAGTAGGCCTTTCTTGGTCCCTCTCTCTGCAAGATTTGCTAGATCATCTTTGTACCGGATTATGGGGTTCCCTGGCAGCTTCAAATATGTTGTGCTGTCACTCAGTTGGCGCTCAATCTCCCTCTTGTAGGCCACTTTGGACTGAACAACAATAGCCCCCCCCTTATCAGCTTGTCTTACAACTACATCATTTCTTTCTTCTAATTTGCGTATGCCATTCTTGATGTCCCCTGGATCAGATATTTTCTTGATTTTCATGTCGTGCAGGTCTTTTAGTACCATCCGTCTAAAGGCTTCAATATGTCCATCATTGCTGATAGGTGGCTTAAATACTGATTTGTTTCTTAGATTACTAAATACAACATCCGTTTCTTCAGTAATATTTCTGGTTATACCTTCTCCAGGTTTGTTCATCATGTATTTCTTTATGTGGAGACTTCTTGCAAATTTGTTAATGTCCACATATGCATCAAACTTATTAAAGTTTTTCTTTGGGGCATATTTCAGGCCTTTATCTAGTACTTTGATTTCCTCCTTGGTTAGTTCCACTCCGCTAATATTGATGATCCCTTCTCCTATTGGTCTCTTTTTCTTCTGCTTCTTTAAAACTGTGGACAGAAACAGTTATCTGCCTCTGGACAGTTGCCATCACACTCCCTGGCTAGAGAATATACCGAAGGGCCAGCTTTTGAGATTGAGGAGAAATTGTACGAAGACCAATGTATTCCTAGAACAGGCTGATTTTATTGGCAAAAGATTTATAGAAAAAGGATACAAACCTGATTTTATTGAGAGAAAAAAATAAAAGACGTTGTCGCTTTGGATAGAGACACGCTGATCCAGGACTCTGTGAGAAATTGCTCTTTTTCTGGAAAAGTACCATTAATAATGGACTATAGTGTACAACACAAGCAAGTAGAGGCGATCTGTAAAAAATATTGGCATATTGTGAAGGCTGATCGACATCTGGCACAGGTACTTCCAGAAAAACCTCTATTCACATATAGGAGAGCCCCAACGCTGAGAGATATGATTGCTAAAAACGTACTAGACCCACCAGAGAAAAAAAGTTTTACATTTTTTTAATGAGAAAGGTTATTATCCGTGTAAAAAATGTTTTGCATGCAAGCGCACCAAAGAGAGTAAAAAGAAGAAAGACTTTCAAATCCTGCTTTACAGGGAAACAATATAAAATCAAAGAATTCATCTCTTGTGAGACTGAGGGGGTAGTGTATTTGTTGGAATGCCCATGCAAAATTCAATACGTGGGTAGGACTAAAAGGAAACTGCGGAAAAGACTTCGGGAACACACACAAAACATAATTAATGGTTTCCCCAAGCATAGCCTATCCCGCCACTATGACCAGTGCCACAATAGAGATCCTTCGTCATTGATGGTATGGGGAATAGAGAAATACAAACCCCACTGGAGAGGAGACAATAAAGTGCAGAAAATTAGTCAGTCAGAATCTCTTTGGATACATGAGCTGTGCACCTTAACGCCACATGGGCACAATGTCGAGTTTGGTTTGAATTGTTTTATATCCAACTTTTAACATTTACTCTCCCTGATTTTACCATTGTTTTTACAATTATTTTTAATCTTTTAAAATATACTGTTGTGGTTTCAGATTTTATACCACCACACTTATTTATTGGTCCTGGTCATTCGATATTATGAGAAGGCATTTTATCATTCATATAGATTATTGCCACATGATCTGGGTTTCACATTAATTGGATTTGCTATTTTAATATATATTGGAATTTCTTGTGGTTTTAGATCTCCTTACCACATATTTATTAGCCTTGGTCATTGCTCCTACACATATGTGTCATTCCATTAGGTATGATTGAGAATAGTGCCACATTTGGGTTCTCCACTGCCTTTCCTTGGTTATTCTCTTTTTTGAGTGTAATTGGATTTTATTTAAAATGCTCAGCACCACAATGATGTTGATTGCTTGACATTTAGTATCTGCACCACATCTTCCAGCAGGTGGCGACATGTAGACCTAGCATTTTGTCTATATGCTGGTTCATGTTCCCTCCTCCAACCACCAGAGGGAGCAATATGATCGCAGGTCCGGTTTCTTTTAAATTATAAAACATTTTAATATTAATTTTTATTTGATTATTACTATACATATACCTTTATGTCTAGATTGATCGCATTGATGCAGATTTAGTATCATTTTTATGTTCGCTTGTCTAACTGTGAATTATTCGATTGTTATGACGGCGCTATAAGAATCACGTCCACACCAGCCTCCCTCTATCCTATGATTAAGCGACGTAGGGCTGTCGCGATACGCGTGAGGACGCAGAGGGCTTGCTGGTGACGTCATCCGCTTTGCGGCCGCAGAGCGGAGACATACGATTGTACACACGCTGTCTCCTACAGCACTGTTTGTGAGTGTACTTGTTTTATTTCATTAAATGTTATCCCTTGGTTTTATGCTATGGAGGCATTCCTGTGTTTCATTTTGAGAGCCAGCATTGGGAGAGTGTGAGCCGTTCTGGATTGGATCTGTGTGTTTACAGAGCAGCTTCTGTTACAGGCTTGGAAAAAGCCTCAGTAAGGTAAGAGGCTGGTAAAAATATCTCCACACTGAGGAAAGCCGGGCTGTTTGGATTCACAGGCACATGGGCACACCACATCAGTCTTCACTGAATTAACCACTTATGAACTGAATTGTGAATGGAACACAGATGCACTTTGAATTTTGGACTTTATTTATACATTTTTTCACCACTACACGATTGTGCACTGGATATAGTCAATCAATATCATTATTCTTTTAGTGATATTTCACAATTGCATCGGACTATAATCTACTAATATAATTTTTTTATACATTTTTTTTATATATATTTTTTTATATATATTTTTATATTTATTTTCTACAGTGTATATTATATATTTTTTTACTATATATGAAAAGACGCTTTTTTGTGGTTGAACCTTTTTGGTTCATATAGGACACTTGCACTATTGGACTTTTTATCAGTTGTTGATTTTTCTTGCATGTGTTTGTTATTGAATTATCTTTCAGGAATTTTGGAGTTTACTTTCACTCTAATTATTTATTTGAGTAATTTGCACATTGCACTTTTTCTTACGAAGCACTTAAGGATTTGATGGCACATTTTATTTCATTGTTTTAAACATTGATAAGGATTATCACTATCTTATGTACACTGTGCGGCCGGAAAGGCACATCTGTCCATTGGATTTCAGTATTTATTCACTCGCATTACCTTCCACATCAAACCATTGATGTTGGGTGGTGATTTGGGCTAAGACCTAGAGTGGAACACATTTGTACCCCAGCAGAGGACGGATGCACTCCTATATTCTAGGAACTATTATTTACATTTATTTATAACTGTTATGTTTCAGCATTACTGCAAAAGTTCTTTGGTGTGGGCCTTTTTTGAGACTTGTGCATCAGATCGCACCATTGCTATTTGCAACATATGTCTCAAGCGTATCTCGCGTGTCCAAAACATCACCCGCTTGGGCACTACATGCTTGACCAGACATATGTCGACCTGCCATGCAGTTCGTTGGCAAGCATACCTGAAAGACCCACACCAAAGAACAAAGCGGACCTCCCCTTGCCCCTCATCAGCTGGGATCTCCAACCCCACTATACCCTCAGTCCTCTCTGAAGCCTGCACTGATAGGACTGAAGGTGTAGAATTAGGTGTGTCACAACCTAGTAGTACATGCGGGCAATCTACTATCGGTACACCGATGTCAGATTGTACCAGCCAAATTTCCCTGCCCCAGCTGCTGCAGCGCCGAAAGAAGTACTCTCCCAGCCATCCACATGCCCAGCGGTTGAATGCTAGCTTAGCAAAATTGCTAGCACTTCAACTGCTGCCTTTTCAGTTGGTAGATTCTGCCCCCTTTCGTGAGTTTGTGAAATGTGCGGTACCTCAGTGGCAAGTTCCCAAATGCCACTTTTTCTCACGGAAGGCGATTCCGTCTCTCCACCGGCATGTGGAAGGCAATGTCCATGCCTCGTTGGACAGGGCGGTCAGTGGTAAGGTGCATATTACTGCTGACTCATGGTCCAGCAGGCATGGACAGGGACATTACCTCTCTTTCACGGCGCATTGGGCGACTCTGCTGGCAGCTGGGAAGGACGCAGGGCAAGGTACAGTAGTGTTGGATGTTGTTCCGCCACCAAGCCTCCAAAACACTACTACTGGTTGTGACACACCTCTCTTCTCCACCCCCTCCTCTTCTTCCTCTGTGGCCTCTTCCTGTGCTGATGTGTACTCGGAAACCAGCCGTGCTCCGTAGGCGTACGAGGGGCAGGAATGCAGGCAAAGAGATGCCATGCGGTGCTAGAGCTGGTGTGCTTGGGAGACAGGAGCCACACTGGGGCAGAGGTTCTGACAGCTCTGCAGGGGCAGGCTCAGAGGTGGTTGACGCCACACCAGCTTAAGCCAGGAATGGTGGTTAGCGACAATGGCACCAACCTCCTCTCTGTCCTGCGACAGGGACAACTGACCCATGTGCACAGTTTTGCTCATGTCCTGAATTTGGTGGTGCAGCGGTTCTTGGGCAGGTACCCGGGCTTACAGGATGTCCTGAAGCAGGCCAGGAAAGTCTGTGTGCATTTCCGAAGATCATATAATGCCACTGCTTGGCTGACAGACCTCCAAAGGGAATACAACCTGCCCAAGAACCGCCTAATCTGTGACATGCCCACCAGATGGAACTCTACATTGGCCATGCTGCAGTGGCTGCACATGCAGCAGAGGGCCATCAATGAGTACCTGTGCCAATATGGCAGCAGAACTGGGTCAGGGGAGCTTGGTTTTTTTCCCCACACCAGTGGGCCTTGATCAGGGATGCATGCACTGTCCTGTCACCATTTTAGAAAGCCACAAGGATGGTGAGCAGTGACAGTGCATGCCTCAGTGAGACTGTCCCTCTTATTCACATGTTGGAGCACACGCTACGTGGAATAATGGACATGACACTTGAGGCAGAACAAAGGGAGGAAGAGGAGGACTTCCTTACCTCAAGGCCCCCTTTATCCAGCCAGTGGTCTTGCTTGCCCGCATAGCACACAGGAAGAGAACGAGGAGGAGGAGGATGATTGTATCATCAGCATGGAGGTGGAGCCTACCACTCAGCAGCAGCAGTCTTCAAGGGATCATTTACAGTCCCCATGGACTTTTACGTGGCTGGGATGAGGTGGCTGCGGATCCTGTCATCCTCAGTGACCCAGAGGACTGTGCCCCAAATGCCTCAGCAAACCTACGCTGCATGTCCTCCCTGATCCTGCAAAGCCTGCGTAAGGATCCTCGTATTCGTGGTATCAAGGAGAGGGATCATTACTGGCTGGCAACTCTCCTTGATCCACGTTACAAGAGTAAGGTTGCAGACCTTATCTTGCCGTTGCAGAGGGAGCAGAAGATGAAACATCTTCGGGAGGCCTTGCAGAAAGGTCTGTGCAACGCGTTCCCAGAACCTGGGGGATTACCAAATCCTGGTCCTGGACAACGTGTTGCTGAGGCTTCGGTGAGTCACAGAAGGAGCAGTGGAGAAGGTGGCCGTCTGACCGATGCGTTCAGACAATTTTTTAGTCCGCAGCCCCAGCGTCTGGTTTAGATCAGACTTGGACACCTTCCCCGCTTTGCAGCGGGCTCATTACTTTGCTCCAACTAGAGTACCTGTGAGGGGTAGCAGTGTTGTGGCACCAGCACCAGTGCCTAAGGCCCAATTTTTCTGCCCCTGTTCAACAGGGGCGTGTAATTACAATTCTTGATCTAATATTTCACAGCAGGGCGTTCCAGCGCCCACCAAGACTAACTGTGAGGGCTTACAGTGTTGTGGCAACACCAACACCTAGGGCCCAAATTTCTGCAGAGTATATATGTCAGGCCCCTACTTTCAAACATCCAACTTACAAACGACTCCTACTTGTAAATGGAAGAGACAACAGAAAGTGAGAGGAAATCTACCCCTAGGAAGGGAAATTCTCTTCTGTAAAAGGTGTCTCCTGTCCACTGATGCTTTATCACAAATCACAATCCTTGTTTCACAAAAAAAATTTTTTTTTCAAAAAATCATTTGTCTTTGGGACAGAAAGTGAGGTGTAATCTTCTGAACAGATGCACACAGACAGCAAAACAAATGTTACAGGGGTGATAACCCTTCTCCATGTTTTCAGAAAAGCTTAAAAAAGATTTTATGACTGAAGCTACACTTTAACCACTTCCTTACTGGGCACATATACCCCTTCCTGACCAGGTGAAATTTCAGCTTGTGGCACTGCGTCACTTTAACTGACAATTGCGCGGTCGTGCAACGTGGCTCCCAAACAAAATTGACGTCCTTTTTTCCCCACAAATAGAGCTTTCTTTTGGTGGCATTTGATCGCCTCTGCGGTTTTTATTTTTTGCGCTATAAACAAAAATAGAGCGACAATTTTGAAAAAAAAACAATATTTTTTACTTGTTGCTATAATAAATAGCCCAATTTTTTTTTAAAAAACATTTTTTTCTCAGTCTAGACGATACATATTCTTCTACATATTTTTGGGAAATAAATAAATAAAAAAAATCGCAAGAAGCGTCTGGTTTGCGCAAAAGTTATTGCGCTTACAAAATAGGGGACAGAATTATTATTTTTTTTTATTATTTTTTTTACTACTAATGGCGGTGATCAGCATTTTTTTCGTGACTGCGACATTATGGCAGACACATCGGACACTTTTGACACATTTTTTGCGCCATTCACATTTATACAGCGATCAGTGCTATAAATATGCACTAAATACTGTATAAATGTGCCTGGCATTGAAGGGGTTAACACTAGGGGGTGAGGAAGGGGTTAAATGTGTACCCTAAATTGTGTTCTAACTGTAGGTGGAGGGGGGGGGGTGACTGGGGGAGGTGACCGATCTATGTCCAAGAGACACAGATCGGTCTCCTCTCTCCCCTGACAGGACATGGATCTCTTTGTTTACACACAGAGCTCCACGTCTTGTCCCTGTAGCCGCCGATCCCGAGTCCCTGGCGGACATCACGGCCACCAGGCACTCGCATCGGCATCTCAGCGATGCGGCGAGCATGCTGGATGCGCGCGCAGGCCGTAAAAACACGGCCTGTTAGAGATTCAGAACCACCCCGCGGCCGTATAAAGTCGTACGGCCGTCGGGTAGTGGTTAAAGAAGTACCAGTTGAAAATTACAAATTGATTCTACTTAACAACAAACCTACAGTCCCTGTCTTGTTTGCACCGCCTGTATACTGCTGTTCAAAGTATATAGGGCCAAAGGGGCTTGTAATGACCTGGGGGAGGGGGGCAGGGAAACCCATGCTATTTTTCTCAGTGATTTTCATCCATATTGCAGGGACTAAACATTACATTAAAGCCGCAAGCAGTCATAAATGACTTTTTTCTTATAGTAATCTTACTTTGTGCAGGGACAGTTCTAAACATGTACCACTACTATAGACACCCAGCAGGTACGATATTTAAAGGAATTTTTGATTTTTTTTTTCACATTAAGCATCATTAAAATCGCTGCTCCAGAAAAAACAACAGTTTTTAAAACTTTTTTTTCCATTGATACATGTTCCCTGGGGCAATACCCGGGTCCCCAAACCCGTTTTCCGACAATAACTTGTATATTGGGCTTTAAAATTAGCACTTTTGAATTCGAACGTTCGAGTCCCATAGACGTCAATGGGGTTCGATACGTTTGCGTGAACGTTAGGTCCGTTCGAAGGTTCTGGTGCGAACCGAACACAGGGGTGTTCGGCTCATCCCTAATCCTGGTACCCATCCCTGGACACGCTCACACCCACACTACATGCCTGCATACCATCTTATTAAGGTGAGAGTTCTGGGAGACTAGTGTTGGATATCTCTCCAGATTAATTGTGACCTCTTACAGCCATCACTTGATGCCAACTGTCAGTTTCCTTGTTTGAAGGACATTTGACCTATTTTAGGACTTTGTACACTCATATGTCATTTTTGATCATTAGTGGCAGTTCATTATGATGCACCTTGATTGTTGCACTCGTTATTGAATGTTTTGTTTACTATTTATTATTCACTCTAAGTTATATGATTGTGTATGTGATATTACCTATCTGCTAGCGATTTTTGGATTGTTAGACAGTTGTGGTGGTATCTGTTTCACCACAGTGTGTAGCGCTTATCTCGCCTTCTTTCATATTCTGATAGCTTGTCAGACGAAATGTCCGAATCTGAGGTGGTCAAACACTTTTTGGCCAGGAGATAGTTTCTCTTAGCTTTTGCCTTGGTTGGCACCTCTGGGTCAACTCCCCTTGTGGCCACCATTATCACTTCCCCCACAGGCACACCACACTCACTTCTCACTGACTTACCTGACCCCAGTGTTTTCCTCTAGGGCAAATCAGTAATCAACATGAGAAATCTTGCCCGGCCTCGGCTTTTAGAAGCAATCGGTCCCAAAGACTCGTAGCCTCCAGCCGCGTATAAAGCAAGGGAAAGGAAGTAACCGATCCAGGTGAAAATGCTTGGTGATTAGTTTCCTCTCAGAAACCACGGGTGCTGGCAATGCATAGAGCAGAAATGGAAAGAAGTATTTGGACAGCCGCACTCCAAAAAAAACTTTTGGTTGCCTTTATTGGTAAAAATAGGATACAAGCACTAAAAGCCACAGCAAAAATAGGACAAACAGCCGACACGTTTTGCACTAATGCTTAGTGCTTAGTCATTAGTGTGAAACACGTCAGCTGTGTGTCCTATTTTTGCTGTGGCTTATAGTGCTTTTATCCTATTTTTACCAATAAAGGCAACCAAAAGTTTTTTTTTGGAGTGCGGCTGTCCAAATACTTCTTTCCATTTCCGCGTATAAAGCAAGCTGACCATTCGGTGTGTACTGCACACAACAGGTTTTCCGCCGCTCAGGTCAACATAGACACCTGGAGCGTACTTTCTCCAATCCACCATCCCCTTCACTAACCCACAATCAGACACACATAGGGGCACTTCCTTATCCTCCTCTGCAGAGCGGGAGCTCCTCCCCCTGCCAACGGACTGGAGCAAATGTTTCTCAGGTACTGTGGCACCCACCTCCTTCTTGCTGCGGCATGCCAAAACTGTAATGGAGTTCATTTTGGGGCCTGATTTAACCCTTACAGCGCTGGCAGGAAGTGTCAAAAGACCAGACTGTTTCTTTCCCATGAGCAGTGAGACTCGTTGGTTCTTCCCCACGCTGATAGTACACATGACAACACAGTCTATAAGAAGGGTAAAAGTTACTTTCCACCTTCCCACAGAGCCAGGCTGAATCCCATTGGAGCTGAAGCCAGTTACTATGGGCGACTGCTGCAAAGACAACACCTTAGCCCCACGTGTGGTGCCAAATGTAGCAGAGTCTATGACCTCTTCCAGTCTAATGCAAACCTTCAAGGCCAAAGATTGATTGGGGCACAATCGATGGGTCACACTGGCGGCAATTGAAAGGGCACACTGGCAGCAATTGATGGGGCACACGGGCGGCAATTGATGGGGCACACGGGCGGCAATTGATGGGGCACACGGGCGGCAATTGATGGGGCACACTGGCGGCAATTGATGAGGCACACTGGCGGCAATTTATGGGTACAGTGGCTGCGTTTGATGGGCACAGTGGCTGCGCTTTATGGGCACAGTGGCTGCGCTTTATGGGCACAGTGGTGGCAATTTATGGGTACAGTGGCTGCAATTGATGGGCACAGTAGCTGTGTTTGGGCACAGTGGCTGCGTTTGATGGGCACAGTGGCAGCATTTGATGGGCACAGTAGCTGCGTTTGATGGGCACAGTGAGGCTGCAATTGATGTTTTTTTTTTTTAGTTTGTTTGCGCCCCTCCCAAAAAATTTGAGCACCAGCCGCCACTGCTCCCTTCACACACTGACCTCCTTGAGAAGGTGGGGCCCTGAGCTCTAATTCTGGCTCCAATATGAAGACAGCACACACCTGAGCCATTAGTGTGCCTGCTTCTCCCAAAATATGGCATAAACCATAATTTTACAGAGTAGCACTGGGTCACCCTGCTAGAGGAGGTTAAATCTCTTTTGCTCCAAATGTAAAGAGTTCCCTCTTGTAGGGACACACTGGCGGCAATTCATTGGGCACGCTGGCGGTAATTGATTGGGCACACTGGCGGTAATTGATGGGGCACACTGACAGCAATTGATGGTTACAGAAGCTGCCTTTGATGGCATAGTGGTGGCAATTTATGGGCACAGTGGCTGCATTTGATGGGCACAGTGGCTGCGCTTGATAGGCACAGTGGCTGCGCTTGATGGGCACAGTGGTGGGGCTTGATGGACAAAGTGGTGGCGCTTGATGGGCACAGTGGCTGCATTTTTTCTTTTTGCAAATAGGTAATTTTTCTCCTTCACTGACATGCGCTGATGAGGCTACACTGATGGGGCGGCACTAATGAGGACTGACGAAGAGGCACTGATAGGCAGCACTGATAGGTAACACACTATTGGGAGGGCACTGATAATCAGTGCCCTGATTCTCAGCGACGTTGTCCCTTTAACAGAAGCTGTCAGCGTGAGGAAAGAAAAGCCGATAACCAGCTTGTGTTTTCATTATCGTCATCAGCTGATGAGCAGCATGAATATAGATACAGCCCCAAACAATTGGAAGGGGAGGTGCTCCTAGGCATGCTGGGTGCTTGTATTTATATTATGGGAGCACTAGGGCTCCTGGCCTTTCTTTTTTTGTACTTTATATTTTATTAAGTTTTAATTTGCACATACATAATAAAAAAAATAATATGCATTTTCCTCCCCAGTGGAAATATACTTTACCATATTTACCCGTGCCTTTCATACCCCTCCTTCCCCCAACTCCTCCCTAACCTATCCCCCCCTCCCTCTTTCTCACCCACCCCCCTATGCTCCGTTCCTATACTCCACTACATACTCTTAATTTCACTGTATCTCTTTGTTAATTTAAACTTTTTCCACTCTTCCCATCTCTTAGCAAACTCCTCTCTTGAATCTTCCTGGCAGCATCTTAAATATTCCATATTCCATATCTCTTCTATCCTATCCAACCATTCACCTATCTTTGGGCTTTCTACTTCTTTCCAATTTTTCGGTATTAAACTTTTTGCGGCATTCATCATATGTATTGTCATTGAGTTTTTGTATTCCTTTAACGGGATATTTACCCTGTGAAATAGACATGTCCAAGTTTCCGCAGGTAGGTCTATCTTCGTGATGTCTTTAATATAGCTTAGCACTTCCTAACAATAGATCCCTATCTTAGGGCATTGCCACCATATGTGGGCCATTGTTCCCACCTGTTCACACCTTCGCCAACACTCCGTTGTTTGATCTATTTGGTACTTCCCTAAGATATCAGGGGATCTATACCACCTAATTATGCATTTGTAGTTCATTTCCATCATCTTGTTGTTTACTGATGAGCCATGTGCAAGTTTCAGAATTCTTCTCACTTCTTGATTCCTTTCTTGTTTCCACAATTCCCTCTCCCAATTTTTTATTAATGTTGGCACCTCCAACCTCTCCACATGCATTAAAATTTTATACACTCGGGGCCAGATTCACAAAGAGATACGACGGTGTATCTACAGATACACCATCGTATCTCTGACGTAAACTGGTCCTATCTATGCGCCTGATTCATAGAATCAGTTACGCATAGATAGGGCTAGATCCGACACTGTTACAATGTGTTACACTGTCGATCTTTTTTTCAATTTAAAAATAATATGTAAATCAGCGAGATACGCAAATTCACGAACGTACACGGACCCGTCGCAGTGTTCTTACGTCGTTTCCGTATCAGTTTTCCGTTGTATACTTACCCCTTCTTTTATCAGGCGCAGCCAATGTTAAGTATAGCCGGCGTTCCCGCGTCGAATTCGAATTTTCCTACGTCGTTTGCGTACGCCGATTCACGAACACGCGCGTCGCAAGTCCCGCTCACGTCGCAACCACTGACGTCCTAGTGACGTCAGTGGGAGCAATGCACGCCAGGAAATTCCCCGGACGGCGCCTGCGCATTTAAATCGGCGCGGGAATGCGCCTGATTTAAATAGTACACTCCCCTAGCCGCGGAATTTGAATTCCGCCGGGGGATTTAGGATCAGCCGTCGCAAGTTTGGAGGTAAGTTGTTTGTGAATTAGCCACTTGCCTCCTAAACTTGCGGGAGCGGATCTTAATTCACATAGAACGAGCGGATCTATAGATCCGCTGCGCTACGTGAATCTGGCCCTCGGGATATATTCCCACGAGTTGTTACCCTGTTACATAGACGTTCCATTAATGTTAAGTTGTCTCACCTTAACGAGTGAGGGAGCGCGGCTATGAAGTGTCTAAGCTGGAAATACCTCCATTCATTTATATCCATCAAATCCTTATTTATTTTTAGTTCTTGTATAGTGCATATTTTCCCCCTTGCATAATATCTTGTAGTTATGCATTTTCTTTTTTAATCCAATTCCCTCCCATTGAATTTTTCCCTGATGCAAAATAATTATTTTCCTTTAGTGCTATCAGTGGTGAGTTATATTTACATTTATTTTTCTTATGCACCTTATCCCATGTTTTCAAGACTATCTGTGTCAGTGTGTGAATATTATCCCCCAATATCCTATAATGTGGAGGTGTCCATATGTCCCTACCTAATTGCATGTTAGCCATCGTGTGTTCTATATTAACCCATCTTTTCTCATTCGTTATTGTCGCCCATTCTACCACCCGTGTTAGTAAAACTGCCTCAACGTATTTTTGAAAATCGGGCACACTCAGCACCTTGATTTTTTGTTTTCTGCAGTGTCGTTAGTGCTATTCTAGGTTTTTTATTGTGCCATATAAATTTTGTAATTAATGTTTTTAATATTCTAAAATATGTTAGGGGTATATATATGGGGAGTATCTGAAACTTGTACATGATATTTGGAAGTATTATCATTTTTAAGGCATTACTCCTACCCCTGTCCATGAAAGAGGGCGTACTTCTATTCTCTATGGGCCAGATCCACAGAAGGGATACGCAGGCGTATCTGCTGATACGCCGTCGTATCCCTGTTTCTAACTATGCGGCTGATTCATAGAATCAGTTACGCATAGATTTTCCTATGATCCGGCAGGTGTAATAGTTTTACACTGCCGGATCTTAAGATGCAGTACCGCGATCGCCGCTGGGGGCATTCATCGTCGAAATTACGCGTCGGGTATGCAAATGAGGAGTTACGTCGATCCTCAAAGCTTTTTCGCGTTCGCTACGACGCCGTTACGTTAGTTTCCCGTCGCTTAGTTACACTTTTGTGAGGCAGCCCTACTTTTACACAGCAGGCGTACTGCTGTGTAAAGTATGGTCGTCCTTCCCGCGTCAAATTTTTTAATTTTACATCGATTGCGTAAGCCGTATGGGAATACGGAAATACGCTACGCGCCGCGCCGTTCAAAAGATTACGTCACGTCACGCAAAGCACGTCGGGAAATTTGCGTCACAAGCATGCGCAATACGTCCGGCGTGGGAGTGCGCCTAATTTAAATGGGACTCGCCCCATTAGATTAGGAACGCCTTGCGTCGGACGGATTTGAGTTACACCGCCACAAATTTCCAGTTAAGTGTGTTGTGGATCGATACCTAACTTAGGAAATTTGCGGCAGTGTAACTTTAAATCTCTTAAGTTACGTTGCGCTGCGGGGCTGTGGATCTGGCCCAATATTTCTGTTTTAATTTCCTCCAATAATGGGATAGAGTTTGCTTGATGTAATTTCTTAGGTGAGGCCGTTAGTTTAATCCCTAAATATTTTGGGCCAGATCCACAGCCCCGCAGCGCAACGTAACTTAAGAGATTTAAGTTACACTGCCGCAAATTTCCTAAGTTAGGTATCGATCCACAACACACTTACCTGGAAATTTGCGGTGGTGTAACTCAAATCCGTCCGGCGCAAGGCATTCCTAATCTAATGGGGCGAGTCCCATTTAAATTAGGCGCGCTCCCGCGCCGGACGTACTGCGCATGCTTGTGACGCAAATTTCCCGACGTGCTTTGCGCGACGTGACGTCATTTTTTGAACGGCGCGTAGCGTATTTCCGTATTCCCGTACGGCTTACGCAATCGACGTAAAATTAAAAAATTTGACGCGGGAAGGACGGCCATACTTTACACAGCAGTGCGCCTGCTGTGTAAAAGTAGGGCTGCCTCACAAAAGTGTAACTAAGTGACGGGAAACTAACGTAGCGAACGCGAAAAAGCTTTGAGGATCGACGTAACTCCTCATTTGCATACCCGACGTGTAATTTCGACGATGAATGCCCCCAGCGGCGGTCGCGGTACTGCACCTTAAGATCCGGCAGTGTAAAACTATTACACCTGCCGGATCTTAGGAAAATCTATGCGTAACTGATTCTATGAATCAGCCGCATAGTTAGAAACAGGGATACGACGGCGTATCAGCAGATACGTCTGTGTATCCCTTCTGTGGATCTGGCCCTTTATTTCTGTCTTTCTCCATGGAAATGGGAATTCTTGTAAATATTTTTCCTCTTTTTGTTTTCATATTAATGTTTAATATCTCAGATTTGTTCGGATTGATCAATAAAAAAAATCAAAACAGTGGCTGCATTTGATGGCACAGTGGCTGCGTTTTTAAATCAGGGGCGCTCGCGACCAGCGCATCGAGATGGCAGCGAGCTGAATTCGCTCCTCGCTGCCCGGACACATCCGCCATCAAAGCTCCTTCCCGAGGGTCCTTACATATCCTGGCACACGTTCATCCAGCGCCAAGCAGGCGGGCCGCAATCCGCACGGGATGCTCCCGCCCGACGCAATCTTGGAGGCGCCGGCCTTGAGCACGGATCCCTTCTCCCTCTCTCCATCAGAGGACTCGGATATGAGTGACAGCCAGGAACAAGTGCCAATGCAGCTATAGCTAGCGCTCAGAGATGCCGATCTCCTGGCTCGTTTTAAAACAATGCTGCAGTCTGAGCTGTCCACAGCTACCTCCAAGCTGGCTGCACGTCTCACTAAAGAGATCCGGGAGCTCGGATCCCGCACCAATGCCCTGGAAGACAAAATGGAGGCAGCCACTACAGTCCTGGAGAACCATGAACAGGACCTCACAGACAGGACCTCACAGACATTAAAAAAGAGCTGGAAGTAGTCTTGCTGCTCCTGGAAGATTATGAGAATCGCTCTTTCAGAGAAAACCTTTAGAGGCATCCCAGAAGCTGTCACTGACTTCACCTCCACAGCCACCGCTCTTTTTCAGGAGTTGGTACAAACAATACCCATAGAACGCTTAGGCCTCGTACAGACGACCGGATCTATCCGCTGGGATTGATCCGCGGATCAGTTCCAGCGGACAAATCCGGTCGTCTGTACGGCATAGCGGATATTTATCCACAGAGATTCGTCCGGCCGATCGATTTCAAGCGGATAGAAATTTCTTAGCATGCTAAGAAATCTATCCGCTTGAATCGTTTCCAGCGGATTGATCCGGTCGTCTGTACAGACTCACCGGATCAATCCGTCCGCTCCCCTCCCTCGCATGCGTCGTAATGATTCGACGCATGCGTGGAAGTACTTACCTTCCAGCGTCGCGCACGTCGCCGCGTCATCGTCGCAACGACGGCGCGACACGTCACCGCGGATGTATTCCGCGCGGATTTTGGTCCGATGGTGTGTACAAGCTATCGGATCAAAATCCGGAGGAGGAATCTCCGCTGGAAACGGTCCGGCGGACCGTTTCCAGCGGAGATCCCCTCGTCTGTACGAGGCCTTAGCGTTCGATCTGATCAATCGCTCGCTCGGCCCTAAAAAGTCTGAGGGCCCTCCCGGGGATATCATCATCAAGTTTACTTTTTATTGCACCAAAGAAACCCTCCTACGGGCAGCCAGAGAGCGATCTGATCTGCAGTTCCAGGGTCACTAATGTCAGCTTTTTGCTGACCTGTCGCAAACTACCATTGTGAAGCGGCAACAAATGAAACCCTACACTTCTGCCCTTTCCACCAGGCTATGCTCTCTGTTACTGATTGATTAAATTCTGACGGACGTGTGTTTTATTTATTTTTTCTTTCTTTTTCTTCCATCCTCTTTCTGAGTGATCCTCCTCATTTTCAGATGGTGCCATGGACCTAGTGCAGCCATGTGTCTGGCGGCAGAGCTTCCCCCTCTTTAGCATTCTTACCCAGGATACTTTCACTCTTCCCCTTCACCTTTCCCCACCCTATTCTTCCTACCCTGTTTTTTTTAGTTTTGGGGTTTTATAATTTGTTTGTTTTATTTTTTTCTTTCTATATTTTGTTTGCCCATTTTGATTTGTCTATATATATTGTGACAGGAAGTCAGGTAAATCTGTGGGTGTTGTCACAGATGGGAGATACATTTCTGCCTTGTTTAGACAATACACCAATTATTATCGGGTGTCGGCTGCAGAAGTTGCCAGAAAGGTTTAAGGGCGTTGGAAAACTTAAGCTGTTCAGAATGAGGCAATTAAGGCCTCTATAAGTAATCCAGAGGATTACTACTGATTGCTGCATCCTGAGGCTTTCTGAGTGAAAGAGAGCAGTAGCAGAAATACTTCTGAAGAGGTGAGGTGCTGTTGATTTTTCTGTGTGATAAAAATCAAAAAGAGACTATTGTTTTCTGCTGTAGGACCAGCTTTGTCTGCCCAGCACTAGGCTGTGCCAGACTCCATAGATAGGTTCCTATGTGGTGAAGGTAGAAGCCCCAAGTGGCCAGGGTTTATTTTATGTTTGATTTTGTTTATGCTGTTTGGATGCTTGCACTTGTTTCCAGCAAGATGGAAGAATAAACCAAAATCTTTGTTTTCAACCGTCTTCGACTGCCTTTCGGTATAAATTCAGTGTGTAGTGAACCCATCCAGGGGGTCACACACCCCGCTACCGAGCTAGCCCCTTACAAATATATATATATATATATATATATATTCATATATTGTGTTTGTATTATCGTGACATGTGATGTTTTGTTCCCCTGCGTGGGACCACTTTGCCTTCCTTTTCTTCAAGCCAGTATTCTGGTTATGTTTTTTTTCAATAAAAATTATTGTACCAGAAAAGTTTTGAAATCTGCACCAGGAATGGGTATGTTTGACTGTTTCATGGCTATGCACAATTTTGAATATTCACATATTTTGTTTCTATTTACCCAATAAAATCTCTTTTTTTTTTCATTTACAAAAAATGTGGAGATTTTATTGCGTTCTCGTACACAAAAATTAATGTTAATGGGCCAGATCCACAGCCAGCCGCCGTAACTTAAATATTGCCATTTAAGTTACATTGCCAGAAAATTTCTACCTAAGTGCCCGATCCACAAAGCACTTACCTAGAAATTTTCGGCTGTGTAACTTAAATCCGGCCGGCGCAAGGCGTTCCTATTCAAATGGGGCGAGTCCCATTTAAATTAGGCGCGCTCCCGCGCCGGCCGTACTGCGCATGCTCACGACGTCATTTTCCCGACGTGCATTGCGCGGTTTTATGTTACGCAGAGTTTTGTGAATCGCGCCGGGTAAAAAAAGTTGCGTCGGGGGAAAAAAAAAGATACGTCGGGAAAAAATAAATAAAAAATAAATAAATAACAGTGTCGCGGGAAAGAAGGGTCTACTTTTACAAGGTGTACTAACTTTACACTTTGTAAAAGCAGCCCTAATTTTGCGTTTGCAAGCTAATACTTACGGAGAAAAAACGAAGCTGAAAAGCTTCGTGGATCTCCGTAAGTGCTAATTTGCATACCCGACGCGGCATTTCGACTCGAAATGCCCCCAGCGGCTGATGCGGTACTGCATCCTAAGATCCCTTACACATGTCGGATCTTCTGCCTATCTATTGGAAACTGATTCTGTGGATCAGTTCCAAAGATAGAAACAGGGATACGACGGTGTATCAGTAGATACGCCGGCGTATCCCTTTTGAGGATCTGGCCCATAGTTTTGATAAACAGTTGCACGATTATACTGTGACACTGCAACTACCATAATTTTATTCTATATTTTTCCCATGCTTACAGAAAATATACGCTGTATGTTGTTTTGAGAGTTTTAAGTGTGTGTTCATGTGAACATTTATAAAATCCTGGCAGCCAAAGGATATTGACTAATACCTCCCCCCTGGCAATTTTCTCCACACCGCCCCATGTTGATTTTTTAATTTGTCTATAAAATGGTCACACAGAAAAATGTTACATTGTGTATATTCAGATTTGTCCAGCAGATTTTCATTTCATTATTTGTACACAATTCTATAACTGCATTCCAAAAAAAGTTAACTGATTCTAGATGCTGTTCTTCCTTACATGAGTAAAATGCAGGTAAATGCACGAATACTAAAATGTACTAAAATGTACAGAAAACAAACCTGATAAATTGCATATCCTATAGTTAACAGTTCAGCTCCCACTTTTTTTAACTTCCGCCTGTTCTTTTGCATCAAAGCTGCGATAAAAGTACACTCATTGCGGCCATCATCCTTCTCTGTGAGGCTCAGCTTAACCTGGGGATTTGTCCAAAAGGTTTCTAAAAAGAGAAACATACTGTAAGCATCATCTATTAAAAAGGAGTCTTACAACAAACAGAAAACAAAAAATATATAATGTAGGGAAACAGGGCCGCTGTTAGAAATCATGGGGCTCCGTACAGCCTACTTTACGGGGCCCCCTTCGACCCCACCCCAGGTCTTTCCCCTGACCCTGCCTCAAAACAAAATGCAGTTTTGTCTAGGGGGGAGGGGTCAGGCAGTGCAGTGGTTGTGGAAGTGAATGAGTGGCTTCAGAGCTGATCTATAATATAGTATACACATGATTCTGGCCGTGAACCCCAGTGTGTATGTGTTTGAAAACACATGTTTGCAGCAAGGTCCCACACTAAAGTGGTTAAGGGGAGTGGTTGGGGGAAATAAAAACTGATCAATTGCATGCTTTTGCTGCCCCCCTTTTCCCCCCAAATGCAAGTGTAAAGTAACTCATTGTGCTTTATGATCTTTAGCATAAGGATAATCATTTGCACAGCAGGCGGTCAGCTCTGTCAGTGTCACATTGGAAGGAAGAGAGCAGCCGGCCGAACTATAGATAATGCGGCATACCTCCTAATTGGCACGTGATTTTGCGTGACTTTCCCGCAATGACAACTGGTTCCCGCATTCCCGCAAGAGATGATATTTTCCTGCATAACCTTATTGAAGAAGTGGAAGAGAAGGTCCGAGGTCCCCCTCCCCTCTCCCCACGCTCATCAATAGAGATGTACAGAACTGTTCGCCGCCGAATAATTTGCGGCGATTTTTGCGCGTTCGCTGCTGCGCGCGAACATATGCGCTGTTCGATCCGCCTCCTATGAATTAACATTGAGCGAACTTTGACCCTCTAACTCAGTCAGCAGACACATTCCAGCCAATCAGTAGCATACCCTCCCTCCCTGACCCTCCCACCTCTCGGGCAGCATCCATTTTAGATTCATTCTGAACTTGCATTCTTAGTGAGAGGAGGGAGAGTGTTGCTGCTGCTGAATTTATAGGCAAATCTATAGCTAGGCTAGTGTTTTCCGTGTCCACTCCAGTCCTGAAAGACTCATCTGATCTCTGCTGTAAGGACAGCACCCCAAAAAGCCCTTTTTAGGGCTAGTATATCAGTCTGCTTTTTTTCTTCTCTGTAATCTAATTGCAGTTGCCTGCTAGGCAGCGTGTGTGTCAGGATCACAGCGTACACTATGCCCAGTGCCACCCACCACTCATCTATCTTGGTGGCACAGTAGATAACATTTAAAAAATATATATATTTTCTATTACTGCAATAGAATAATAGTCAGTTGCCTGGCTGCCAGCGTGTGTCAGGGGTACAGCGTACACTGTGCCCAGTGCCACCCACCACTCATCTATCTTGGTGGCACAGTACATAACATTTAAAAAAAAAAATGTTATTACTGTAATATAATAGTAGTCTCATTGGAAAAGCTCACATATTCCCAGTGAGCAAGACTGGTTGGGGAAGGTGGGGGAGATCATGGAAGCGGAGGGTTGGCTGGCCACCTGCAGAGATACCCGCGAAAAATTTGAGGCCACCTGGGCAGAGTGGAAGGCTCACGTACATGACACGGCTTTGCTCTCCTCCAGTTTGGATGAGGCGCTACTGGTGTTGGCTGACCCCTCCTTTGGGGAACTTGTCCGGGCGCATCGTCAGTCGGCCCCTTGAGGCTCCGGGATGAAGGGAGTCCTTTAAGTCGGCGAATGTGGTGAGTGCTGGTCCTTCTATCTGCCATTTCTCTTCTCTCAATTCTCTCTGTCCCTCCTCCTGACTTCTACTCTGTTCCTCTATCCCCTGCCCCTCTTCCCCCTCCTAAATGTTTAATGCATAGATATTTGTTTAATATTGGGACCATCAATGCAACCCTCAACCTGTTTGATTAGTCCCATTATCTCAGGTCTGTTCTAATTAGCATGTAGCAAAGGGAGCCACCTTGTTGTCTGTCGGGGAGCGGAGACACGGGGACACATCCCCCCCCTCTTATTTTGGGGAGGACCCGCCCACGTGGATCGAATGTCCCGGGTGGGTGGTGTGTTCGCCTGTCCCTGCTCTATGGCGGACCACTGCTCCCGGTTTAATGTTTGCCTGAGCGCGGACCGGAGGCACTTTCCCTTAGAGTCCCCTCTCTCCCTTATTCCCTCCCCCCTCCCTTTGGCCCACTAACCTTTATTCCTCCCCTCCCTCACTGTCACCCCCTACTCTGGTTATTGTTATTATTTTGTATTGGCTTTCTGTCTGATTGATAATGCCGCATTGTACAACTGTCAATACCTCTTTTCTTTGAAAAATGAAAATAAATATTTTACAATAATATAATAGTAGTCAGTTGCCTGGCTGCCAGCGTGTGTCAGGGGTACAGCGTACACTGTGCCCAGTGCCACCCACCACTCATCTATCTTGGTGGCACAGTACATAACATAAAAAGTTGTCAGATACAAGTGAAGCGGTTGATGATGACGATGTGTCCAGGGATGTCACGTGGGTGCCCGCTCGAAGAGAAGAAGAACAGGGGGGAAAGTTCAGATGGGGAGACAGAGAGGAGGAGCAGACGAGTTGGAAGCAGGGGGAGGTCGTCGTAAGGAGCTAGTGGCACAGTCAGACAGCATGTATCGGCACCCGGTATCAGCCAGACAGCACACCAATCAACGCATGTTGTTGCCACCACCAGAATGCCGTCATTGCAAAGCTCAGCAGTGTGGCATTTTTTTTTGTGTGTCTGCCTCTGATAACAATGACGCCATTTGCAATCTGTGCCAAAAGAAACTGAGTCGTGGGAAATCCAACACCCACCTAGGTACAACTGCTTTGCGAAGGCACATGCCCGCACATCACAAACGCCTATGGGACCAACACATGATGACGAGTACAAGCAGCACACAAGCTCAAAGCCACCATCCTCCTCCTGGTGCAGCATCTTCAGTCACATCAACCACTGCTGTCCTCCTTGCCCCCTCTCAACCATCCACCACTCCGTCTCTCACCTTCAGCAGTTCCTGCTCATCTGCCCACAGTCAAGTGTCTGTCAAGGACATGTTTGAGCATAAGAAGCCAATATCACAGAGTCACCCCCTTGCCCGGCGTCTGACAGCTGGCTTGTCGGAACTCTTAGCCCGCCAGCTTTTACCATACAAGATGATGGAGTCTGAGGCCTTCAAAAAATTTGTAGCTATTGGGACACCGCAGTGGAAGGTACCCGGCCGAAATTTCTTTTCACCAAAGGCAATCCCCAACCTGTACTCTATTGTGCAAAAGGAAGTCATGGCATCCCTGGCACACAGTGTTGGGGCAAGGGTCCATCTGACCACTGATACCTGGTCTGCAAAGCACGGTCAGGGCAGGTATTTCACCTACACTATGCATTGGGTAAACCTGCTGACAGCTGCCAAGCATGTAATGCGTGGCTCTGCAGAGGAGTTGGTGACACCGCCACGACTTGCAGGCAGGTCTGCTGCCACCTCCTCGACTCCTCCTACTCCATCCTCTTCGATAACCTCCTCGGCTGAGTCCTCTTCTGCTGCTGCGTCTTGCTCCACATCAACTGCACCCCCCCAGGGGCTATTCCACATCACATATACGACAGTGTCACGCCGTCTTGGGGTTGACTTGCCTGAAAGCAGAGAGTCACACTGGACCAGGACTCCTGTCCGCCCTGTACGCACAGGTGGATCAGTGGCTGACTCTGCACCAACTGGAGATCGGCAAAGTGGTGTGTGACAATGGAAGCCATTTATTGGCGGCATTGAATTTGGGCAAGTTGACATATGTCCCGTATGACCGGGGTGCTAGGACAGCCTCTGCGCAGCTGGGAATTTTTTTGCCACGTTACTGGACGCTCATGCGCAATGCCTGTAGGCTCATGCGTCCTTTTGAGGAGGTGACAAACCTAGTCAGTCGCACTGAAGGCAGCATCAGCGACATCATCCCATTTGTTTTCTTCCTGGAACGTGCCCTGCGAAGAGTGCTGGATCAGGCCGTAGATGAGCGAGAGGAAGAGGAAGAGTTGTGGTCACCATCACCACCAGAAACAGCCTTATCAGCATCACTTACTGGACCTGCAGAATCGCTGGAAGAGGAGTGTGAAGATGAGGAGTCAGAGGAGGAATGTGGCTTTGAGGAGGAGGAAGACCAACCACAGCAGGCATCCCAGGGTGCTTGTTGTCACCTATCTGGTACCCGTGGTGTTGTACGTGGCTGGGAGGAAGAACAGACCTTCAGTGAGATCAGTGAGGACGAGGAACGGGACATAAGGAGTAGCTCGGCATCCAACCTTGTGCAAATGGGGTCTTTCATGCTGTCGTGGCTGTTGAGGGACCCTCGTATAAAAAGGCTGAAGGAGAATGACCTGTACTGGGTGGCCACGCTGCTAGACCCCCGGTATAAGCAGAAAGTGCCTGAAATGTTACCAAATTACCGGAAGTCGGAAAGGATGCAGCAGTTCCAAAATAGATTAAAAAGTATGCTTTACACAGCATACAAGGGTGATATCACAGCACAACGGGAATCTAACAGGGGAAGAGGTGAAAGTTATCCTCCTCCAACCGTGACCACGCCGGCAAGGACACTACGCTTTAAAGACGTGTTGTTGATGGAGGACATGCGGAGCTTTTTCAGCCCTACGCGTCGCCACAGCCCTTCGGGGTCCACCCTCAGAGAACGACTCGACCGACAGGTAGCAGACTACCTCGCCTTAACTGCAGATATCGACACTCTGAGGAGTGATTAACCTCTTGATTACTGGGTGTGCAGGCTTGACCTGTGGCCTGAGCTATCCCAATTTGCGATAGAACTTCTGGCCTGCCCCGCTTCAAGTGTCCTTTCAGAAAGGACCTTCAGTGCAGCAGGAGGTATTGTCACTGAGAAGAGAAGTCGCCTAGGTCAAAAAAGTCTAGATTGCCTCACCTTTATTAAGATGAATGAGGCATGGATCCCGAAGGGACTGACAGTGGGCGATACATTTGACTAAAGGCCTGATGAGATGAGCTTCCTTGGGCTACAAATGGTCCACACGCTGCTGTATTTTATCTCTGCATGCCGGATGACTTGCGTGACTTATCCGCCACCAAACAGGGTTCAAGCCGCAATGTTTTAGTGCACTTTCTGCCTGGAAAACATAAATTTTTCTGGCCGCTGCTACAGCAGCAGCTGCAACAATACCTACTTTTCAGGCATGTGTACATGCTTCATTTTTCTGGCCTCTTGTGCTGCACTGTGGCTGCAAAAACAAAACAAAAAAAAGGCACATACATGTGTCAATTCCCCTTCGTGATTGTTACCTTGTTGTGGTGAAGGGGCTTGCGTATCACAATCAAGCGACCACCTCTATGAGTGTGTTGGCAATGGCAATGTTGGCACACCCCAGATGATAAGGTCGTTGCTTCATTGTGAACAGACCAAAAGCGATCGGCTGTATAATTTTGCATAGAAAAAACATTAATTTTCTTTGTGATCATCCAAGGTGATCATTAAAGCCTACTAGGCGAACAATGGGCTCACACTGCAGAATCATTGTTTTCTGGGTCACTTAGCTGTCACTAAACTACCTCAGCACGACCATAGGCTTTGAAAAACCCCCATCGCCTGCAATCTCCAAAACGTTCATTGACGTCAGTGAGGACAAGGAACGGGACATGGCTAGCTTGGTATCCAACCTTGTGTAAATGGGGAGTTTGCGGTTGTGTTAATGGACTGTTTTCAGGTGTTTGTGGTGTGTTAAACAGGGAGTTTGATCTGTCAGAGTTTGGTCTGTCGCTGTGAACCCTAACCCTATTACAGACAGGGTTAGGGTTACAGATAGGGTTAGGGTTACAGATAGGGTTAGGGTTACAGATAGGGTGATGGTTACAGATAAGGTTAGGGTTAGGGTTACAGATAGGGTAATGGTTACAGTTAGGGTTACAGATAGGGTTAGGGTTACAGATAGGGTTAGGGTTACAGATAGGGTTACAGTCTGTAACCCTATCTGTAACCCTAACCCTGTCTGTAACCCTAACCCTACCCTATCTGTTACCCTAACTCTAAGCCTATCTGTAACCCTAACCCTGTCTGTAACCTTAACCCTACCCTAACCCTAACCCCATCTGTTACCCTAACCCTATCTGTAACCATAACCCTAACCGTAACCCTAACCCTATCTGTAACCCTAACCCTATCTGTAACCCTAACCCTATCTGTAACCCTAACCCTATCTGTAACCCTAACCCTATCTGTAACCCTAACCCTGTCTGTAACCCTAACCCTATATGTTACCCTAACCCTATCTGTAACCCGAACCCTAACCCTAAGCCTTACAATACCTGATCGATATAACATCATACCTGATGTTTTAAAGCACGTTATTCCAAACAATTTATGAATGTTAGGTGATTTATGCCCTTTATGGATTAAAACCGGACTCTGCGACATCTACGTAATTTTCCATGGGAGTTTTGCCATGGATCCCCCTCCGGCATGCCACAGTCCATTACTATTGTGGCCAGAAAGAGTCCCTGTGCGTTTTAAAATTCACTTGCCCATTGAAGTCTATGGCGGTTTGCCCGGTTCGCCCGTTCGCGAACATATGCGCGTTCGCATTCGCCGTTCACGAAATTTTAGGTTTGCGACATCACTACTCATCAACTGCAGTACGGGTGAAGGAAAATAAATGAACATGAGGAGTAGGGATGAGCCGAACACCCCCCAGTTCGGTTCGCATCAGAACCTTCGAACGGACTGAAATTTTGCGCAAACTTTAGAACCCCATTAAAGTCTATCGGACTTGAACGTTCGAAATCAAAAGTGCTCATTTTAAAGGCTAATATGCAAGTTATTGTCCTAAAAAGGGTTCGGGGACCCGGGTCCTGCCTCAGGGACCATGTATCAATGCAAAAAAAGTTTTAAAAACTGCAGTTTTTTCAGGAGCAGTGATTTTAATGACTTTAGTGAGAAAAAAAAAAGTGAAATATTCCTTAAAATATTGTACCTGCTGGGTGTCTATAGTATGCCTGTGAAGTGGCATGTGTTTCCCTTGTTTATAACTGTCCCTGCACAAAATGACATTTCTATAGGAAAAAAAGTAATTTAAAACTGCTTGCGGCTTTAATGTAATGTCTAGTCCTGGCAATATGGATGAAAATCATTGAGAAAAATGGCCATTACCAGCCACTTTTAGTCTTGTATGGATATTAAGGGGAACCCTGCACCCAAATAAAAAAAAGGAAAAGCTTGGGGCCCCAGGGCCCTATACAGTATACTCTGAACAGCAGTATACAGGCGGTGCAAACAAGACAGGCACTGTAAGTTTGTTGTTAAGTAGAATCTGTTTGTAATTTTGAACTGTTACATTTTTAAAGTGTAGCTCCTGCCAAAAAAATCTATTTTTAAGCTTTGTGGAAAACATAGGGAAGGGTTATCACCACTGTAACAATTGTTTTGCTGTCTGTGCACCCATTCAGAAGATTTCACCCTGCTGTGAACTATTATATCAAGAATTGTAATTACATGCCATTGTTAAACAGTGGTAGAAAAATTGGGCCTTTGGTGGTGGTTATGGTGCTGGTGCCACAACACTGTAATTCCTCACAGTTACTCTTGGTGGGTGCAGGAATGTGCCCTGCTGTGAAATATTAGATCAAGAATTGTAATTACATGCACCTGTTGAACAGGGGCAGAAAAATTTGGCCTTAGGCACTGGTTCCACAACACAGCAACCCCTTTACAGATACTCTAGTTGGAGCGCAGGAATGAGCCCTGCTGCAAAAGTATTGCATCAAAAATTGTAATTACATGCCCCTGTTAAACATGGGCAGAAAAAATTGGGCTTTAGGCATTGGTGCTGGTGCCACCACATTGCAATCCCTCATAGATACTCTAGTTGGAGCGCAGGAATGTGTCCAGAACCCACAATGTTCTTACAAGCTATCAGCATGATCATTGAGGAGGAAGAGGATAGTCACTCAGAATAACAGGATAGTCACTCAGCATCAGCATAGGCAGTCTTGAAGGGATCTGACATTTCAAAAATAATTATTCAGTTACATCAGCATCAGGTGCTTGGTAGCTGCTCGGTGATCGAAGACTGATTCATTTTTTGAAGGACAGTCGATCGACCGAGACGGTGGAGAGGCGCACCCTGTGATCGGTTACAAAGCCTACAGCAGCACTGAATGTGCATTTTGAAAGAATGCTGGATGCAGGACAGGCCAGTAGCTCAATCACATACTATGCATACTCTGGCCAGTGATCCATCCTCAGGACCCAGTAACCCAGAGGATTTTTGGTGAGAAAGGTGTCCAAGTCTGATCTTGCCCCTAGGTATTCCCGCACCATGTAAAACAGACACTGGTGATGGTTGCTGGAACCGATCATACCTTGGGGCTGCAGACTTTTTTTTTTATTATTAATTTTTATTTGATTTTCTTTATCCAACAATTGACTAATTGACAATTGACAAGTAGAACATAATTGCAAGTAAAAGAATTAGCAAAGAAAAGAGAAGTAATCAACAAGGAAAAAGTGTACAGTTATTTTAAGACAACAAAAGGTACCTCCTTGTAGTTGCCTAGCCGAGGAAGAAGGTGGACCACGCAGATATGCTCGGTGCAGCTTTAAATCATTGGCGGGGAGAGTCTTCCAAGAGAACAATATGAATAAAGACCACACTATGAGATCCTGCATAGAAAGTAACGGGGCGGATAGACCAAGAGAAACTATTATAGACAAGGGAAGTAATGTCTTGGTGGGCCAGGGCAGATAACATCACTGGATCCCCCTACAGAGGGTCTTCCACAGCCCTCAACCAAGGTCCCCACAATCTCGCAAAATTTCCCATGGTTCCCCTGTCTAGTGAGGCTCACTCTTTCGTTGGATATAGTTGAATTAATGGTCGTTACCCAGTGTTCTACAGACGGGGGGACATATGCCTGCCATTTTTGGGCTATTATCTTGCGTGCCTGAAATAGACATCTCAATACGGCTTCCAGGTTGCCTGGCGGGACTCTACTGTCCTCCATGCACCCTAGGAGGCAAGTCATAGCCACTGGGTCAAGGGAGGATCCAAAAGCCTTATTGATCCTCTCGATTATCTCCACCCAGTAGGTATAGAGCCTTGGACACTTCCAAACCATATGTATGAGATCCCCTTTAGCTTTACACCTTGGGCATTCATTGTTTTGCCTCCACCCTAGTTTAAACATCTTTTGAAGGGTATAGTATACCCTATACAATATAAACAGGTGGGACAGTGTCTGCGCTGGAGCAATCGAAACCAATGCTCCTCGTTGTAAGATCTTGTCCCACTGTTCAGGAGTTACTAACCCCACGTCCCTTTCCCACCCCTCTCTACTCCTAGAGGGACCCGCTCTACTTATTGCTCTAACCCCCAGAGTGGTATTCATTACTGAAATTAAACCTTTAGATGTTCTTGCCTTGATTACTTTAAGAAGGGTGGGCATCTGGGTCCATATAACTGTTTGTGAGCTAAATTGTGCTTGGATGGCATAGCGAACCTGAAGGTATTTATAAAATGTCTTATTTGGTATATTGTATTGCCTTGTTAATTCTGAAAATGTTTTCATGGTATTACCCTCGAACAGGTGCATTAAACAATTTATGCCCTGTCTCTCCCACTCCCCAGGTTTCTCTATACTCATTACTTCCTGTAAGTTTTTATTACTCCATAGAGGGGAAAATTCTGTTACCCCAGCATACCCCAGCAATACCTTTGTTGTCTGCCATATTTTACTAACTAATTTTGTAGTCGGGCATTTATAGGGAAAAAGATCCGCCTCTAGGGCTTCCACAAGCAGCGTATGGGGATTCCCTGTTGGCAACAATCGACTATTGGAACTATTTGGCTCTGGGGTTCCACAACCCGCCAGGTGTTGCAACTGGGATGCCACAAAGTATAGTCTTGGGTGTGGAACCGCCATGCCCCCCTCTTTTACAGGGAGTTGTAGCGTCTGCAAGCTAATCCTGCCTTGACCACCCCTCCATATTAATTCTCTGAATATCGACTCTATTCTCTTAAACCACATTTGCCCTATCCAGATCGGGGAATTGTGAAGCAAGTATAGTATCTGCGGCTGCCATATCATTTTTATTAGGTTGCAGCGTCCTGCTACAGACAGAGGGAGTCGTTTCCATATATTGCTTTTTTGTTTTAATTTAACCACTTCCCGACGGCCGTACGACTTTATACGGCCGCAGGGTGGTTCTAATTCTTTAACTCGCCGTGTTTTTATGGCCTCCGCTCCTCCTGGCCACTGGGGGGCGCGCGAGCGCGTGCCTGCTGCATCACTGAGATGCCGATGCGCGTGCCTGTCGGCCGTGATGTCCGCCAGGCTCCCGCGATTGGCGGTTACAGAGACAAGGACGTGGATCTGTGTGTGTAAACACACAGATCCACGTCCTGTCAGGGAGAGAGGAGACCGATCTGTGTCTCTTGTACATAGAGACACAGATCGGTCACCTCCCCCAGTCAGTCCCCTTCCCCCACAGTTAGTAACACTCACTAAGGTACACATTTAACCCCTCCCTCACCCCCTAGTGTTAACCCCTTCAATGCCAGTCACATTTATACAGTAATTAGTGCATATTTATAGCACTGATCGCAGTATAAATGTGAATGGTGCCAAAAATGTGTCAAAAGTGTCTGATGTGTCTGCCATAATGTCGCAGTCCCAATAAAAATCGCAGATCGCCGCCATTACTAGTAAAAAAAAATAATAAAAAATAATAAATCTGTCCCCTATTTTGTAGGCGCTATCGTATCGGCCTAGACTGAGAAAAGATTTAAATTTATTTTTTTAGCTATTTATTATAGCAACAAGTAAAATTTTATTTATTTTTTTCAAAATTGTCGCTCTATTTTTGATTATAGCGCAAAAAATAAAAACCGCAGAGGTGATCAAATACCACCAAAAGAAAGCTCTATTTGTGGGAAAAAAAGGACGTCAATTTTGTTTGGGAGCTACGTCGCACGACCGTGCAATTGTCAGTTAAAGCGACGCAGTGCCGAATCGCAAAAAGTCCTCTGATCAGGAGGGGGTATATGTGCCCAGTAAGCAAGTGGTTAAGTAAAAGTAGGGCAATATTAGTATTAGCATATTGGCTAACATCCTTCGTTACCCAAATCCCCAAGTATTTTAATTTTGTGACCATGCTCAGTTGGGAAACACCTGGCAATATCTGGGGACCAAGTGGATCTAATGGTAACAAGGCAGATTTTTCCCAGTTGATGGCCAGGCCTGAAAATTGCCCAAATTCCACAACCATTTTCATCACTCTATGTAATGAGGTTCCAACATCTCCTAGGAAAAACAGAACATCATCCGCAATTCTGTCTTCCCCCAGCTGCCTTCTAAACCCCATTATATCCGTCCTCGATCTAGCCATAATTGCCAGAGGCTCCATAGCAAAGGCAAACAAAAGGGGGGATAGGGGGCACCCCTGTCTCGTCCCTCTCTCCAACTGGAACACTTCTGACAGCTCATTGTTTTGATTTTAGCTCTTGGTTCGCTGTACAGTAATTTAAACCAATTGATAAAAAAGGGTCCAAAGCCAAAGTCCTCTAACACTTTCCACAAATATGTCCATTCTAGGCTATCAAAGCCTTTGCGGCGTCGAGAGACAACACCGCTCTAGAGCCTTCGTTATCTGTTGGTGTCTGTAGGTTTAGAAAGATCCTTCTAATGTTGGTACTTGTTGCCCTGCCTGGTATAAAACCTGACTGGTCAGGATGGATAAGATAATTGATGCATCTATTTAAACGAGTGGCGAGTACTTTGGCTAGGATCTTTACATCAGTGCATAATAGGGAAATTGGGCGGTAAGATGAAGGGTCCAGTTGGTCTTTCCCCTCCTTGTGTATTACGATGATGGTCGCTTCCGACATTGAGCTAGGAAGTGCCCCCCCCCCCCCTGCTGGATCAGAAGGCCCCTTAGGAAAGCTTTCAAAGAGTCCCAGACTATCCCCGTCGATGCCGACCACGTATTGATTTGTACATACTCTTTCAATTTAGACACCAGGTTTCCTGAGTCACCAATTAACTCAAGCCAACCCGGATTCATTTTCCACTCACTGCGGGGAGTCTTAGCCCCGATCTTTATTGTCAGCACCAGCGGGGAATGGTCCGAAACCCCTCTAGACCCGTACTCTATCCCCTTCACCAGGGGCAGTGCTTCCTCGTTACCCATGGCCATGTCAATTCTAGAAAGGGTACGATAAGAACTGGAATAACACGAATATTGACGTGTCTGTGGGCAGCAAGTTTGCCATATGTCCCTCATACCCATTTCCTTCAGGAACCGTGCCAGTCGGCCATTACTTGGTGTACTGGATTTGTTCCCAGGAGGAAATCTATCCAGGCTTCTATCCAGAACCTCATTGTAGTCACCCACCGCTATTACTGGGATTCCTGTTTTATCCAGTGTAAACTCAAGGAGCCTATATAGTTTGTCAAGCTTAAATGGAGAGGGAATATAGATGTTAGCCAGGACATATGGTCTGTTCGCAATTAAGTGTAGCGCTACCCCCGCAAGGAGCCGCTGGTTTGTTTTTGGGATCGGCATATTGAGTTACCTTGATATGGCCCAGGGGTGCAGTTGTAGAAACAAACAGTGAGCGAAGGTCCAGACAGCGAATAAAGGTTTTTCCAATGCTTTATTTTCCAGGCCAACACAGCCAACATCAACATATATTGGGAAGGATGAGGTTGATGAAGAGAGAGAGAGAGAACCTTGCAGTATCAGGCCTGGATATTAAATGGAGCAGTCAGTACTGCTCTGTATAGTACCAATTTGCAACTCGTCGCCACTCCAACTGAGTGGGTAAAGTGCCCCCGGACAGACCCCCTTTTATAAGCCTGTCAACCAAGATGTCACTTAGGATTTTTGGGAGGAACAGGCCTCTCTCACAGGCCTGGCTCTAGGGCCTCTGCCACAGGCCAATTACAATAACTGAGCTAGGTAGATAAATGGAGCGAATCCTCCCAGTAGATTTCTGCATTGGTCACCAGATGACAGCAAACATACCTGTCAGTACTCTGGTCACCAGATCCCCAATTGGTTTGTTCAGGCTCTGTTGGACAACCTGCCCCCGGATCCTCCTCAAACCGACTCCCCAATCGAACGGCACCCAGCCTGGGATCCTTCAATAGATCCTTCAATAGAACCGGGAACCCAGCAAGTCACTGGGGTCCCCTGGTACTTCCGGATGAGGTTCCAAGTAGTCTGGAATTTCGGCCAGGTGGGCCTTGCCGGCGGGGCCCATGGATGCGCGCACCCTGAAGGTGGATGCCGCACCTGGAACGGGGACCCCGCAAAGATTTTAGAACACATGACACCTGTCACAGATATACTCCTCTCCAGCACGCCCCGTGAGGAAAAAAAAAACTCTGATTGGCTGCTGGAGAAACTTACTCCGCCAGAACCCCTCTGCCGCCAACTGCTGGCCAGGGATGGCATTGCATCCCTGGACCACAGACTGACTGTAACATCTCTGATGTTAACTATGCAGAACGAGCGCCGCTGTATCTCATCCAGCCGTTCTGCAAGACGTCCGCGTCACTTCCTGTGCGCGGACGTCTGCGTTCCACGCTGGAACGCGGAAGTGCGACCAGCGCTCCTTTCCGATTTCCCCGCGAAATCGCGGCTATTTAAATCCCCAGAGATGACGGCAGGGTGTTCCGTTATTTTGGCGGATACCTGCCGTCACCTGGGAACACCCTGCCTGCACCCAGAACCTCAGGATCTTCCACAGACCTCCTCATCCCTGCTGCTCCCAACCCTTGGACCACAGAGACCTCTGATAACCTGAGCCTGACTTGTACTGGCCCTTACAGCCTCCACTTCCAGAGACAGCCTGATTACAACCAGGAACCCGCTCCACATGGACTACAAACCCCAGCAGAACCGCAAGTATCTTTGTACCTGATACCAAATACCTGTCTGCATATTACTACTTACATTGTCGGCTGCAGTAGGTTCTGGTTACCTTGTGTCCCATCAGACTGTATCGGACTGTGCCTATATCTAAGGTATCTCTATCAATGTGAAGTAACATTATAGATTACCATACACCGCAGAAGGTATCATATAGTATTCACCAATTGTTTATCATCATCATTTATTATTCTCACATGAGTGTTCCCTATAGTTTGTGAGACTTCTCATTATTACCTCTACACATTAGCTTATGAGTTAATAAGCTAAACTTCATGTAGGTTTCGGTTTGAGGATATGATGATTTAACCCCAAACTTTCTGACTACATAGAGAGTAGCTGGTGGTTAGACCTGACAAGCCTCTGCATCTGCGATCCAACACAAATAACTAGATCTACACCGCAGTGTCATTACATACCTTACACTGACCCAGTGGACATTTCTGGAATGACAGAAGTCCCAAAATTTAAACAAATTGTGAATGGGAGCAAAGTAACTCTCCCATTCCCCATTAACTTTAGCGTAGTGCCCATACTGAAAGTAAGGGGGCGCTACATAAGCAAAAGAGAAATACATACCGTCCCTGATCATCTATACAGGACTCTGTGCAGGTGAACATCATTCCCCTCTCCACCATTATGCTCACCCCCCTTGAGTAAGAGGAGTGTACCAAATGGTACTGGGATTGGAATTTCCGACTATTTAGCTGGGCAACTGTGTCCCTGGTCAAATGTGTCTCTTGTAAGCACAGAAGTCCCGGCCTTCCCTCCTCCAGGAGCGACATAACTGATATTCTCTTAGTTGGGTCCCCCATACCTTGCACATTCCATGAGGTAATGGCCAATGTCTTATCCTGCATCTAACAGTGTTAATGTGATAGTAGGATACTCCGACCTAGTCCAGCAGCAAGAATCTATATCCATCTCACTCCTCACTGTGTAGTCCCCTGAGTCAATGTCTGTCCTCCCTCCTCTCCCTCCTCTCGCTTCTCCACTTCCCATCCACTCCTCCTGTGGCAACAAAAGTATTAATAGATGTGGTGTACGCTCCCTGCTCCCTACCCTAGTCCTCTGCCCCCCTTCCCTCCCAACCCTCCCTTGTCCTGCCCTACTGGGCTCCCCCTTGGGGCTTTTTCCATGACCGCTCTTCTTACACCATCATTCATCAACTCTACACCAAACCAAGTGTCTCCCATCCTCTCTCTCCCCTAACCCCCCAAAAAAATATATAGCGACAGCACTCCCCCCACAAAAGTATTTACCCCCCCCCAAAAAAACACATGAAAAGACACAGCCCCCCCTTAGGTGAATCACCTGGTGTTAAGGCCCTAAAAGCAGGTGATACAATCATCAATAAATATTATTGAAAACATATGTACATATCAACATTATTAAACTTTATCAAAAATAAAAAACAATACAAAAATTACTAAATATTGCTTGAGTGTTACTAAAGTGACTGAAGTGACTTTAAAAAATATTAGCTAGATTCAGGTAGATGGGCGCATCTTTGTGCCGGCGTAATTCAACATATATGCGCTACGCCGGCATAAGTCAGAGAGCAAAATAGATGATTCACAAAGCACTTGCTCTCCAATTTGCGCCGGCCGAACCTAAATTTGAAGGCGTAAGCCAGTGTAAGTGTAAGTGGAAGTGAACTTATGCAAATGATTGTCTGAGCGTGGTGCAGTGGATTACGCCCGGCCTATCTTCAACGGAGCATGCTCAGTGATGTCGAAGTATGATCGCTTCCTTGTGCGCATGCTCACAACTAGGCTGGCCGAACTTCCCGTTGTACGCCGGCCTACCGGCTTGCTCTGAGTGCATAAATACGCCCAGACATGCGTCTGTCCGACGCAAAATTACATCCTGATTTTCCCCCCCTGAGCAAGGTAATTTTGCTGTTTGTTTGTTATTGCTTCTTTTGCTGTACGATCGCTGCTCCCGTCAGCAAAAGGAAGAAGAACTTTTCTCCACAGGAGAGGGCAATAGTTATTGTTGGTATGGAGTAGTATGATCGCTTCCTCCATGGTGCGGAGAGTTGGGATACCACCCGCGCCAGGAAGCAAGAAATTCTGGACACAATAGCCACTCAAGTTAGTGCCCTTGGCAATGCCACCCGCAGCGCCAAGGACATTAACAAAAAAATAAATGACCTGCGGCTCCATGTGCGGGAGAAGCTTGCGACTATTCGCAAGCACCAGAGTGGCACGGGGGGTGGACCACCCTGCAACATTGCACTGACCCCGGATGAGGAGAAGGTCGCCCGGTGCATGCAGAGGGATCATTTGGAGGGAGTTGAGGGGTTTGATTCCCGGGATGATGCCTCGAGGACAGGTAAGTGTTTTATATCCCCTATTTGGTGTGTAGCATGTGAGGGGGTGAAAGGGAACATGTGACAAGTGTGTGGGTCCCCCAATATGTGACTGCTTTGTGTCATCCACAGATGTGCAGGAGGGAGCGGGCCCATCTGGTGGCGGTGGCCGTCCCACCACATCTTCCCCGGAGCAGCCTCAGGAAGACCCCCAAGATGCTGCGGTGATGGGGAGTGTCCACACTTCTCCTCTCGAGGAGGTGGTGGAGGAGTCGGTGGACCTTGGGCATATCGGGCTCATTATAGAGGAGTCCAGTTTTATGGCTGGGCCCTCTCATACCTCCACCCCCATCAGGGGAAGCCCCTCTGTGTCTCCCACCAGCAGGGGAACCACCTCAAGGGGCTCCCCATACACCCGCTCCCTTGAGTCTTCTGCCCCAAGAAAGGCGACGCGGAATACGAGGGGTGTACCCATTAGTGTTCAGGACCAAATAGCCCTGGACCAGAGCCAGCAGACCCGGCATATGGGGGAGATAGCTGGGCACCTGCAGCAGATGGCTCATAACACTGGCCAAATCCATGAGGCAGTGCTGGATGGCAGTTGTAACAGCTCTGCAGTGGCCACCTGTGTGGTGGACCTGCAGGCCACCACTGTCATCCTGGTGGACAAGGTAGATAGCCTTATTGAGGCCATAAACGCCAACACGGCTGCCATCCAGGAGGAGGGGAGACAGCGGCAACGCACTCAGCGGCATAACATGACCCGGCAGCTGAGGATGCAGGCCCAGACCAACGGATTTCTGAGGCGGATTGCGGTGGCCTTGGAGGGCAGGCAGCCATCACCTGCCAGGAGTGGCCCACCCAGGGATGAGCCACCTCCAGATTTCCCACCCCAGGCTCCCCCCAGGCAGCTGAGGAGCCAGAGAGGTGCCAGCAACAATAAGAATCGTAGCAGGACAGAGAAGAAGAAGGTCTTTTCCTTTATTCCTTTTTTCTTTTTTTGTAAGATCCCTGTACTTGATAAACCCTACCCTACAGGAAAAATAATTACCTAAACACGAACTGGACATTTAAATCTAAAACTAGTCCCTTTTTTTTTTCATTCCCCCATCCCCCCTTTTTTTTTTGGCACGTACACGCATCACAAAGGTGTTTTTTTTTGGTCATAACTGGGTGTTTAATTGTATAATTGTTATTATAATTGTATAATTATATAACTATATCGTTTTTTTTTCAGGGTAAGGGTATTGGATAAATAAGGGGTAGTGACACTTGGTACTGTATTAGGTACTACTGTATAATATAAGATTGGATATATAGGTAAACACATAATAAACACATAATAAAATAGATACATATAGATAGATATTTACACTTCAAGATTAAATAAATTCACCAATTAATTAAGAGAAGGGGGACAGGAGAAAGGGGAGGGGAAGGAAGGAGAAAGGGGAATGGGGAAAAGAGAAACCAATAACTAATAACTAAATATTAGATCAAAGAACTACGGAATAAAAACAATGGCGAAGAAAGGTCCAAAAGTTACAGAAAGTGGGAAAGGGAACTCCATAAAGACGTATATGGTACAGGATAAAGCAGATCAAAGGGTAGAACAAGAGGTGGAGGAGACAGAAGAATTAGCCCCCCCCTTTAGAGAGTTCAGTAGTTGGAAATTTTAATAGGGAGGAAATAAAACCTCCTCAAGAAGAGCAACAGCAAACATCAGAAGTGGAGAATAGAAAAGTAATGGATAATTTCTAAATGCCTTCTACCAAACAAGACATGGCTGAGCTGATGAAATACTTGGAATGCACAATTAAAGGTGAATTAAATGCAACCAGAGCAGATATTAAAGGTGTATTAACACGAGTTGAAGAATCAGAGGCACAATTAGATGAACACAAAAAAGCTATCCTGGAATTACAGGAAAGAGCTGATAGGGACTGGATAGAAATGAGGAACCTCCGATATAAGCTGGAGGACCAAGAAAATAGAAGCAGACAAAGTAATTTAAGGGTCCGAGGTTTACCAGAATCGGTAAAAAGTAAAGACCTAGAAGATGTGATTCGGGAAATATTTAATAAAATAAGGAAAAAAGAAGCAAAAACACTGCTAGCCTTTGATAGAATACACAGAGTACAGAAATCCATGAAAGCTCCTTCTGAAACATCAAGAGACGTAATAGTAAGATTCTCCCAATATAAGGATAAACAACAAGTTCAATACGGTATGAGAAATACTGAAGATATTGAATACGGAGGATCAAGGCTGCTTCTCTTTACGGACCTTTCACAAGAAACATTGGCACGAAGAAGAGCTCTGAAACCTTTGATTAATCAGCTACAAGAGAAAAAGATTTACTATAGATGGGGATTCCCAGCATGTTTAACAGCTAAAAACCTAGGGATATCAGCTGTCCTGCGATTCCCAGAAGATCTGAAAGAATTTTGTACCAAGATGGAATTGCCATATATTAATATAGAAAACTGGGATTTTTTTTTTTTTTTTACAGGAGACTCATTTTAAGTTGTCCTCTAGGGCTGGATTAAACTCTAGACACTTACCACTATGGTTTCATGGATATTCAACTAATAAAAGATCTAAAGGTATAGCAATAGGATTTGATAGGAATAGCCTCTTTGTGTTAAAAGATATGGAATCAGATTCTGAAGGGAGGTATCTTTTTGTTAAGTGTTCCTTGTTTAATAGAATGTATACTCTAGTTAACATCTACTGCCCTAATACGCACCCCTGTCTCTTTTTTGGAAAAGTGTTGAATAAACTGGAAAAATTCAGAGAGGGGGGTGTGATTATGGCAGGTGATCTTAATTTTGTGTTTGATCCAGCCCTGGATACTCAACCCCTCTCCCTACGTTCGGGAGGAAGGGTTCTTAAGGTTATTAAAAGAAAATTACACCAACAACAATTAGTAGAAATTTGGAGGATCCTTCACCCTAAAGGAAGGGATTTTACATACTACTCTCAGGTACACTCCACTTACTCGAGAATTGATCATATTTATTTAGACCACCAGCTCATGGAAGGGGTAACGAATATAGAGGGGAAATCTATAACCCTCTCGGATCACGCTCCAGTGATGGCCCTATTAGATTTTGAAGATGTTCCGGTTAGGCAGAGATCCTGGAGATTAGATGAATCTCTCCTGTATGATCATAGTGTTAGTGATGCATTGGAAAGGGATTTAAATTAATTTTTTGAAGAAAATAATATAGAAAATATTGCACCATCTACACTACGGGAAACCCATAAAGTATTTATGAGAGGGAGATTAATAGCGGAAGGGGCAAAAAGAAGGAAGATCTGGGCAGCGGAAAAAAAACTGATTCTACAGGAAATTCAGGAGCTGGAGCAGGTACATAAAGAGTCAATTGACAGTAAAATAATGGAGGAGCTAACAAGAAAACAAGAGTAATTGTAGAATTTGTTAGAACAGGAGACAAAAAGAGTATTCTTAAAAACAGCTAAAAAACAATATGAATTTGGCAATAAGTCTGGGAGACTATTGGCAGAAGCAATTAAATCGGAATTTTATTGCAAAAATAAAAGACAAAAAGGGGACCCTGAAACATACAACTAGAGATATCAGTAAAAACTTCCTTGAGTACTATCAATCTTTATATAAAGTAAGCGATAGTCAGGATAAAGAAGAGATACAGAATAGGAAAGAGAAAGTTGAACAATATCTTAAGAAAATAAAACTATTAGCTATTTCAGAAGAAGAGTCAAATAAATTAAAATTCGAGATATCTAAGGAAGAAATTCAGCAGGCAATTAAAAATAGTAAGAATGGAAAAAGCCCAGGACCGGATGGGTATACATCCCTGTATTACAAAAAAATTCTTGGAATACTTATTTTTTCTATTTCTATTGTTATATGAACTCCATCGGAGAGGGGATGAAAATACGTAAAGAAGCACTAGGAGCTCATATAACAATATTACCAAAATAATCGAGATATTGTTGCCACACAGCACGTGCGCAAGCAGTATTAAATTACTTTTTTCTTATAATAATTTCATGTTGTGCAGGGACATTTATAATCACGTGCCACTACTATAGACACACAGCAGGTGTGATATTTAAATGAATTTTTAATTTTTTTTTTCACTTTAAGCATTATTAAAATGGCTGCTCCAGAAAAAACGGCCGTTTTTAAAAGTTTTTTTTCCATTAATACATGTTCCCTGGGGCAAGACCCGGGTTCTGAAAGATGTTTTCCAACATTAAATTGAACATTGGTCTTTAAAATGAGCGTTTTTGAATTCGAACGTTCGAGTCCCATAGACTTCAATGGGGTTCTAAATGTTCGCGCGAACCCGCGGTCTGTTCGAACGTTCTGGTGCGAACCGAACCCGGGTATGTTCGGCTCATCCCTACTCTTTAGCTCCCCCCCCTCTTGGCTCAATGTTACTGTGTACACAGCCAGGAGGAGGAGCCAAGGAGAGACACAACCGAGAGAGCTGTGCTGCTGGTATGTGGGACAACTTCAGTGAGAGAGAGAGGACACAGTAACCAGGAGGGAAGGAGGGGGGCAAGCAGATATGAGGTGAATGAATGAAGTGATGGGAGAGGAGAGGGCGGTATGGGGATATGTGCTGGGGAGTGATTTGAGAGGAAAGAAGATATGTGCTAGTGGGGAGTCTGTCCCCCCCCCCCCACTAGCACATATCTTCTTCCCTCTCAAATCACTTTCCCAGCACATATCCCCATACCACCCTCTCCCCCCAAATTAAAAGATGCTCTGCCCCCCTGTGCTCATCCCACCCTGTCCCCCTGTGCTAATCCCACCCTGTCCCCCTGTCCTCATCCCACCCGGTCCTCATCCCACCCTGTCCCTCTGTCCTCATCCCATGAAAATGACAGGACGGGTCTTAAAAAGGAAGGGGTGCGTCATATATAAAGTAGGGGGTGCGCAAGTTTCACCAGGCCTAGGGCAGCACGAAACCTAAATAAACCCCTGCAAACAACCCATCTACAGTGTGAGGATGAGATTTTTTTATCTGAACCACAGTCAAACAAGGAATAGTGGTAGATAGCTTGCTTGGATCGGGATGGTCCGGATGCAGTGCGTGCACATGTGACCCCCTGAGCCATGATAGGCGTGAGGGGTGCCTTGGTGCTGAGTACTGGGAGGAAGCCTTGCACCTAAGCCCCCCCCCAGGTACCCCGTGGTTGGATGCGGCTGCTCGTGAGCCATGCGGAGCGGACCTTTCTCTGACCCCCCCAATGGCACACCAAGATGAGGCGGCCCCTCCCCTGCCCATGCCCCCCCATCCGACATCTGCAACCCCCAAGCAAAATGCCTGTCGAGGGGCCAGGGTCCAGCAGAGACCCCAGCACCTGCAGCCCCAATATATTATTAAAACCCAAAACCAGGAATGGGGGAGTACTGCCGATCAGCACCATAGCTGGACTGGGGAGAGATCAGCATCAGAAGGACTACTGCTGATCAGAACCAAACCAAAACTGGGGGGCACATTTGATCAGCCGGGGACCGGAGGAGATCACCAGGACCGGAGGAGCACAAGAGACACACAGTAAGCATAGTACTCTACAATCTACATCTTAGTATAACGGAGTAGAGGATCATCTACTGGCCCCCTGTCCAGCCAGATATAGCCAGATACGGCAGACCTAGCTCTGCCCCTCCCCAGCCGTACTGCCCCCGACTGATACCTGTAGCCCTGAAAAAAAAGTGAAGAGAAGAGGAGCCCGCAGCAGCCACACAACCTCCTTGTTGAACCGCAACCTGAAAGTGACGTCAGCCTTCCCACTTGTCTAAACCAACTAGTAATGGGGAAGGGGATACAGGGAGCCTAGATCCAAGTGACTAAAAAAGAGACAGTTACTCAAACAGCACAGAGAGAAATTATCTATTTTATTTGGATATTTCGGAGTAGGACATAGGGAAAGATGAAAAATGTCCTGGTTAAGGAGGAAGAAAGGTAGAGACCAGCTTAGAGAGGAAAGTATCTAAAGGAATTTTCCGTCGGTATCTAAAGGAATTTTCCGTCGGAATTCCGATGTTCCGATGTTCTATTTCTAAACACAGACGAAAAAAAAAATCAGATGGGGCCCACACACGATCGGAATTTCCGATGAAAAAAGTCCATCTGACTTTTTTCATCGAAAATTCCGATCGTGTGTACGCTGCATTAGTCTCAGGACAACCTCAAAGTTAGATGTTGATCCAGATCAATTTGAAGGAATGACCAAAAATGATATTGATTTGTCTTACACCAAAGTGAACGGTCAGTAAGGCATTGGGCAGGGGATGGTGTCAGTTTTTTTATTTTTATGTATTGATTTTTTTACAAATTCAATTCGTTTTTTGAGGGGAAGAGTTTGGGGCAGTGTTGGAAGGGCCTTGGGGAGTACACCACCAGTAGTTTTTTTTTATATTGTTTTTTTACAATAATTTTTTTTTTATTTAATGCATTTTTTTTTCAACCCTGTTGGTGGGCTTTGGTGAGATATCATAGGTGTAAACAGCCCTGTCATCTCCCCTTTGAGACAGAGTAGGGGACTGGATATAGAGATTCCCCAGTTCCTTTCTCAGCAGCCTCAGCATTGAAATGAATAAACAGAAGAAAGCGAGGATTATTCATAAACTAAAGCACCAGTTTACTCTGCTCAGTTATCACAGGACACAGTGAGTGATTGGTAGCGATTCCAATTTAGAAAAGCAAGGGGCCAGTAAATTACATATTTTCCGGTCCCTTCCTCCGCTCTCCTTTCTGATACATCCCCCCAGCAGCCAGCAGGAGAGGAGAGGAGGGAGTCTGGCTGCGTGGGTTGAAGGGGGGGGGGCAGAGGAGGACAGGGAGCCCCAGGAGCGGCCAGACTGATAAGGTGGGCAGGGGTAAGTTGGTGTAGGTCTTTGCTCTGCCTGGCTCGCCGCTGTGTCCAATGGGGGCCGTGAAGGGGTTTTTAGATGTGCGTCCCAGGGCCGCGGGGTCCTTCTTAATGCATGCAGATGGGTCCCCTTTGTCCAGGTTTCAATTTCAGTTTTAAGGAAATGTTTAAGGTTTTGGGTTTGGATGAGAAGGAATTTTCTTCTCATTCTTTCAGGATTGGAGTCGAAACAGAGGCAGCTAGGTGTGGGATGGATGCTGAGGCAGTTAAGCACATTGGTAGGTGGGAGTCTTGTCGATTTGGGCTATACATTCACCACCATCTGCTGGTGGTGTTGGAATAGTCATGGGCTTTGTGGGGGTAGTGTATAGGGCTGTGATGGTTTTGGGCTTGCTAAGGTCATGGTGGCTTGTTTCTTTCTTTTCTTTTTTTTTTTACTTTCAAAGTTTTTTATTAGCAAATTCACAAAAGACAGCAAATCACATTGCATTGCATTGAGAAGATCATCATTTAGACATACATATTGGAGTAAAAATAAAAAAGACAAACATATCCAATGGGAATAAAAAGATCATCTAAGATCCAAAACATGTATAACAAACCAAGGGTAGGTTTATCCTAGTAATCAGCAACCATCATGGACAGTGAAGGACCTACCAAAACAGTATGGTAAGTGAGCTCAGTCTGTAAGTTGAGAGTTGCAATGTAAATATAAACTCCAGATAAGAGAGCAATGTAAAGGAGGGAGAGAAAGGGGGAGAGAAAAGGGGAAATAAAAAAGAATAGGAGAAAAGAAAGAATCAACTTATGCTGAAAAGAGAAAGTCAGAAGAAAATAGGAAAAGAGGAATTGTGCCTCGTGTCCCTAAGTTGAGGTGAATAATGTCTAGTTTACGACCTTGGAGCCGCCAAGGGTTCCATTTTGCATCGTAAATAGGTATTCTGACTCCGATTGTTGTGATAGCGATATATCCCTTGCTGAGACCTCTATGCCTGGCCTGTATAAGCAGATATACTCACTGCGGACAATCCTTGTCAGACAGCTGAACTCGTCAATACCGATTCATTCAAAAGAGGTGTTTATTCTTTAAACTTCAGGGGTTACAGCAGATAACAGGAACAGCAGATGAATGGTGATAGTATTGTGCGGTCAAAAGATGATGCCTTTCCTACCTACTGAGCAGAGTACATGAGTGTCCTTCTACATGTGGCTTGCTGGCTGAAGAGATGACACAGGAAGTACTCCACACAGGAAGCAGGGAGGGGCATTCATACATTGAAAATATGTGGTAACTCAAAGAATCACATAAACATGTGCATTGCAACAAAGGCCACTAGATGGCAGCATAGGATAACACATAGATTTAGCTATGAGAAAATAGTAGGCAAACCACACTATATAAACTCTAATCTATATAACAATGCTAGTATTAACTGAGGCTATGCATCTCATAGCCTATGCCCCTATTGGGGCAGCACACTCCCCGTCTGGCATGATAATGCCACTATTTACATAATACAACGGTAGTTATGCAAATAAACAACAGCGCAATTTGCTTGATGTCTTGAAAACCTGAAAGACATAATGGAGAACATGCATATAATGCAACAACATCTATAATATAAGGCTTCAAGTTGTGACAACTAAAGTTCCAGATACTTCCTTCTCGAAGTCGCAGGTAGGATCCAACAGCATACCCAAGTAAGTTCAGCCTCCAAACGGCAAGAGCAAAATGAGTTCCGTGATAGGTCTGATGAAAGTCTTTACAGTCCCTTGTCTTGAAACTTTCACCTCCACCTTACGTACCTTACCGTCATCACTAGGAACGCTCTTTACAATAAGACCCATAGGCCACTCGACTCTTTCAGCTTGCTGATCCTTAAGCAGAATGAGATCTCCAACTTGGACGTTAAGGTTCGGGCGTTGCCATTTCCTGCGTCCTTGCAGAGTAGAAAGATACTCCATCTTCCAACGATTCCAGAAGCAGTTGGCAAGGTGTTGTACTCGCTTCCACTGATCGTAGCACAGATTTCCTGATTTAAAGTCTCCAGGTGGCACGGGAACAGTCCCAAGCTTCTGGGTAAGAAGAGTGGCTGGAGTAAGGATAGTTGGGGTCTCTGGATCTGTAGACACTGGAACAAGTGGTCTTGAATTGATTATGGCAGATGCTTCTGCCAGGAAGGTGGTTAGAATCTCGTGGGTAAGTCTTGTGGAATTCAAGTCCATGAGCATTGAGTCCAGTATTTTTTGCGTGATTCCTATCATTCTCTCCCATGAACCACCCATGTGAGACGAATGAGGAGGATTGAAAATCCATGTGCAGCCTCTTTCAGCTAAAAGGTCTTGTATTGGCCTAGAGTTGAGCTGTAACTCTCGACAAGCTCCAACGAAATTAGTTCCACAGTCGGATCTTAGTGTCTTGACTGGTCCTCTGATGGCAAGGAACCGTCTTAGAGCATTGATGAAACTTGAGGCATCCATAGATTCTATTACTTCAATGTGTACTGCACGTACACTCATGCAGGTGAACAGCACTGCCCATCGCTTACTATTGGCTAGGCCACCTCGTGTTCTGCGGGCTGTTACCATCCATGGTCCGAAGACATCCAGACCAACGTCAGTAAAGGGTGGGTCAGTACTTAACCTGTCAGCTGGCAAATCTGACATTTGCTGTTGCTGATGTTTCCCTCTTAGTTTGCAGGACTGAACACAGCTGTGCAGTGTAGCTGTAATCTGTCTTTTTGCTCCTATAATCCAAAGGCCTGCAACTCTTATGGCTCCCTCTGTGAAGTGTCTACCTTGGTGTTTCACCCTTTCATGGTAGTGCCGTATGAGCAAAGTGGTGATGCGATGGCGAGCAGGTATAATGAGAGGATTCTGTTCTTGCTCACTGAACTTAGCCTTGTTTAGGCGTCCACCAACCCTTAACGTGCCATCATTGTCAATGAATGGGTTCAGGTTAGCGATTGGACTGTTTTTTGGAATGTCCCCCTTGTCACGGATACGTCAGATTTCTGAGCCAAAGACATCCTGTTGTACACTGCGTATTACGATCAGTTCAGCTTCAGCAATGTCTTTTGCAGAAAGAAGCTTTTGGCACATGTGCCAACCTTGACAGTGAGCATCTGTGAGCTTCGTGTGAAAGCAGTGTGCAATATGAACTAACCTTGCGGTGGTGCGTACCAGCCTTGTCCACTTGGAGAAACGTTCAAAGCGTTGACAGCCCAAGGCACGTCTTTGTTCAGTTCTGGTGACAAGGGTTTTAACTTCAGGACGAACCTCTGGATCTTTGTCGGGTTCTAGAAGACTGAAGACGTCAGCCGTGGTTTCTTCTGGATCAGCCAACAAGAATTCAGGACCTGTTAACCAAGAAGAATTTACGAAGGCACTCGCAGACACTGGCCTGGTGCCATGATCTGCACGATTCATTTCAGATGGAACATAATGCCATTGTTCAGGTTTAGATGATTTTCTTATTCTTTCTACACGGTTGCTGACATAGACATAGAAACGTTTAGTCTGGTTGTATATGTAGCCCAGAACAACCTTGCTGTCTGTGTAGAATTTGATGTCATCTATCTGAATGTCTAGCTCACGCAGTATGAAATCTGCAATCTCTACAGCTAGCACAGTCCCACAAAGTTCAAGCCTAGGAATTGTGTGTTCAGGCTTGGGTGCTAACTTAGCTTTCCCAAACAGAAACCCTACATGGGTTAGATTAGCCGAATCCCTTACCTTGAGGTAGGCAACAGCCGCTATGGCCTCAGTAGATGCATCTGAGAAGATGTGCAGCTCTTTCCTCCGACTGGTAGCAAGGGAAGTCGGAGTGTAGCAGCGTGGTATACGGATTCCATCTAAGGCATGTAACGACTGTTTCCAGGACTCCCACCTTGAAAGTTTGTCTATTGGTAGTGGGGCATCCCAATCTTTGATAGTCTCTGAGAGCTGTCTAAGTATGGATTTACCTTGTATGGTGATGGGAGCCACAAATCCCACTGGATCGTATAGGCTGTTCACCACTGACAGAACTCCACGCCTGGTAAATGGCTTGTCTGCAGAGCTGACTTGAAAGCCAAAGCTGTCTTTTAATAAGTCCCACCGTAGGCCCAGACTTCTCTGCACAGGTGGCATGTCCATCCCCAGATTTAAGTCTTTAAACCCTGTAGCATGATCGCCAGGTTGAAAGGCTTTCATAACAGCAACACTGTTTGAGGCAATCTTGTGTAGTCTGAGGTTAGCCTCAGAAAGCATAACTTGTGTCCTTTGAAGCAGGTCTATGGCTTCTTCCGCTGTAGGTAAAGATTTAAGTCCATCGTCCACATAGAAATCTCTCTCGACGAAATGTCGAGCATCTGCGCCATACTCCTGTTCTCCATCAAGAGCAGTCCTTCGTAAACCGTATGTTGCGACGGCAGGTGAGGGGCTATTTCCGAAAACATGAACCTTCATGCGGTATTCAATCATCTCATTGTTCATGTTGTTGTCACGGTGCCACAGAAACCTTAGGAAGTTCCTATGGTCTTCTCGTACAATAAAGCAATGAAACATTTGTTCAATGTCCACAGTTATGGCAACTGGCTCTCTTCTGAACCTCATGAGTACACCTACAAGGTTGTTGGTAAGGTTAGGACCAGTGAGAAGAATATCGTTCAGGGATACGCCCTGATGCTTGGCACTGGAGTCGAACACTACCCTAATTTGTTTTGGCTTACGTGGATGGTACACTCCGAAGAAGGGTAGGTACCAGCACTCATCGTGTATTTGAAGAGGTGGAGCTGGCTCAGCATGCTCATTGTCAAAGATCCTCTTCATAAAGGTAATGAAATGGTCCTTCATTTCAGGCCTGTTCTTTAATGTTCGTTGAAGTGAGTTGAATCTGGATAAAGCCTGTTCCCGATTGTTTGGCAGTTTGACCTTTTCAGCACGAAGAGGCAATGGTGCAACCCAGCTGTTAGACTCATCCTTGAAGAATTCTTTGTCCATTATTTTGATGAACTCTCTGTCTTCAACTGACAAGGCTATTTTGTTGTCGTCACTTGTGGTACAAAACACTGTGGTACCTAGGTTGTCATCACAAAGGATAGGAGTGACATCAGGTACTTGGATGATGTCAAGAGGCTTCTCCTTTATTTCATAATGGTGAGGGCACTCTTTGAAGTGGGATGCGCGTCCATTTCCTAACATGTAAGTTTTGAAGGAGTGGATCTCAGATGATGTACATATTCTATCCAAGCATACATCGCCCACTATTACCCAGCCTAGATCAAGTCTTTGTGCATAAGGGGCATCCTCAGGTCCATCACACTGCTCACGTACCTTATGTACTCTAAGAATGTCTCTTCCTAGCAAGACTAAGATTTCAGCATTCATGTCCATTGCGGGAATCTCATTAGCAAGGTGCCTTAAGTGAGGATGGTGATATGCAGCCTCTGGAGTAGGAATCTCTTCTCTTTCGTCTGGTATCTGGTCACACTCGACTAATGTTGGTAGGAGTATGCCCTCTTTCCCTTCGATATGAGACACCATGAACCCATCGACCCTTCTGCCGAAAGTCTCTACGCGACCAGAACAGGTTCTGAGAGTATACGGTGTGGCATGACCCTCAATGCCAAAGATCTCAAAGAATTTAGGCTTGACCAGGGATCTGTTGCTCTGTTCATCTATTATGGCATACATCCTGGCAGCTTTTTCAGGTTGACCCTCTGGGTATACCTTAACAAGGCATATCTTGGCACAGCACTTGTGATCTAAACCTTCTCCACAGACTTCTGTGCATGAAGAAGAAACATTCTCCTGGGCTAGAGCGTGGCTTCGTTGCTCCCCGCCATGATTTGAGAGAGGGGTGGAGGTAGGTAGCTGCTGTGGGCTGTCTGTAAGTGGGGTAGGATGCATAGCTGTCACATGTCTTTCGCTGCTGCATTCTGTGCACTTGATGACAACTTTACAGTCCTTGGCAAAATGACTATAAGAAGCACAGCACCTGTAGCATACTCCAAGTTTCTGGAGAATCTCCCTGCGCTCTTGTAAAGTCTTTGCTCTCAGCTCTCGGCATTTCTTAAGAGGGTGAGGCTTCTTGTGAATAGGGCACTGACGATTAGGATCTTTATCTTTATCACCCGAATCACTCTGGTATGCAGGAGAGGATACGGGTGGTGAGATGTCTGTCCTTTTAACAGATATTGCTCTATGAAAGTCTCTGTGTTTAGCTGCTGTGTTGTCATACCTTGGAGATGGTGATGAAGCAGGCAAGTTGGGTTCACTGAAGCTGAAGCTGGGATCATTTCTCATCCAGGCTTGTTCACTGATGAACCTGCAAAAATATGAGAATGGAGGAAAGGATACGTTATAGTCTCTTTTGTACCTTGAGCCCTGCTGCGCCCATCTCTCCTGCAGGCCGTATGGCAGTTTAGACACCACTGGATTGACACCATGAGCAGTGTCCAGGAAGCTTAGACCAGGTAGACGTGGGTCTGTCTTTGCCAACTCTAACTCCATGAGGAGGTCACTTAGATCTTGGAGCTTGCGATAGTCTTTGTTCCCTATTTTTGGGAAGTTTTGCAGTCTCTTGAATAGAGCGCTTTCTATGGCTTCTGAGCTACCATAGGCTTGCTCAAGTCTTGCCCATGTGGCAACAAGACCTGCATCTGGGTGGTCAACATGTACTGTCCTCAGTCTTTTAACACGATTTGCAGATTCTGGCCCCAGCCACCTTATGAGCAAATCAAGTTCGTCCTTGCTAGTAAGGTTGAAATTAGCAATAGCAGCCTTGAAGGTTGATCTCCAGGCCCTGTAGCTCTCTGGACAGTCATCAAACCTTGAGAGGCTGGTGATAATGAGCTCACGGCGCGCCATATAGCTGGCTAAGTCATTCAAGTCTGATCTCTCACTCTTTGGTGCCAAAGTAATCTGTGGAACCCCTTGGGTGTGAAAGTTCTCTGGTGAAGAAGGGTGAGGTTTACCAGGATGAAATGATGTTGCATGAGCGCTTAACTTTGGTGTAGTCTTTAAGGCTTCTGCTGGCTGTGGCTGGAGCTGCGGCTTGTAGCTGGAAGTCACCTTGTTGATGGCAGGAGTTGATGTGGTTTGCTGCGTAGATGCTCTTGCGTTGTGGACTTGAGGAGACTCAGGCATTTGGAGCTGGGAGGTCCCTGAGTTGAGAGTCAGAACAGTGTTGTTAGTAGGAGGTACAGGAGATGACTCTGTATCTTTGTAAACATTATGCTTTAGCACATAATCACTGGTGCGATCAATTGGGTCTTCCAGTTCTGCTGGGATAAGACAGTCTGAACTAGTACTTTGACCCATTGCTTGTTCAAGGACTTTCAGCCTTGCTAGCGCACCTGCTTCCTCTTTCTCTATTTGCAGAATCTTTATTTGGGCTTCCATCTCTGCTTGGCGAGTTTTTCTCTGGGCTTCAAGAGCTTTGCTTTGGGCTTCCATCTCTGCTTGGCGAGTTTTGCTCTGGGCTTCAAGAGCTTTGCTTTGGGCTTCCATCTCTGCTTCAAGAGCTTTGCTCTGGGCTTCAAGAGATTTGCTTTGGGCTTCCATCTCTGCTTCAAGAGCTTTGCTTTGGGCCTTCATCTCTGCTTCTTTCTTAGCAAGGGAGCTTTGCGCTTTTTTGGATTCAGCATCAGCGCGGGCCTCTATTAGCTTGTCGCTTAATGTTGAACTTCTGGAGCGAGAGGATCTAGAAGAACGTGCAGTGTGCTTGGTTGATGTTGATCTGTGAGATCTGGTCTCTTGCAGTTGAGCAATGCGGAGTTCTGCCTTACACTGAGCATTTTGCACTAAGAGATCCCTTTGTTGGTTCAGTGCATCAGTCTTGGTCAGTTCTGCTGAAGAGTCCTCTATATTACAGTCTTGCAAGAAAGCAGTGTATTTTGCAGACAGCCGTTGGTAGTGTTCATACGCAGCAGATAGGCGAACTATAGAATCTCCTAGTTCAGCCGGTTGATCATTAAAGTGTGGCAAAACTGACATGCAATGTGAAGTTCTGTCCCAGAAGTCCGATAGCTTGCTGGAGAACTTATCTCTAGTGTATTCATAGTTTTCTCTGAGTTTCTGTATTGGTTTTATTGTACGCTTGGGTCTTACACTCTGTTCAGCAATATCTGCAGAGTCTGCTCCCTGTACGTCTGCGGGTTCAGATGCATGATGAATCTGCGTTGGTTCAGCCGTAAAAGAGTGTTCAGAGCCTTGTCTAGACATTTCTCATGGTTTTGTAAAAAATGGTACTGTCTCTTTAAGAAGACGAACAGCAGCTTAGACAGGTGGGGTAACACAGTTCAATTAGAGAAACCGCTTTCAACATTCACATGAAGCGCATTAAGCTTGTGCGACCATGTGCTTTTCACAAGATGGCGGCTGGCACTGAGCTTGATTGCAGATTAGGCACACACATATACCCAGCATGCTGTAAGAATTCTATGCATCTTTTGACTATTCTGACTCCGATTGTTGTGATAGCGATATATCCCTTGCTGAGACCTCTATGCCTGGCCTGTATAAGCAGATATACTCACTGCGGACAATCCTTGTCAGACAGCTGAACTCGTCAATACCGATTCATTCAAAAGAGGTGTTTATTCTTTAAACTTCAGGGGTTACAGCAGATAACAGGAACAGCAGATGAATGGTGATAGTATTGTGCGGTCAAAAGATGATGCCTTTCCTACCTACTGAGCAGAGTACATGAGTGTCCTTCTACATGTGGCTTGCTGGCTGAAGAGATGACACAGGAAGTACTCCACACAGGAAGCAGGGAGGGGCATTCATACATTGAAAATATGTGGTAACTCAAAGAATCACATAAACATGTGCATTGCAACAAAGGCCACTAGATGGCAGCATAGGATAACACATAGATTTAGCTATGAGAAAATAGTAGGCAAACCACACTATATAAACTCTAATCTATATAACAATGCTAGTATTAACTGAGGCTATGCATCTCATAGCCTATGCCCCTATTGGGGCAGCACAATAGGTACTGTGTCATGCAGTTTATGAAAAATTTGTTCGGCCAGCATAATTTGATCCATCCTGGAGAGGACCTGAGGGAAGGGAACCACAGGGGACTTCCAATTTAGTGCCACCACCCAGAGGACAGAAGAGCAAAGTGTATATATCAAACGTCTAAGAGATTTAGGGGTATCTGGGATCTTCTCAAATAACAGACAGTGTTTAAATGATAAAATCGCATGATCACCCCCCAGTTTATCAACAAGATCAAAGACCCCCTTCCAGACCACTGAAACCTGCACGCAGTCCCAAAAGATATGAAAAAAGGAGCCCGCAGTAGGGCATCCCCTAAAACAGTTAGGAGATGCTTGGGGGAATATCTGGTGTATGCGCTGGGGAGTATAGTACCAACAAGTGAAAAATGTAAGGGCCGTCTCTCGGAACAAAAGCGAGGCAGTACATTGACGGAGATTTAGCCAATTTTTCTCCCAGTCCTCCAGTTCATACTCCAGGCCCAACTCCGATTCCCACTTAATCATATACTTCAGTTTATCTCTGTCCCCAGTAGAGGACATAACATTATATAAGAGAGAAATCAGTCCTCTTTGTCTGGGGCCCGACCTACACAGCGATTCAAAAGACGTATAGGAAGGTGCAAGGGTCAATGAGTAATGTGTCAAGAAAAATGTCTGATCTGCATAAATCTAAAAAATTCCTCATCTGGGGCTCCCTTTAGAGATTGTAATTGGGCAAAAGAAAAAAAATTATCATTATGTTGGAAATCCTCTAGAGTAGTCAAACCAGAGGAGACCCACCAGCTGAATGAACCAGGGTCCGAAAAGGCCGCAGGCAATCTGTGGTCCCCCAGGAAAGAGGAACCCGGGGGAGCCGCAGAGGCCAATGAGAGGGAAGAACAATGACGCTTCCAAAGCTTCAGACCCTGGGCTACCAGGAGGTTATGATCGGCCAACTCCGGGGGACGAGGGCCAGAAAACCATAGGAGACCAGAAAGAAAACGGGGAAGGATTGAATCATGTTCAAACTTGACCCAGGGGACTCTCGGACACCTGATAGACCACTGTGCTTGTTGGGAAAACCTACCAGCCAGATAGTATAGCCACAACTGTGGGACTCCAAGGCCCCCCAGCCTACTAGACCTATAGAGCACATCTCTTGAGAACCTGGCGGGCTTATCACCCCAAATAAACCTATTGATGCAGGACTGAAATCTGAGGAGAAATGCTTTAGGGATCAGAATGGGGAGGGCCCGGAACAAGTATAAGATCTTGGGGAGGATGGTTATTTTAATTGCAGTAATTTTCCCCATAAAGGAGATTTTATATAGGGACCAGGATTTCAAAAGCCTCTTCAGGGAGGCTATAAAGGGGGGGGAAGTTGAGGTCAAATAAACTGTGAAAGTCACCTGAAAGTTTTATTCCAAGGTAGGGAAGGGAAGTGTTAGCCCAAGAGAAGGGGAACGTTCGCTTAATCTGAGTCAGCTCCGCTGGAGAAAATCCAACCGGAAGGGCCAAGGGTTAGAGATATTGACCGTTAAGCCAGAAACATCAGCAAACACGGATAGTGTTTCCAGAAGGTTGGGCAATGTATTCAAAGGGTCAGTCAAAAAGAGCAATACGTCGTCTGCATACATACAGAGTTTGTACTCTGATCCTGCTTTATTATAACCTGAAATAAGGGGGTGTTGCAATATGGCTATGGCTAAGGGCTCGATCGCCAGGGCAAAGATCAAGGGTGAGAGTGGGCACCCCTGTCTAGTTCCCCTACCAAGTCTGAAAAAGTCCGAGGTGCAACCCGGGATCTTAATCCTGGTACAGGGACCTGAGTAAAGAGTGCGAAATGCGTTTATAAACTCGCCCCTAAACCCAAATCTCTGAAGCAAGAGAGATATGTATTCCCAGGAGACAGAGTCGAATTTATATCTAGGCCCAACATAAATAGTTTCCTGGAGTAGAGACCAGCGTCTTGGATGATATTTGTGGATAGGCGGATATTGTCCGTAATAAAACGGTGGGGGACAAAACCTGCCTGATAGGGAGAAATTAGGGAAGAAATGATATTACCCAGTCTATCTGCCATAATTCTGCTAAAAAATTTTACATCATTATTCATGACTGAGATAAGTTTAAAATTTTGGGGCAAAGTATGATCCCTACCTGGCTTGGGGATTAAGGACAAATTTGCCAGGAGCATCTCGTCAGGGAAGGAACCACCCTGCAGAACCGAGTTAAAAAGCCGAGACAATCTGGGAGCAAGTTGAGCTGAAAATTTCTTATAATAAGGGGCAGAAAATCCATCGGGGCCAGGGGAGGATGAGTTCTTAAGGGAGCTGATGACCTTCAAAACCTCTTCTACCGAGATAGGGATATTGAGTTTATTTAGCTGGGCAGGGGAGAGTGAGGGCAAAGGGGGGTTCTCAAACCAGGACAGGGAGGGTTTGGCAGGGGAGGAGTGTTGAGGACTTAACAGAGTGGAATAGAAATCCCGGAAGATCTTCAGAACTTCCTGAGGGTGGGAGACTATACCTCCAGAGGGAGAAGATAATTTATAACTGTGAGGGGGCTTGAAGGATTGGTTCAACTTTCTAGCAAACCTAGTGGAGGCCGCATTGCTATGCAACAGAAATTTAGCCTTCGCCCAACGTAGAGCTTTTTCAGTCTTGGCCGAAAGTAAAGCATCCAGTTCCAACCGTTTTTGCTCAATCAGAGATCTAGTGGAGTCTAAAAGTAGGGATTTAGGGTCCCTGTACAGTCCGTCCAGCTCGGAAGAGAGCCGCACAATCTGAAGCTTGTCCCTGGCCTTTCGAGCAGTAGCCAATTTAATGAAAACCCCCCTAAGCACCGCTTTATGTGCAACCCATATTGATGAAATCGGAGTCTCAGGGATATCATTAATAGAAAAATAGGAGTCAATGGACTTGGAGATCTCCGATTCCACCAAAGGGTCCGATAGGAGGGCCTCATTCAATCGCCACGTGAATGCAGAAGGGGGGAACCTAATAAAGTCTGTAGAGAAGGAGGTGATATGGTGGTCTGACCACACACAGCTATGAATGTTCGCTGAACTAGAGTTAGCCAGGATAATCGGGGTGGTAAAAATATAATCCAACCTAGCATAACTTCGATGAGGGTGCGAAAAAAATGTATATTCCCTCGCACCCACATTTAGGGCCCGCCAGGAGTCAAGCAGCTGCAAGTCCGTCAGTCTACGGGAGAGGGACTTGGGAAAGGCCTTAGAGAAGGGAGAAACATGGCTCCTATCTAAGGAAGGGGTAGAAACCAAATTAAAATCTCCGCCAATAATCATATGGGGAGATAAAAACTTCTCCAGGATCAAAAAAAAGGAAGAAAAAAAAGTTGCAGCTGCTTCGTTAGGAGCATAGACACTAGCTATAGTACATTCCCTGTTGTGAAGTATACCCTTAACAATATCAAATCTACCTGTTGCACATCAAAGTTAAGGGAAGAATGTAGAAATATCGCTGCCCCCCTACTCTTAGAGGCATGGAGAGAATAGTAGGCTTGGGGGAAGTTCCTATCAAAATATTTAGGGTGGGAAGCCTGCGAGAAATGGGTCTCCTGTAGAAGAATGATTTTAGCGCCAAGCTGTTTGTATTGAGAGAACGCTTTTTTGCGCTTCTGAGGAGTATTAAATCCCTTGACGTTATGTGAAATACATTTGATCGCCATGATCACTTACAGTTAAATAAATATCAGAGATATTAATCAGATAGTTATATCAAAGGGAGATCACGTTTAATCCCCTCCAGGCAGGCTCCCCTACCCCCGAGGACATCCTTGCATATATATAAAATTTCACATACAGTACTATAAAGAACCATAAAACAGCGAAAGTACGGCCAAAGGCCTGAGCAAACAAATTGACAGCACTTGAATACTGGCCTAAGTGCAGGTTAAAGGGGAAATGACATTGACTGAGCAGTGATGTCAATAGAAACATGAGACTGCCCAGTAATGTTGAAAATTCAGCATAATAAAAACAACATAAAAAAGAAAAAATAGGAAAAGGGAAAAAAAAAGTAATTGAAAAAGGGATCAGGAAAATAGTAAATCCTGAAAAAAAAAGAACAGGAATCCAGAGACTTCCACGTCTCACCACCAGCTAGACCCAGACCGCAAACTAAAGGGAAAATTAACAACTTCAGGAACTCACTTAGCAATCTGGAAGGTAGCCAGGGAGGGGAAGAACATGCAGCGGCGCTGCGGGACGGACTTCTTTAATGTAAAACATACCGGTGTCGGAGCCATGAGGACGGAGAAGAGAGATCCATGAAAAATAAAAAATAAAAAATTAAACCAATGCAGCAGTACCTCGTTCAGAACTTGAAAATCGGTTTAGAGCAATAAGTCACACAAAATAAACCAAATTTAGAAGGGGTGCTGCTACGATAATTAAGGAAACAACAGGGACAGTAGATCATCAGTTCTTCGGGGAACCTTCACCATAGCGAATCCTCCTCTTGTCACGTCTTGAAGGTGGTGTCTGCCAAATCTGAGAGGGACGAGGTGTCAGGGGAGGGCGACGAATCTCTGCAGCATCAAGAAGGCCCAGCTTGACAAGGATTTCCTTTCCTTCAAACAACGAGGTGGCAACATATGTGGTCCCATTGTGGGGAATTGACAGTTTAAAACGGGAACCCCCATCTGTAACGGATGCGAGCAGATTGTAGTACCGCCGTAACTTCCTTCATCCCCCTCCTCCGATCCAGAGTGGCAGGAGATAGGTCAGGGAAGATTTGTACAGTAAAATCATCCAGGGTGATCCGCGGGGTGTTTCTAGCAGCTCTTAGGATTTCTTCTTTAATAAGAAAGTCCTTAAGGCAGAGAACAATGTCTCTAGGGGGTTTGTCATCAGGAGGTTTGGGTCTCAGTGCCCTATGGATCCTATCACAGGTGAAAGCTGCTGCCTCTCTTTCAGGAAGCAGGGACTTAAAGAGTCTAATCACCGCAGGGATCAGATCTGTGATCGACTCCGGAAACCCCCGCAGACGCAGATTCTGACGGCGGTTACGGTTGTCGAGATCCTCGACTTGTGCTTGCAAATGTGCAAAAGCATTAGATAGATTTTCATGTTCCCTGCTGAGATCACTGTAAGCGAGGGCCAGCTCGTCATGTTTGGTCTCCAGCAGATCAGTGCAGGAGCCCAGTGAAGAGATCTCCTGAGATAAAGTGTGCGACGTCTTGTTAAGCTCAGATTGGAACTTTGAGGCCAATCGGGTGTACATGGCTTCAAGACTTGCGTCAAGGTCTGCCTTAGAGAGGGCAGGGGAGTACTCACTAAACTCAGGCTGCGAGGAAGAGTCCAGCTCGGGAGGCTAGGCCGGAGCCGCGGCGCCATGTTGTGCCATGCCGCACTGTTCCCTCGCGCGGAGGAGGTAGTGGGTTAGAGAGGTTTGGGCTGCTCCCTTCTGCTTCTTCTTCGCCGCCGACATACACCACGATCACCGGGGCTGGGGGGTGATAGTCTGAAGGATAGAAAGTTGCTTGATGGCCCCCGAAAGGATAAATTAGTCCCGCCGCGCCAGGAGCAGGTCTAACAGGCGACCATCTCGATCAGCGCCGCGCATGCGCCCTGTTTCTTTCTTTTCTTTCAGGTTCGGTGCAGGCCCTGGTCTGGATACTGGCCATTCTTTTGTGTTTTGGGGGGCAAAATTGGGGTTTCCAAGATGGGAGGTTTGTGTTCGCTGGCTGGGAGTTTTCCTGGAATGCTATTGAGTAAGATGGTTCCAGAGGTGCATCGTTTTGCACGTCTGGATAGTCATGATGTCACCTGCAGCTATCGCATCCACTGTTATCATTAACGCTGCTACTCTCGGCACTGGTTCAGTGCCTTGCTTTGTAAGTGCAATTTTTTATTCATTAAAATGTATTTTATTTGCGGAGAGCACTATAGTTTGTTCTTTATAATTTCATGACCTACATCATATTGGAGTAACTTTTCGAGTATACCTGGTTGCTGTTGACATCTTCTGACCCTGGATTATTGGAGTCCAAGTTTGAATCATCTTTATCTTTACCCATATGGGAAGGTGTTTGTGACCCTCTATCATCTAAGGCAGTGGTCATCAACCCTGCCCTACAGGGCCCACTAACAGGCCAGGTTTGCAAGATAACTGAAATAAATCACAGGTGATATCATTTGCTGTTCAGTGATTGCAGTATTCTAGACTGCATCTCCCCATGGTAATACATAAAACCTGGCCTGTTAGTGGGCCCTGTAGGGCAGGGTTGATGACCACTGATCTAAGGGTCTACAGTGTGAGGTGAGCGCCCATTCTTATTATTGGTGGAGGTCCCTCACTATTTTCACGTCATCACCTGCATGTTACAGCTATAAATCACTGTTGAAGATCACAAAGATGGTTTTGTAGATTTATGGACTTGAATAGCGCTGCACTGTCTTTTATACATTTTTAGCCAGATTCACGTAGATCGGTGTATGTTTAAGCGGGCTTAGCGCAGCTCATTTGCGCTACGCCGATGTAAAATAGAGAGGCAAGGCCAGTATTCACAAAGCACTTGCTCCCTAAGTTACGTCGGCGTAGCGAAAATGGCCCTGCGTAACCCCGCCTAATTCAAATTAGGCAGGTAGTGGGCGTGCTACATGTAAAGTAACCGTGGGATACCCCATTAAAATTGTGAATAGGGCCCGGGCTAGAGCTAGTGCCATATCCAGAGACTCGCTTTTGAGCAATGCTGACACTAAACAGTGATGTCCCAGTCTTTTCAACACCGTTCAGCTCTGAGTTTAACAAAATCAAATCTATTATCAACAAATACTTACCCATATTGTACGGAGACACCGCCTACCAACACATTTTGGAAAGGGGTGTCAGAACGGTTTCCCGCAGAGCTCCTAGTCTAGGCAGCAGACTATCTCCCAGTCTCTTCTCCAGCCAGAAAACTGGTGCAAATTGGCTTCAGTTCCAGGGCACCTTCAGATGTGGGATGAATGGATGCCGGTATTGCAAATTGATCAAAACAGGGTCGCTTGTGCACTCCCACTCTAGTGATAAGAGTTTTCCTATTAAACACTTTATCAATTGTAACACAAAATTTGTCATATATGTGGTCGCTTGCAGTACCTGTAAGTTACAATATGTGGGTCGGACCACCCGCAGGTTGAAGGATAGACTGCGTGACCACCTCTATGACATGTCAAAAAATCATGACACTAATGTGGCCAAGCATTGGAATGCAGTGCATTCTCAGGACCTGTCTTCTCTCACTGTCCAAGGTGTTGATAAAATCATCACACCCATCAGAGGGGGAGACAGATTCAAGATCCTCTGTAAAAGGGAGGTGTTTTGGATATTCTCGCTCCACACGAGAATTCCCAGGGGACTCAACTTTGAGTGGGACGTTTCCCACTACTATGATTAATGTACATCTCGATTGGGGTGTTTGTGTGTTTTTTAGGGCTGGAATCCTTTCGATGCATATACGTGCACACACACTCCATGCACGCTGGTGTGTCCCTCTCTTGCGGCACAGACACACTTGTGTGTGCACGAGATGGACACATATTACATGCATGATATTTATTTATTGATACATTTGTATTTCTTTTACTCTTTTCATGCATACATATCGTGTGTGTGTGTGCACGCACACACATGTGCACGTGTTTATTGATACATTATACTCTATGTGTGACATCTACTAGGGGTCATGTGATCATCATCGACATATTAGACTCTATACATGCACTTGCTCAATATATATATATATATTTTGACAAGTGCATTTCCTCAGTCCTTTATTCTCTGATATGCCCTACATCATTATTTACATACATTCTCTTTGGCATATTTTGTCCTTGCATGTCCATACAGCCTACATACAGCTCATTACACATATTTCCGCATGGTTAGTCACAGAGACTACATATTGTCCCATGGCTTGAGGTTTCTACTGTATTAAACTTTTTTACCTTGTTTTACTTATAAATATAAAATGATATATAAAAAAGATTTTAAACACTAATGGTAACTTCATTAGTTTCAGGGGTTTTAGGCATATTATTTTATTCTCCCTAAACCTTTATGCATATCACATATATATATATATTATTTTGCGTCGCAATATTACAGCCTTATTATTGGCCTTTTTCTTAGCGTGCATAGTTTAAACAACCATTTTCATATTTTCTACACATATATGCATATCTGTGGGATGATACACCGTTATGGTGGCATTAACCGCTCTAAACCCTGTCACTCCTTTTCATTATTATTATTCATTTCCATCTTATGAAATTTAATTCACTAATATACATATACATTAACGTATATCTATACCATTTTTTGGTTGGATTCACATCTCCCATGCCAATCAACATGTTAAAATGTTTTTATTCATGTTTATTTCACCATTCACTTTGCCAACAGATCTTGTAGGCATTTTACTCATTAGTCTTAATATGATTCTGTCAACCATACTGAATTAATTTGCTTTATATGACACTTTTCACTCACGTATACATCTATATATACAATTCATTTATTCACATTTAATTGCGTGTCTCGTGCTGGGATTTTCCCGCACGACACACTACCTTTCACTTTTTATTTATGGGATCTCCCCTCCCCCTCTTTCACATCCACATGTATACACTCACACATCTTTCATGTTTCCAGTCGTCGAGTCGTAGCAGTCCAGCTTTCACAACTTTTTCATTGAACTTATTAATTTTCTTTGTGATATCTCTCAATGCCTTTCATTTTTGTTATGGCTTCTTTACCTATTATTATCACTATTTTTACTGTTTAGCCAACATACATTGAACTCAGATACACCCCACATATTACTGCACTATTCTATATATACATATAGAGACTTCTCATGGTTTACATATCAATATTTATTATTTATTGCTATTTTTTTACTTTTTGTTTATCACACCCAGATAAACCATATCTCTTTTCCCCAGAAGTATAATTTCATCGCTGGGGTTTATTAACAGACTGCCGACACTTTCACGGATCTTGTGTTTATTTTTCACATATTCTTATATTATATATTGTCTTATGGTTGTTCATTCAGTTTCACATTTGTTCACACATGTTTTTTGATATTGGGTTTCTTCATTCCTCCCCCCCCCCTGCATGTGTTTCTCCGTCCAGCTAATCACTGGAGCCAATCAGATGTTGGGCGGGACTAATGAAGCATTACCCCCATATGTATATATATTGGAGAATCTTTTTATCTCATTTGTAGCTATGACTAAGCATTAATTGTAAATGCGAAATGCTTCAGCTGTTCATCCCACCGTATGCTGTTGTATGCTGTGCATTTTTTCCTTTTTAAAATAAAGAGCACGTCTTTTCCCACAAAGACTTCCTAGAGTGCGGCTGTCCATCTATCTTTTCATTTGTTTAATCCCATGCATTGCCAGCACCCGTGTGGCTCCTGAGTGGACATTGATTGCCTGCTTGTGCTCACCTGGAGCGGCGGTCTCCCTACCTAAAGTAACCGTGACCCTATGTAAATGAAGGGCCATTGGTACGGCGCATGCGCGCGCATGCTCAGAATCACGTCGCAAATACTCAATGCTTTCGACGTGAACGTAACCTACGCCCAGCCCCATTCACGTACGCTTAGGCAAACAACGTAAAATACGACGGCTGTTCCATCGTCCATACCTTGCATGGGCTGCGCCACCTATAGAGGTGTTTTATCTTTACGCCGGAGTATGTCTAACGTAAACAGCGTAGCTTACTGCAACGGGCGTACGTACGTTCGTGAATCGGCGTATCTTGCTCATTTACATATTCAACGCGTAAATCCACGTACATGCCCCTAGCGGCCAGCGTAAATATACAGCCAAGATACGACGGTGTAGGAGACTTACGTCGGTCGTATCTTGGCAACAGTGAGGCGTATCTCAGTTTAAGAATGCGCACAAAGAATCGTAAGTCTCTCTGAATCTGGCTATTTATCTCAGGGATTTTGATTTTTTGACCCTTGGTGTTTAGCTGCTTTTTAGGGTTGTTTTTATTGTGCTGATTTGTTTTCTATAATACGTCTGGATAGGCCACCTGTCGTTTTAGTCCTGCACGAGGGTGGTAATGATCTAGGGGTGAGGTCGATGTTAGACATCACGCAGGACATCAAATTTGATTTTCTGTGTCTACGCATAGCATTCCCGGACATTATCATTGTGTGGTCGGACATTGTTGCTCGGACCACGTGGAGGATGGCTAGGTCTTAAGAGGATATCAACAAGGCCTGTAAAAAGATTAATCTGGACGTGAGCAGATTTGTAGTAAGGAATGGAGGGTTGGTGGTAAGGCACACGGAGTTGGAGGTGGATACCTGCAGGTACCTGCGGGGCGATGGTGTGCACCTCACTGCTGTGGGTATCGACTTATTAGCATTTGGACTGCAAGATGGCATACAGAGAGCTCTGAGGGTGTGGAGGGGCCCCCAAGGGTAAGATTTCCCCCTTGGGTGCTATGGCGGGTGTTTGGTCTTTGCGAATGAAGGGAGATACCTTGGAAGGAATGAGTTCAGGACCTATCAGTGGTATGGGTCCTGATGGTGAGATTTCAGCTAATGGAGGTTTAGCTGAAATGTGTTGGTAACGGGTGCACTGCGGTGAGTGGTTGTCTCTGAGCCAGCCTGTCTGCTTGAGGTCTATATTCATATGAGAGATAACGCAGTGCAGTAGTTTACACAGATGGTAATGGAGGTTCCCGCAAAGACCAACACTAAGTGTCTGATAGGTTTTTTAGTAACAGATGTTGTTATGTTGATATTATTTTGAAAATATATTTGTTTAATAAATAAGGCTGCTACAGCTTATGTTTTAATCCAATTTCAGTGTGATCTCGTTAATATAGGATTATGGGTGAGAAGTTGGAGAAAACAGAGGGCCAGATTCATAAAAGAGATACGACGGCGTAAAACTAAACCTGCCCTCTAGGTGGTCTAGCCAATGTTAAGTATGGCCGTCGTTCCCGCGTCGAAAACTTACGTTAGATCTACCGGTAACGGTATTTCTACGAGCCTTCCAGGACGGCAAACCAGAGAGATGAGGGCTCCTCACACAGGAAACACAATCAATTGACAAGTTTGTTATAAGTCCCCACCCACCCCCTTGCTCCTCAGTATTTATTAAAGTAATCTTGAACTGGTTCACAAGGGGCACCCCCATAGGTACTTACCATCTAGCATATAGCTTACCTTTTCCTTTTTTCACATAGGGTGGGTAGTAGGCCTGCCGTCCTGGAAGGCTCGTAGAAATACCGTTACCGGTAGATCTAACGTAAGTTTTCTCCTAACGCCTTCCAGGACGGCACACCAGAGAGGATATTAAAGAACCTCAGGCCTACAAGGTGTGATGACTTGACCAGGTAGCCGCACTACGGATTTGGTCCCAGGAGGCACCTGCTTTCTCAGCCCAGGATGTCGCCAGAGATCTGGTTGAATGAGCTTTGATATTAAGTGGAGCTGGTTCTCCTGAGCACTGATAAGCCTCTGAGATAGCTTCTCTAATCCATTTTGAGACTGATGGCTTTGAGGCCTGCAGTCCCTTCCTGGCTCCAGCATAGAGAATTAGGAGATGGTTAGATTTCCTAAAACTTTTAGTTCTCTCTAGATAATTAAGAAGACATCTTCTTACATCCAAACAGTGAAACTTAAATTCCTTCTCGTTCTTTGGTTCTGAACAAAAGGACGGCAATATTATTTCTTGCGTCCTGTTGGGTAAGGATGCTACTTTAGGTAGGTATAGGGGATCTGCTCTAAGAGTGACCCTGTCTGGTTGTACCCTAAGGAAAGGCTCTTTCATGGACAGAGCTTGCAGATCTCCCACCCTCCTAGCTGTAGTAATAGCTAACAGAAAGGCTAATTTTAA